>NC_051084.1:79225794-79535967 GCF_004664715.2 Peromyscus leucopus | reverse complement strand
GGAATCAGGACCAGGTCAATCCCTGGGGACCCACTTCCTCAATGAAGATGAAACCTCTTAAAAGCTCTACAACCTTCCCAAACAGTGCCACCATCTGGAGAAGGTGTTCAAGTGGAAGCCTGTGAGGGGTGGAAGTCAAAGGAGGAAGGGGAAGGGATTTGAGGATGAACATTTTGCTGAATAGTTCTCAGCGTGTTATGAGTAAGACAAGGGTCACTATTCAGCAAAATATTCTGATGTTAAGTAATGAAAGCAGATTTTCATATCTGATGACCTACAGACTGGGAGAGAGCTGGATGGGACAGTCTTGTTCCAAGGCTGTGATATGGGTGAACCTGATGCATTCCCAATCATGGCTGAAAGTCAGGATCCGATCAAAGCCAAAGGACCAGAGAGGGGCTTCTAGAAACCATCTAGACTGACTTCCCTTGCCCCATTGAGTTTTAGATTTCTTTCTTAATCCATACAAGGAGTCCTTTTAAGAAAAGAGAACAAGCCCACTCTATTTATTTATTTGTAAAAAGAGCCTATTCTCCCCCTTGACAGTCTGTTCTTAAAGGCTGTACTCATGACTGATGTGTCCAGTGGGCAGTCTAGTGAAATGGAGATGGCCCTGCTGTGTAGGAAAAAGCAAGAGAAATTCCATCTGACCAAAAGAAGAGAATTCTTAGAAGAATTGTGCAATAGTAAATATAAATAAAGAAATAAGATTTGTCCATTACAGAAAACAAAAAAGGGCAGTTTCTTTCACCAGAAAAGAACCTGAGAGAGGACCATATATATTGCCTTGCAGAGACTGTCTGGCATAATCATTCTTCCGTTTGTCCTTAAGAGAGGGTTTCCCCACAGGGTAGATTTCTAGCCTGCTAAAGCACCTAGCTCCCACTAGACCTTTGCAAATTAGGTGATCATTATGGTCCCCTTTGATAAGTAAATTAAATGAGGCCTAGAGAGGAGAAAGTAATTTTCCTAAATCAGACAGCCTTCTCATGAGGGAGACACAGGCTGCAGCAGGCAACATTGACTTCTGGCATAAATTATCATCTCACAGAGGCTCCAGCAAAGCCTTTGGAGTTCCTTTATCACTAACAACTTTCCAATTTTATACCAAAATGCAGACAATGAGTTTGGGCAACACAGTAAAGCACCTGAAAGTGTTGCTTTGGAGGGAACTGTCTGTTGGTTGCGTGGGGTGGTTCCTGTCTGATGAGAAAGTTCCTGATTTGAAATGCTCTTGTCTCCCTACACATCTGAGGGACTTCTGGGGAAGGTTTTATGCTTATTTTTCTCCCAAGGGTTAAATCCCTTTGTGTTCTGTGGAATCATCAAATACAGAAACTTTAGTAACCGATCACAAAATGCATGTTTACATTCTGGCTGCATTTGCTTGACATTAGACATTAGATGCTGTGAGCTATGTTTTGCCTTAGTGCTCAACGGATTTCCAAGCTGAGTATCAGAGCCTCACATGCCATGCTTGCAGGTTGACTGTTTTATGACTGAGCTGATGTGGAATAAACCATGGGAGATGAACAATGGTAGACACCAAGCACTATTCTGTTCCAATGTGAGCAGCTACCAGTACAGTACCCCAGGAAGTGTGTACCGGCTTGAGAGTTAGAGCCTTGAACACATGGTAGAATTACCAAAACAGAGACAGGATGCCTGAAATTAGAGAAGGACTTGCAGAGTATTTTGACTAGCGAAGACAATTTAATTTGTAAGAAAGCTTATGAAAGAAAAGAATTTATGTCATGCTGTGTCGGTGAGTCAGGAGATTTGAGTGCACAATATTGATTTCCAGCACGGTCACTCTGGTTTAAAGCAAGAGCTACAAAGTCTGAATTTTCAATATTTGATTGTCAGTTGGAATTGCTCTGAGAGAAGAAGGCGCTGACAGTGCCAGAGCCTTTGTGTAAACACAACCGCTGTGGGTCATGGCTTAGGAAGAGTGTTGACAGACGTGTTCTTCAGGTGACTTTGGAATGTCTCATCTTTCTAATGAATCAGCTCCACAAAAGTTTCTCTTTTCTAGTAAGATATCCCATTTGGACACTGTACTTGATCTCAAGTTGTACTTATTTAGTGTTCCAGAGGCATAAAATTGCATATTCTTACCATTTCTGTTTCATGAAATGTAAATAAATGGGCAAAATACCTAATTTGCTTTTCAAAAATTAGAAGTGCCTCCAAATCTTTTCCATTTTTCTGATATTCTTCTGAGATAATCTTAGTTTCATCCTGGGTTTGTCATCAGTTTGGTCCTTCACCATTTCATTGTCCTTCATAATGAACAGTTCACTGTCTGAGCTACATTATCAGTGACCATTTTAACAGAACTCCAGAAGCCACGGAATAACATACAGCCCTGAGCATAGTGGAGCTGGGAAAGAGTCTGTCTCTCTCTGTGTGGTCTCCCCACAGTAGCACTATGATCTTGTGCTTTTCGGGCCACTGGGATTTCCATGTGCAATTCAGAAATGATTGTGGTCTGAATCTGCTATAAAGAGGTAAACCTTCTGGATGTTTCTTCATGTTTGTGTAATTCCACAGATCTCATTTAGAAATTTGAATGAGTTATGGAACTCAGAGAAATGTATTAAATTTCTTATCTCGAGAATCAGTTTATTTCTGGTGAGTTTGATAAATCAAAATTCCAAGCACAAACAAGATTCCTATGGTCTTGGGTTGACTTTTCCAAAGTAACTTTTAAATTTGAAGAGTTCACTACTTTTTCTGAGCAACAGTATTGTTGACAGAAAATCAAGCTGAAATTATTTGCAGAAAAGAGACAACATTGTGGAGGTATGGTTTCAAAATAAACACTTAGGGGACCAGTCATTTTCGTTAGATGCTTCTGAGAGCTTTTTACCCTCAATACCAGGAAGCCATTTTAAGGTTCTTAATTCAAAGCAGGCTATAAAATAGAATTGTGTCCCTCAAGTTGTAAACTACTTTTGAGAAATTACCAGTTAGCTCTAATTGTTATTCCCTGGATACCGATTTTGAGAAGAAAATTTTTACTGAATTGTGTTAAATTTAGAAATATACTATCATTAAATTGTAATTTCCCCTTGAATTCATACCAAGATAGCTTGCAAATTGGATCTGGTCTCCTCTGGTTTCCTGGGCTGTTTGTCTGCATTTCAAATAACAGGCACAGCCCATCTCCTAATCAAAGTGTGTAGGAGCCATTTCCTTCATGGCTGGGGTCGTTCTTAGCTAGAGAACAGTGCAGGACATTGGAAGTGTAGAATGCATGCTCTGGGGTGGTCAACTATAAGCAGGAGTGTGCCCAGGCACTGCCCATGTAAAGGGTCTTTGAACTTCCACACTGAAGGGGTTGGAGGGAGGAGTTGTTTGATCACTGTATAAGGACTTATTTGAGTCCACATTTCTGGCACAACTGTTTTAGTCATATCAGACAAATGATTGTTCCCAATCTTAAAGAAAATCATTAAGCCCCAAGGAGAGAGATGGTTCGGTTGTTAAGGCACTCACCATCCCAGCAGCAATTCAGAACTCAAATCAGAGCTCTAGAACTCATGTAAAAAGCTAGGTATAGGGTGCATGCTCATAATGTCACCATTGGTGGGGTAGAGACAGGGAGATCCTTGGAGGTCATTGACCAGACAGTGTAGCTGACTTGATTATCTCCAGGTTCAGTGAGAGATCCTGCCTCAAAAAATATGAAGGTGGATGACAGAGAACCCCCACATAACACGTGCCTATAAAACAAACTTGATACACACTTTGCATGCACATGCAAACAATCATTGGGGTAAATATTTTCTAAGTCTGATGATATAAAATTAGTTTTTGTTTTCTTTGTATTCTGCTCTGCAACTTTGGCAAATTTCTTTGTATTCATCCATCTATCCACTTTATGAATTTTATTGCATAAAACTCTCTGCTAAGCATTCTACTAGATGTAGTAAAATGGCATGTGAAGCATCAGGAACTATGTGCTTATGTATATGTATCAAAACATAATAGGGCACCTTAAAATATGCACATATTTTGTGATTTTTAACAGCACTTTAAAAAGCCAAACAGAAATAAAATCCATTTTTGTGCATCTCATTTACACGCTGGAAAATATTTGTCCATAATGCTTATATGCTTCGGTAAATTTTAGGCAGTTGGTAGAAAAATGAAAACAAAGAGATCAGGGATGTTGGGATGGCAAGGTGGCCCAGCGGGTACCAGCGCTTGCTTCCAAGCCTGACAACAATAATTGGGGCCCCAGTCCCCGCCCAGCAGTGGAAGAAGAAAACGGACGCTCACAATTGTTCTCTTACCTCCACACACACACAATTTTAAAAAGGAATGTTGAAAAAAACCACAGACAAGGTAGAAAAATAAATATTTCAGTGCTTTAAAATTTATGAAATTATCATTTTATTATTGAAATCTACACAGAAGATGTTTAGAATCTCATATTTTACAAATAAAGGATTTTTGGTTTTGGCTTTTATTTTCTTTTATATCTGAAATATAGACAGATATAATAGATGTGGGTTGTTAAAGGAAAAATGAAAATATCTCAAAGGTAGACTTAAGAAGATTAATTTTGTCTATTTTATTCATGGAAATTTTTCTGTGCACAGCATACTAACTGATAGTAAGATAAATGAATAATTGATTTACCAGGACAAAAAAATAGAACTCTATGAAATGAAACAAAGCTATCAATAGGATTCCCAGACAGTTACGGAATCCAGAAAGTAGCATTGTCTGAAGAGAGAGGGTCTTTGGAGCAAGTTGCTTTTCCAGCAGGATGCAAAGCACAGTGTGGAGAGGAAGGCAGTACTTAGAAGTCAGCCTCTGTGGACACTCTGGGCCTAGTTCAGCATGCTTAGACTTGCTGCTTCCTTGTGAAACAGTTCTGAAATTGCTCTGTATCAATGTTAATTAGGATAAGAAATTAAAATCTGTTGCCATCCAACTGGATGATATGCCAGTGATACAGGGCACATATTTAGTTGGCCCTGGACGGGGTTTTAATTTTCTGCAGTCAGCTTCTAGGAAAAGCTTGTAAGGAATGGATGGAGCAATCCATATTTTCCATTGACAGCTGCCAAGACCCAACCAAAACCATCTGCCTTAGTATTATTTCCTTTAACTGGGTTTTCTTGCCATTCTGTGTGCGCAGCAGCAGACCGGAGCATCACCTATGACTGGGTTGTAATAGTATCGCCCACCTTTAGCAATTGCTCATCTGTTCAAAGCCTTTCTTGCAAATATTTTAAAATAAAATGACATCATGTTATCCCACACTTAATTCATTGTCCCCAAATATCTGGGTGAAATATCATTGTATGCATGGGTGACTAGGAAAGAAAATTGGCTGTGGAGGCAGTGTAGAGTATTTTAATGAAATAATTCTACTCATTCATTTCAAACGTCTTGATCTCTTTGACAGCAGATCACACTGCTACAGCTCTTGGCATTCTTTTGACAAATATGCCCGTATTCTACCATGTAACACACTTTTTAAACGTATCAGTGTGTGGAAAATCTGTGGAATCAGTTAACATGAGTGAAAGCAAGAATTATTTAAAGGAGTTTTAAGCAGTTTAACTGACAGGATGGATGTGACCAATATCAAGACAAGCCTACAAACTGGCGTTCCTGAAACATGAGAGCAGAGCATGAGTTAGCAGAAGATGATGAGTTGATTTCAGCTTTGATCATAGGGTCTATTTCTCCTGTTACATAAATGCCCTTGCCTTTACATACATATTACACACACACACACACACACACACACACACACACACATATATATATATTCATATACATAAAACATAGACATTATTTTAGAAGTGATCATGAGATTCTCATTTTAAGTACTATGCCCAAGTAGTGATGGTGAAATTGGATATTATTCTATTTGCAATTTAGAAATTATCTTAATGTGCCAGAGTGCCAGCATGTAAATAAAAAAATAATACAAAGGAGTAATAAACACATTAAAATAACTCAGAAGACTTTTCTTGAATGGTAACCTTGACTTGGTCATTATTCTTTTTGCCCATAAAAATTAGGCGAGATACATTCCAGAATTAACCCTGAGAAGGGCTGAGGGAATGGCTGAACAGATAAAGAATTTGCTGTACAATTGTGAGGACCAGAGTCTGGGTCCCCCCAGCACTCATGTAAACCTAGGTGGCTGTGGTGTCAACCACTAATTACATCAGTTTGGAGGGAAAGCCTGGGATTCCCAGAGCTAGCTGGTCTACTGGACTACACTGGCTGCTGTGCTCTGTGTGCAGTTGAGAGGCCCAGTGAATGAGGTGGGGGTGACCGAAGAAGACTCCCAATATCTGTGCTTGGCCTCTACAGGTATACCCATGTGAATACACACACACACACACACACACACACACACACACACACACACACACACACATTATGTGTAAACACATATATTTACCCACACACAGACACATGCTAGCAGAAATTATAAAGTGAGAACTTCAGAAGACATTTCTATTGCTCCTTTTTCCCTTCCCTCCCTCCCTTCCTTCTTCCCTCCATCCCTCTCTCCCTCCCTCCCTCACTCTCTCCCTCCATTCCTTCCATCTTCCTGTTCATAGGTTTACAGTTTAGTCAACTAACAAATATCAGTTATACCTTCCTCTTTTGAATGGGGCACTGCAGATCGAACTCTGAGCCTCATACATGCCAGGCAAGTGCTTTACACTGAGTACACCCACCAGCCCTCAATTGGTCTTTACAGGTCGAGTTGCAAGAGATGATGTATATGTAGAAATGTCCTAAAACATGACCCTGGATCTTCTTCCACCTCAATTTCTATTTCCCCCTTTTTCCCTGAAAATTTTATCCTCATTCATCAAAAACAAATAAATAAATAAATGAAAATACATGTGTGTGGAATCCTGGAGGTCCCGTCTGCCTGTTTGCCCGTGTTGTGGCTGCTGTTTCTGCCTCCTATGAAGGGGATATGAACAAATTTAGATCCCTACTTTTTCCATTTTTCTTTCATTCACTCACTGGATCACATTTTTAAATCATTCTTCTGACTGATTGCTCTTTGGCAGAATGTATTCAACACCTGTTAATCCTAACTTCAAAGGTATTGAGTTATCAGTCTACAGATCCTCTTTGGAGAGTTATTGGCGATACGAGCCTTTTAAAATGTTAAAGTTACTTGTAAACATGAGTACTGAGTTCAAACTTCTAGACTCTGAATGCAGTGGAGATGTTGGTGGGAGGGACTGTTAAGAAAAGGTGATGGATGCAGGGCAAGCTGCTGTCATCCTTTAAATATGCAGACAAGAGGATGGCTGCAGGAAGCTGATGGCAGCCAGGGTTTCCTGAGTGTCTAGTGTGCCCTTGGCACTGAGCTCAGCCATTTGCACACATTTACCCATGTCACGGCCACATCAGTAACAGCAGGGCTGCTCTGCTGAGCCAGCCCCAGGAATGAAGCTGTCAGCAGAACAGAAGGAGCGGAGGCTGAGGCTGAGGCTCGTCATCTGCTCATGACTTAGCCTGCTTTGATTTCCTGCTGAAGGTGCTGGAGCAGGAGGTGATGCCTGCAGCCACAGTCGGTCTGCAATGTACCCTCAGGGCTGGACTAAGTAACAGGCAAAAGGCCCAGGGACAAACAGGCAGGGCTGACCCCTAACTCTGCCATTTCCAGGTTGTGGGACTTTGACTACCTTATATTCCCTAAGGCTTTGCTTTCCTCTACAGGAAGACTGGGAAAGAGTTATCATGAAATGTAATGAGAAATGTTACCAACACAAATAGATGCCCAGAAGGCCAGGCTTTACACTCTGATTATTACTAACCATTTTTTTTTAAAGTTGCATTTTGTCCTTCAGTGTTTGGAGAGACTTCATTGCCAAGATTCCCTGGACTCTGGGTTATATTCAAGGTGGTAGCAGCCAAACACCTGTCGCTTTCAGGTGCAAACACCTTTCCTTCTTCCACCTGCAAATTCTGTTCTGAAGAGGGCTGCAAAGGGTCATCTAAATGAGGGGCTTCCCTTTCTGAATGCTCCATTACTAATGATTTTAATGGACTTGGTGTAGCTGGAGTTTTCTCCAGTCCTGCCCAGGCCTGCAGCCGCTCAGACCCAAATAAACACACAGATGCTTATATTAATTAAAACTGTTTGGCCTAATGGCTCAGGCTTCTTGCTAGCTAGATCTTACACTCAAATTAGTCCATAATTCTTATTTATGTTTAGCCACGTGGCTTGGTACTTTTTCCCAGTTCTGTCTTCACATCTTGCTTTCTCTGTGTCTGGCTGGCGACTCCTGACTCAGCCTTCCTGTTCCCAGAATTCTCCTTCCTCCTTGTCCTGCCTATACTTCCTGGCTGGCTGCTGGCCAATCAGCACTTTATTTATTAACTAATCAGAGCAAACATTCACAGCATACAGAGTGATATCCACAGCAACTGGGCTCCGCTGTTTTTGAGTATCTGCTGGGAGAAAAAGAGATGAACATTACAAAAAACAAAATGAAGAGAAGCAGGAACATGTTGGGAGTAGAGGAAAGAACAGACTAGAAATGGCACCATCATGACAGAGACTCTGATAGAAAACTTTGCTATGTCGAGTCCTGTGGGTCTACAAGCAAAGTTGTGTTAGTCATTTCAAAAACAGTGTCTCACCAGCCACTAGAGACCAGAGGTTAGCATGCTCAACTGGAAACACATATTTAATGTGCATTTACTAATTATAATTCTGCATGCAAAGGACAAGAAAATACACTCATTCAAAATTGGCTGCCACAAACAATTGATGATCAGCTCTTGTAAATGAGTGGGCTGATGCCATAGGGCCACATATTCGTAAGGATAAGAGCAGGAAGTGTAAGTCACAGGGAAATTATGAATCTTTATTACACATCAGCATCTCTCCTTGGCCAAGAATGTTGTAGCAATATGGTGTGCACAATCTGCTGTAGCCAGAGCCGAGGAAAAGCAGGTATTCTGTTTCAATTGGTATAACTTGCTTCCAGACTTTTTTAGTGAGTTAAGAGTCTTTCAAGTATTTCTTTACTCTCTTTTGTGTGTACACGTGTTCCCATGTATGCACTTAGGTGTGCATGCCAAACGATAATCTCACCATTGTGCCTGACTCATCACCCACCTTCCATTTTGAGGCATTGTCTCTCTTTGGGCTGGAACTTGCCAGTGGGCCAGGCTGGCTGGTTAGTGATCCCTAGGGACCTGCCTGTTTCCTATTTCTCAGCACTGGGATCATAAGTTCATTCTACCCCACTTGACCTTGTATTAAAGTAGGTTCCAGGAAGTTTGGGTCCTCACTTCCAAGGTGAGCACTTTACTGAGTGAGCTATCAAGGCAGCCTCATTCATTCTATGGAAACTCTTTTTGGATGCAAAACTAGAAAACAGTATAGAAAGTATTGCCTGTGTCTATGTTTTAAAATTTCTGTAAAAGGGAGCTAGTGTCAAGTTTTTGTATTTCCTGATAAGGGACCTTTTCTTTGTTCTATAGTTGAAAGGATCCTTGTAATAGCTGTCTATGCAAGTAAGTGCTAGCCAGAGCAGCATCTTAGAATATTAACTGTTACAACACCATGTTAATAAAATGGGGTGTGGGCAGAAGGATTACAGCAGAGCAGGGGGTTCTGATTGTTGATAGAGAGAAGTTGTGATTAAAACAGGGAGAGGTAAACTGGCAGTTAGAAAAGAGAAGGAACTCAAAAAATATCAGTAGTGTGAGGATACATGCAAAAATCAGTAGTGTGGGGATAGATATATGCATACTCCATCATCCTGAGAAGAAAGATGCTTTCAGCAGTCTCAGAGAGCTGAACTAAAGGGCACTGCCACCATGTTTGACTGGTAAGAACAGATTCATCATGCTTGAATCATTTGTTCATATCAGAGTAGAGGGGAAAACTTGGGAAAAGCAGAAGCAAATAAAAACTCTCAAAGAAAATGCTGGATGCCAAAGAACAGAACACACTGAGACCAGAAGACTTGTAACCATGACATCTTAGAAAAGAACAAACTATGTCCATCTGATACAAGTAGAAAACTATTACAAAATTATTACTGGTCTCAAAAGTTAATGAGCCAAGTTATACAGGTAAATAAAGGAAATCCAGTATATCATTACAATTTAGGAGTGGCATATATTTAAGGTGAATTGCTAGACAATACAGTAAACATGCAAGCCCTTTTTACATTAGTGTCCATGAGGTTTACATTACAAATGATCGAACCATTATTATTCAATGATTTAAAAATGGTGTCTTCATAATCTAGAGACATCTATGGATATGAACAGCGACATCCAGAGAGCTAGCAGTCATCATCAGTCTGAAGTGACACTTAGCAGGAGTGAGGCAAGGGGGCTTTTAAGAATACTCAGAATATATGGCATGCTTGTATAAAGTCCTCACAGAATTAATATGTGTTTTATTGAGAAAAAGAATACTCAAAAGAAAGAAGAAAAGAAGGAAGACAGTGTGTGTGACATTCAGAAGGATATTTAGGGGTCCCCTTCTCTTTCTCACAAGATGTTTACTAGATTTATTTTATTTTTTCTTGTTTTGATTGTTGCCAAGGGATTAGCAATTAAGTTGCTCTAAGTGTTCCTTGGCTGTATTTCACTGTAAATGGAGACACAGACATGCTTTGTAACCACCCTGATATTTTGAATAGAATCTGTAAATGCCCAACTCCAACACCACCCTAACTGGGCTTTACCTATTATTCTTACTGAATGTATTTTCCCTTAACTATTTGTGCATAGAACAAAACCCGCATAAGACTGAAACATGCACGCTTACTCTGTCTCTTACTTCCTCTTTCTCTCAGAACTACACTCAGTCAAGAAGATGACTGGGAATCAGGGAATGAAAAGATTTTTATTGTTTTGCAAAGTATTTTTTTTATTTGCTACTAATGACTTCAACCAATAACTTGGCATAATTTGAACACATCATTAGCTATGAATGTATGGTACCAGCATAGACTCTAACTTGAGGCACACAAACAAAAACATTCACCCCATGCTTGCTCTTAGGCAGCTATTAGCCCCAAGTAGCTGCACTTCTTGTGATCATTGTGTGATGACATTACCATTTCACTAATAGCTTTCAGGTACAAAATAGGGACAGTTGATCCCTCATGTAGGTGCTAAGGGTTTATAAAAGCTGTTGCCAGGGTTGTCCTGGAGAGTGAAGGACTTATTTTTCCCTGTTTTGTTAAAAAGTGACAATATATTAGATATTTGGGTGAAAAAAAATACTTGTATGCTTCCTGGAGTAAAAAACAAAATATTTTCCTATTATAATCAGCGGCACCATTAGACCTGTGTGCCTCCTCCAGAGTTTGAACCATTAAAATAGAACCAGTGAAAACAAAACAGAACAATTATTCTGAGAAAAGGGAACAACTATCTCATAGAAAAATTAGTGATGTCAACATTGGTAGAGATAAGGTGACTGAGTGTCATTTTGAGTGCAAAGGCAATGAGCAGCTGTCCTTTGTGTGCAAGACCATGAGGACTGGTGTGTATTGACTTCCCAGGATAGATGAAACTAGCTGCAGGACTAATGTACTAAAGATGTTTTATGCTTTTGCTCTGGCCTGTGGGGATTTTAAAACAATGTGATTCCTCTGATCTGGGGTGTGGGCTGTCAGCTTGTTTAGAGATAAGAGTGGACAGGATGCAATAATAAAATTCAGATATGCGATCAACTTTTTTTTCAGGCAACTTTGAACAATTTTTAAAGACTGGTTTTATATCAAAATTAATATTGTAATGCCTGTTTATACATCCAGGAAAGTAACATCGATATGGGCTTATTTGTGTCTTGATAACAGACTCAATCATAAGCTTTGTAGGTGGGAGAGACTCATAACCCTAAAGTCAGAGGAGACGTTGATTCAGAGCAGAATAGCCTGACTCAAACTTATGACATGCGCATGGCAGAAACTTTGGACATGGGCTGTAAAAACACTAGTGCTAAAGTTTTGACATTAATCTACTTCTCTAAGAATCAGAACCAGGTGATGCTTATCCTGTGCTGGGCACCAAAGGGCTTGGGGGGAAGTCTGAAAATGATTCACACGCACAATATTTGGCGGTGCTCTTTTAGCTGATAAATAATACATCAAATGCTCCGACTAATCTGTCAGTGTTGCAGCGTGAGGGAGCCCCACAGACATTTCTTCCAAAAGCACCAAGTATGAAGAGTAGCATTTAAAATTAACAGGCCATTTCACTGAAATAAACGAACATATTGTGAGTTCAAAGGGTGTTAAACAAACCTTTCCTTTTTCCTGTTTTCACTCTGTTGTTCCTTATACATGATTAAGTTGTGTGAGTGACATCACAGCAATTGTTTGTGGATATTATCAAACTAAATGCATGGGGTTCTGCTCATGGTCATAAGTGTGAACCTCACTTATGGTGTCTATAAATGTGAAGTAGAGATGTCTGGGGATCTTGGCACTATCCAATGGAAGTTGAGTTCCTGGTTCCATGGAGATGCTGAGTGATGTATCTAAGCAGTTATGGGATCGTGGTGTGGGAAGCTCCTATCATTTATGAGTGTTAGCAAACATGTACTTGTATTGGACAAATGTGTTCAGGGTAAGTGGTGAATATTTGAGTGCTATTGACCAATATCTTCATGTTTTGATTATTTCTCCTAGAAAGTGACTCAGACTTCAAGAGAAACCAATTATAATTATAATCTGTGAGATATATGTGTATGCACATGATGTAGAAATAATCTGTGTGGTATACAGTAAATATTTTTCAGTTTACACACCATGACAGATTATAAAGTTTCCACAATGTGTTGACTAGAATTCCTGATTCCATTTGACGAGGAAGTGAAAGATGTTGCTGTGATTTAGAGGACTCCTAGAGCCCACGAGGTCTTGTTTCATTCTCTGCCTTCCCTGGTGCCTAAACCTGTCTCCTCGTAGTCAAAAGGGAAGGAACATTGAGAGGACAGTATTCACTCACTCTTAAAAAGCCACTAGATTGTCAACTACTATCATGTCAAGCTTTCCAGAAGCGAGAGTGACTTCCTTAAGCAGAAACCATGCTGACAGGTTTCTGCAGAGAATGGCTCGCTTTAGATTAAACAGCTATGTCCTTTGTTTGTATGCTTAGGAGAAACATAATTTAAACTGCGTTTCAGCTCCTGATCCAAATTCCAAACATCGAATCTTCACACCTGTGTCTTATGTGTTTCACAGTTAAAGGTATTGATGACTCTACTTTCATAACACGTTACTTTGTTTCAAATGTTGAAATCATCCTATTTCTTTTTTATGACTTACTGAAGAAGAAACGTTTAAAATAACCATGAGAAAAAAGGGTCATAAGCAACACTACTCTTTGTTTTATTTTATATTTAGAAACACCTAATCGAGAAAATAATATTCTTAGTTAAAATGTAAAACAACTTAAAATCTAAAATAATAATCATTCACACCCAGGAATAGTCCCTGTAGGATGAGATCAGGGGTAAATAGGTAGGTATGTGATAGGTAAATGACAGATATATAGATGACAGGTAATAGATACATATAAATGGATTATGAGTAGATGACAGATAGTAAATAATTATATAAATGATGGGTAGATAGATAGATGATAGATAGTATACAGGAAGGAAGGGAGAGGAGGAGGCAATGGCGGGGGGAGGGGAATGTCCGAGGGAAGGAGGAACAGGAAGAGTGTCTCAGTCACTGTTCTATTGCTGTGAGGAGACTCCATGGCCACAGCACCTCTTATAAAGGAAAACCATTAACTCAGGTGGCTTACAGTTTCAGAGGCTGAGTCCGTTGTCCTCATGGAGGGAAGCACTGTGGCGTGCAGGCAGGCACGTTGCTAGGAAAGTTCTACATCTGCATCAACAGACAGCGGCAAGAGCAAGTGAGTCACTGGGTCTGGCTTGAGCTTCTGAGACCCCAAAGCCCACTCCAGGGACACATTTCCTCCAACACGGCCACACCTCCTCATCCCTGTGAAGTAGCGCCACTCCCTAATGACCAAGTGCTCAGATATATGAACATACGGGGGCCATTCCTATTCAAACCACCACAAAGAGGAAGTGAGGGAGAACAGAAGGACGGGTAGACAGTTTAACAAACAGGATAGTAGCTCAGATGCTATGACATCCCTTTTCTTTCCCTTAACAGCATGAGGGCTTTGCTCCTATTAACAGTTTTCAGTAAGTGATTGCGGTGTGTGGCTGACTGTTGGAGCTGGGTTCCTACAGCGGTTTCCTCACCAGACTTCTTGCATCCTGAACAAACATTCACAGTCAGAGTCACACTATGTCAGAAAAAAAAAATGAGAAAGATGAATACATACGCACAGCCGGCTCATTTCTTTGTGTGCCGCAGGCTTTCCCACAGGAACGTGGTTGACTGGGCATCAGAACTGCTGGTTACCATCTTGGCATTTTTCTTTGGATTACAGAAAGCGCCATTTTGCTGTGCTGTCTGGCTGTGGTAAATGATGCTGTGAGCTCCTCATAGAAAATGTCTTCAGATTCTTACACAATGTATCATGTTATAAATCTATTAGTGTAGCCTCTCAATTAACTGTGTGTATCTATCTTTAGAAAACAAAAACCAAAGGGTCCATAAGTTATGAGCCTAATCTATAGCATTTTGTAGAAAATTTCCCCCTACAAATCTACTCAGTACAATGCACATGTTTAGCTGGACATTGGCGACATTTGATTAACTGTGATCAGCATGAAGTTTCCTGTATTCACACAGAAGGCTGCAAAGCACTATGCTGTTTAGTACCAAGGCAACCAACAGGAATCCTGTGGCTCATGTTAAATTGCTGTCAGTGAATTTGTCTCTGACCTTCTGCCATTCAATTCTGTGTATTCAATTCCTTGTCTTGGTGCATGGTTATTTCCTGGATGTATTTAAATTATTATTACAATTTATACTATATTTGACAGAAGCTCCCACACATTTCCTAAATAAAATTTATCTCTTTGTATTTTAATGCCAACCTGTTATGGTATCTTCTGTTTGCTGCCTTTGAAATGATGTGGCATAGAGGCTGTAATTCCAGCACCGTAGAAGGTGGAATGGAAGGCTTACCATGAGTCAGAGGCTTTATATACATTGTGAGTTCTTCTCTAGAGCTATATTGAAAGACTCTGTCAGGGTCGGGGGAGACAGTGTGTGTGTGTGTGTGTGTGTGTGTGTGTGTGTGTGTGTGTGTGTGAGAGAGAGAGGGGGGGGGGAGAGAATCATAGTTCTAGAGATAGTAAAAAACCACTAAATACATTTTAATACTGTAATTTTCATTGTTCTTTATTTGTGTGTGTGTGCGCGTGCGTGCGTGCGTGCGCGCGCGCGCGCGCGCGCGCACACACACACACACACACACACACATTCTTTCTGTTATTTCTTGGTCCAGTTCTAATGAGCTGTGATCCATTCCATATCCAGTCATTAAGGGAGCAGTTACGTGAGACTTGTCAGGTAGTTTGAAGGCCATTTGAGGCAGACACTGGGCTTTGCTCTGATCCAATTAAGCTTCCATTAACCTGGACAGGCAAGCCACGTTCACTGTTCACTCTGTCTTATCATCAGCCTCAAATCCAACATCTCCAATAGCACGTGTTGCTGTTTTCTTCATGACTCTTTGTTTCTCTCCTTCTACAACATATGACCTTCTGTGCTTACGAGGAAAAAGTTGAAATCAAACTGCTTTCAGTGATCTGTCAACCAATGCTTTCCCAGGCTTGGGGCTTGCCTTACGGAGGGAGAGCACCAGAAATGAAACCAGGAGAGTTGAGTAGAACCGTTGCCATGTGCGAGTATTCTCTAGTCATTCTGAGCACATTATCTTCATTCCTGGGGGCAACTCGTTGTCACAGATTAAAAAACTGTTTTATCAAGAGGAAGGATCAATGGTTTCCAAGCAGCAAAGCACTATGGGAAGCAGTGGGAGACATGGATGGCAGGGGAAAAGAAGATGTGTATGACCATTACAGCATTACTTCAAGTAGCCTGGCCAGAAGAGGAAGGACAGGGGAAGAGTAACAAGGCTGTGTTGTGAACTGCTGAGGTAAAAGGATTAAAAATGGGAAACACTGTGACCATATGCATACTTGACAATAGAGTACCATGGCTTTGATGTAGAGAACAGGTCATAGGGGGCAAATTTATAAGCTTGGATGACAATCATGGATCCAGTTGAAAACGAAGACTACAAGTTAACTTGCCAATGATAGAGTTGGGTATAAGGTGACAGACAAAGAGGACAGTAAAAGTGACGTTTGACTTATGATGGACAATTTACATGTAGGAGGGACCCAAAGCACAGACTTATCCAAAGTTTCCACAGTTGTTCTGCTGAGACTGCTTTGCCAACCCAAAAGCAAAATGATGGACATCAGCCTTGAGGGAGCTGTGGGGTAATTAGGGGGACAGCTGGTTGGCAGATGCATACTTAATAGGGAGATAAGTGTGTAAATACGAGTTACAGCTTCATAAATCACAGAAATGAATGAAACCACCAGGGTCTAAAAAATTGAATTATGTCACCCAGATTTGATTAGCAGACACACTTATTAATAATTTAAGCACATAAATTAGAATTAAGAAAAGAATGACTTAAATGCTTTCTACAAGACACATCTGTAAATTTGTGAGCGATTTCAGACCAGTAGCAGATTTTTTTTTCCTGAGGAAATATCTTTAAAAAAATACTTAGTTTTACTTGCAAATTTATCAGCATATATGCAGGAATGTGCTTCTGAATTCTGTTGTCTGATATGCCTAAGACGTGGGGACAGGGACAATAACATTGACTGCCGTATTGTTGGTGCCAAGCAAACTGGGTCTCCCTTTAGTAAGTTATCTGTCTTGTTGATAAAATAATTTAAAAAAATGTCTCAGAAGAAAAATTGAGGGTGGTATGGAGCAAGCAAGCTGTTAACTTTGGCAGCTGCCAGGAGCAGGGGTATGGAGATGAAGAAGAAAGTTTTCAGCAGTGGCCAGCAGCCAGCAGCTGCATGGAGAAGAGGAAGGAGTCTTCAGAGAGGGGAGTGAGAAAGCCCAGGGTGGCATGAAAGCACTCTGGGTATTCTGCCAGCATCTGCTAGACAAAGAGATGGAAAAGAGAAAAATGATAAAGTATGTTTTTCTGAACTAAAACGCACAAAATTGGGCAGGCTACCTGGTGGAGGCCTGTGAGCCCTTGCGTTGTGGAAAGGATTTCTGGGACAAAGAAATATATTATCTTGTTGCGGGGATAATTATTTCTCCTGTCTTCAGGTGAATCAGATTTTCTGTGGGATAGTCTCCTAGGCAGACAACTGAGAGGCAGAGACAAATTCACTGTTATTATTTGTATCTTTAATTATTATTATTTATGTATATGCATGCTTTGCCTGCTTGTATTTTTTTTTCTGTGCACCGTGTGCGAGGTGATTATGGAGGCTGGAAGAGGGTTTTGAGTACCCTGGGAACTGGAATTACAGGTAGTAGTAGTTTTGGTTACCACTTTGGTGCTGGGAATTAACCCAGATTCTCTTAACCATGGAGCCGTACCTCCAGCTCCTGGATTCAGAGTAGATAATAATATCAAATGTTCTAATCTCAAAGCCCATCACAATGCTGTGTCTCCACCCAAAGCCAGATATTCTATTCTTCTGACCATGATGCTAGTGTTACCAAGGAAGTGGGGTATAGAGTCTAAAGCCAACCACGAGGGGGAGTTGATCCCCAGTGGCCTCCAAGGCTACTAATCACCACCTAGCTACCTAATTATGTGGTGTACACAGCAACACATCTGGTCTCACTGGTAGAAAAGGGAAGACATATAAACATTAAACCATTAAGAGAACACAGGGCACATGCCAGACTCATCTCCTGTGAATCCACAGTACTTCTGAGCCTGTAATAAAGTTTGTATCTTTGGATAAACCAAATTACACAAATGGATAGGGTTCTATAATTGTGGGGATGATACTTTCTGAAGATAATATTTTCTGACATGTTATTGGAAAAAATTTTGGCTAAAATTTCATGTTGTTGAGCATAAATTCCGTGTGTACATATAGAATTCATCAGCAACATGGGAATATTTCCTTTTATGAACATTGAAAAGATTGCTTAAAACAATGTTTTTGGGGTTGGAGAGATGGCTCAGTCATTAAGAGCACTGGCTGCTCTTCCAGAGGACCTGGGTTCAGTTTTCAGCACCTACATGGCAGTTCACCATTGTCTATAATTGCAACTCCAGGAGTCCCAACACCTTCACACAGATACATATGCAGGCAAAAACACCAATGCACATGAAATAAAAAATAAAATAAATAATTTTTAAAAAGAATATTTTAAATTATTGATAATGAGTAGTGATGACAGCATTATGAATATTAGGTGAATATTGCAGACTATTGCTTTACACTGCATGAACATGTGTCACTGTGATTGGTTTAATAAAGAGCTGAATGGCCAATAGCTAGGAAGGAAGAGGTTAGGTGGGACTTCTAGGGATAGAGAGCTCTGGGAAGAAGGAAGGCAGGGTCACCAGCCAGATACAGGGGAAGCAGGACATGCAGGGGGGAGGGGAGGTAAAGGCCATGACTTGCATGATAGCATGTAGATTATTAGAAATTGGTTAATTTAAGTTATAAAAGCTATTTAGAAACAATCCTAAGCTAAGGCCAAACTTTCATAATTAATAAGAAGTCCCTATGGTTTTTTTTTTGTGTGTGTGTGTGTGTGAGTGTGTGTGTGTGTGTGTGTGTGTGTGTGTGTGTGTGTGTGTGAACTGGTGCCACCCTGTACCCCCACAAAGAAATCTGTCTACAGATGAACATGATGCACCTACTGTTCTTCATGCTGATGCCAAGAGAGATTCTGTAGAAAACACAGAGAGGAACATAGAATAGCGGTGTAAAATGATTACAGTGACAATCTGGGGTTCCACGGCCCTTAAGTAGATGTCTCAACCTCATTGAATTTTAGTGCTCTCATCTCTAAGACAAGGACATTTCTGATTTTTCTTGTTATTTAGGTCGTCACGGGAAATCTGTGACCTACTCAGGTCTGGGCAGTGGCTGTGACATCCATTCTCTGAGCTCTATCACTGAGTCCCCAAGCTCTTGAGTAAGAGTGTGACCACTCCTACAGAGCAGAGTGGGAGGAAGGACCCATGAGCCAGTTTTATTCTTTGGATTGCTCTGTCTTGTCTGAGTCCTCAACTAAGTTCTGGATCTTCCACAGGAAAAATGATCTGAACTTCCCCCTCTTCCTGGTCCACACTTTTTGGGTCATGGTTGCGTAAGCCACTGAACTCTCAGTAACCCAAGGCTTGTATGCTGCTCCTCATCGTGTCTCTTCCTGTCGCCACACTTCCTTTGGTGTAGAGCCTCTCCATGTTGTAGTGTCCTATTTGGGTGACATCTGTATGCTGTCATATCCTGGTGATACAGTGACATCTGCAATTTTAAGGTTCCTTTGTGTTTCTATTGGTTTTGCAATCTACTGGAGTGAGATATCAAAGTCAGTGCAGGAAGAACATTACTGAAGGTCTTCTTTTGTGTTTCAATGGAACAATATCTCTTTAAATCTCACTTTAAAGATTTAACAGTGTAGGCTTTTAAAATGGTTTCTTGTGACAGGCTAGTTCATGTGATCACATTTGTGTTTTATATAAGGGGAAAACCAGAAAATAACTTATAAGGAAGTCTCCATGGAAGACTCAAGGAACAGCTAGCTATTCTTGTATTTTAAAGATTCTGTACCACACCACAGGGCAATAGCTGTTTCTATGGTTACTTGAAGTGTGTAGTTTCCACATTTCCACCCCATCTTGGTTGCTGAAGTCACAATATCTGGCAGAATTATGGTACCCTCTGCATCTCTGTGAGGAAATCTACTCTTCTAAAACAGACAAGACTGTAGAGAGCTGGAAGTGGTCAGTGTAATTTCTCCTCATGTGCTAAGCCACTTGCCATTTGTAACACCATCACCTGAGACCTGTATAGTATTCTTGATGTCTCTGGGAAAACAGGCTCTTCCCTAAGTCATCCACTCTCATTGTGAAGAGCAGGAACATGGAGTCGCCCGCTGCTCTTGGGTGATCAGTTCCCTCATGATGGTGGGAAGAAGAGCCAGCAACTCACTTCTCATTATGAAAGGTTGTCAGTAAGATTTCTGATAAAATTGGTTCAAGAATTGAAACTTAATCTTCTTTTACAAATTATTTCTTCAACAAAGAAATAAAACAAAGCAAAAGAAAAACCCAAAACCCTGAAGATAGCGTTCCATTCATTGTAAGCTTTTTAAAAATGTGGTCACAAATGTGACCATAGACTAACCACCTGTCATATGAGAGGGTTCATGTACACATACATGCTATGCCCACATGGTAATTAAAGTCTTCAAGGAGAAAGTACGAGGATGGGCATGTTTCTGATGTGTTTAGGAACATCCAGTTCACCCATTTCTGATTGAATCAATTCATTAAAGTTGCTGAGAACTCTTAAATGTCAGAACCAAACATCATCTTCTCAGAACACAGTTTGAACATGTGGCACTGTTATCAAGGGAAGTCAGATGTTGGCAGAGAGTCCCATAGCATCAAGGACAGTTTGTGGGGGAGGGGTGGTGCTGTGGATATCACCCTGTATAAATAAAACACTGATGGCCAGTGACCAGACAGGAAGTATAGGTGGGACAAGGAGAGAGGAGAACTGGGGAAACAGGAAGGAGGGGGAGAGACACTGCAGCCACCGCCAGGACAAGCAGCATGTAAAGACGCCGGTAAGCCACCAGCCACGTGGCAAGGTATAGATTTATAAAAATGGGTTAATTTAAGATATAAGAACAGTTAACAAGAAGCCTGCCATGGCCATACAGTTTATAAGTAATATAAGCATCTGAGTGATTATTTTATCCGTGGATTGTGGGACTGCGGGGCTTGGTGGAACCTGGAGAGAAGCTCTCCAGCAACAGGGTGGTGGTGGTGGTAGGAAAGCAATGTGAACTCAGACTTTGAAGGTCAACTGTGCAAGTCAGGCAAAAACCAGTAGTGACTCAGAGTAATTCACTGGAGGGGGGCTGGGTTCTCCATTTCTCCAGACACGTGTTTCACCATCTCTGCCATGGCACACTCACATGCAGTACCTGTGTTCCACAGAGCCAATATTAAAATGACAGTGACTAATTAATGAGCGTTCTTTTGTTGCACAAACGCCTTAGGATTCATAAAAAAGAAAGAGAAGTGAAATGAGATAGTTTTCACATTATTGACACAGCTTAATATATTTTATAGATGTCCTGTGTAGAGGTGGACATTTGGATAAATATCTAGAAGGCAGCTGGGTTTCACATCAATATCAGTACTGAATTCTCTTCTAATGTCTAGTGTCTGTGTTCTTGGCTGGGTTTACAGCACCAGGCATGAGTTCACTCCTGTTTACTAGGTCTTAACTCTTTAACACAACCTCCTATACCAAAGACTCAGGCAGAATATCCCAAGAGAGTGTGAAGAGAATCTAAGAACCAGAGGGCCAGGGTACTTGCTGTGAAGTATTGTCTTCAGAATGTGACAAGGATGCTGTACCTCATGAGCTCTCACCTGTTATGGTGGTCTTCATAAGACTGGCCATGCCAGTCAACCTTAGCATGGATGGGGATGAGCTTACATGCCCTCACTCCTAGTTAAGGTGCCATAGGCAGTTGGGGGATGCTGAGAGATGGAGAGTCAGGTTTCTTCAGGAACAAACCCCCTGATTGGTTGCCCATGCCCATGCCCACGTGAACAGCCCCGTAAAAGTGTGCATATGGGCAACTCTAATTGGTCTCACTAATCTCTCTCTCTCTCTCTCTCTCTCTCTCTCTCTATATATATATATATATATATATATATATATATATCATTTGATATATATATATATCAAATGTACGTGTACAAATACAAATACATATACATGTGTACATTAAGAAGACATACATTTGCAATGAGATGTAGAATGTGGAGGGCAGTGAAGGAGTTGATGGGGAGAGGGAAAAGTATGCGATCAAAATGTAGTGTGTTTATATATAATAAAAGCAATGTAAACTCAGTATGAATTGATAAACGTGCAGCACTCTTAGTATGGTCTGGGTTATTAAAATGCTAAAACACTTAATAATGATATTTAACTGATCAGTGAATGACTGGCAACTACTATGTGCTAATAAATATATCCAGGACCTGTCTGGGGAAAGGAGTGTCATGCAGGGTGAGGGTGAACACGTGGCAAAGGGCTGAAGTCAGTGTGGAGCTCCTAAGTAAAGCTTACACAGTGAATTTTTGACTGCTGGGGACTTTGGAGAAGTGTGTACTCTTCAAATATACCAGCTTATTTGATAACGTCATCACTTCTGAGAAATTGAGACCATTTTATCACTTTCATATTACCCGCTAGGAGACTGAAGTTAACCAGAAGGAAAGGTTTTTCCAAGGAGTGGAAAGAATGGCAGGTGTTTGTAGTGAGAGTAGGAAGAGTTTGAATTAAATGACAGACTCATTAAATAGTAAAATAGGGGAGATGAGGAGCCAGGAAAGAAGAAAGCAAGCAGCTAAGATGATTTCACCTCCGACTATGAAGTTGAGATTGGCTAGCCAATGGGTCCTGTGCAGGATTATCAAGGACAAAAATCATCTCCACCAACAGCACTAAAAAAAAGCAGGGGCAGCCGGGTGGTGGTGGCGCACGCCTTTAATCCCAGCACTCGGGAGGCAGAGGCAGGCGGATCTCTGTGAGTTCGAGGCCAGCCTGGGCTACCAAGTGAGTCCCAGGAAAGGCTCCAAAGCTACACAGAGAAACCCTGTCTCGAAAACCAAAAAAAAAAAAAAAAAGCAGGGCCAACAGAGAGAGTTAAAAGCTTGCCTTGCAGAACCAAGTCATAGTGGGTCATCCATATGAAGATAAGACACTATGTTAACTTTTAAAAGTGCTGTGTTGTTTCCCAAATGCTGTAAGCACACCAACTATATTTTGTACTTCACGGTAGAGCTCGTCCACCATTGAGGCAGCAGCCTGATATAGAAAAGGAATACTATGTACTCCAGTTTTACTTCCAAAAGTCAAAGGAAGTTTGCTGATGTTTTTGAAAGATGGTGGAGATGAGAAGAGTAAGAGAAGGAATTGAAAGGTCTCTTGAAATCATCCTCAAGCCTTTTCTCTGTGCTGAGCTTTCAACCTCATGTGAGAAAATGCCCAAGCAAAGCCTAGTCCAAAGGGCAGAGAGGATATGTCATGTGGACAGGCAGCTTGCGGAGAGGCCATGTGTCTTTGTAGATTCCAGTGGTGTGGCTGAGAGGGAAGGTGGGGAAAGAAGGCCATTCCAAGTTGGAGGAGAGGCTCCTAGCCTTGCTCATGATAAGCAGCAAGGCACATGGGGATCAGATCAATGCTTGAAAGCCACTGGAGCAGATGGAAAGTCTCACAGCATGCAATGTCTTTATATGTTGAACAGTACGACAGTCAGAGGTTGCAACGTACCTGATCTCACTTGCTTGTTCCCTTTAGGGAAACTGGAATGGAAATGTCATAACTTCAAGCATTCCAGTTGATTTAAGTGATTTAGTGGTTAGAACTTGAGTGTGTCTCCTTAGTTGATTTGAAAAAAATCCACCTATGCTGCCAAACATCCTCTGTAAGGATTGGAGATGCAGCCAATATTTGTAGATAACTCAGGAAGATGTAAACATGATGTACAGAATTAGAGCTTTGTAACAAAGAGAAACATGGAAGCAAAGAGCAAGCTCGGGGAGTTGAGTTCTTTGTTACCCTGACTCTTCATCACGTGTTTGTTAGGAAGTGCGTGCTCTAGCATGGAATCTGAAGCATAGTAGATGATCAACTAATGGTGGACTAGAAGTCTAACAGACTGGCTTAGCTATTAAGTAATTAGTTTCCTAATGAATAGCTTAAAATACTTGAAATTGACCATTTCAGGGGGAAATTCTCTTCAGCAAGGTTGGGAAAATAAAATGATCTTTGCACCTTTGTGGACAAAATAATTGATATTCCTTCTTACTTTAAAACAACACGGTGATCAATGGCTAAAGCTTTGTTATTGAACAAGAGAGATGTTTGTATAAAAACCTTTGCTTTGTTTTTAGAAAGCTTATGGTGAAATGGAGGGAAATAACTAGGGTAAGAGCCATATGTAAGTCCTCTGGAATTGGCTTATTAAATTCCTAGCTTGTCCCCTCCATGGCTAAGGCATCATGAGATTATCCCATTAGCAGAGTTGGGATCTAGACAGCAACATTTGGCGGAGATTCTCATCTCCATTCTGCATTGTTTTTATTTTGCATTTTCTGAGTATGATAATGAGCCCATGGTATGTTTCATCATGCATGACAAGGCAGCTTCACGTATTACAATACTGCCTTTGTTTCAGTTCATGTTTCAGATAACAAAATTGGACATAATTTATCACACTTAAGTATAGCTCAAATGAAAGATGTCAAACAAACAAACAAAAACCATGTAGCAGAAAGAAATACTTTCGGCGGACATAAAGGCAGCATGCTATTCACCGTATTTAAGAAGCAGTGCTTTTATCTGGTAGTGACGCAGAGGTCCTTAGCTGCACTGTGAGTTGCTGGGCTGGCAGCGAGTTTGTTGGTAAGATGTCATCGCCACTCCTTTGCCCTCCATTCAGTGAAGCAAATGTTAATGCTGCCAATGTACCTAATGTGATAGATAACTAGGACTTGTCTTGAAATTTTACATTAGATATAATTTAAATATTAACTTGTAACTGTGAACAGTCACACATGTTAGGACTTTTATACAGCCTTTATAATACATCAGTTTTTACATTTATTTATTTTGGGGTGGAAGAAGGTCAGGTGCTCCACCGTATACATGTGGAGACCAGATGCTAACTTGTGGGCGTTGGGTCTCCCTCTCACCATTGGGATCATGAAGATTGAACTCAAGGTCTTGAGGCTTGTCAGGGAGCAAGCTCCTCTACGTGATGAGCCATATTGTGTTATATGTAGCATTTCAAAAAGTATGTTTCAACAGACACGAATTTCCGGCTTTGTTAGTAGATGTTTAGGTGACATCGGAACTCAGTCTCAGAATCTTTCATCTAACAGGCTAACATGTGCATGTAGTGAGGATCCAAAAGGGACTGCAGTCCTCTCCTTTTTCTAGTTATTTCATCCCAGAAATGTTCTAGCATGGAAACTGAGGCACAGTAGATGCTAGGCTAGTGTTTGGTGAATAGAAGTCTAGCACACTGGCTTAGTTAACTGAGTCATTCACTTCATAATGAGTAGTTCAAGGAAAGTTCACTTCAGCAAGATTGAAATAATGAAATGGCACTTGGGGACATATTTTAGGAAACTCCTGTGCCAAACAGAGCTTTAGGGTTCCCATCTGTGAGCTGGCATGTCTTCTAAAGTGTTAGCAACTGATTTTGTTTTGCTTCACATTCCATCCAACTCCACGAAGAAGTGGACAGACTCACACTGAAAGTAGACTTGATCTCAAGAATGGCTGTGTTGTTTGTTAATGTGGAAATTTCCAGAATTTGTAGTAAATCTAGTGAATTGCAGTGGTTAACTACAATGTTGTTTTTACATTCACTGATACTATTTAAGAATACACTTTATGTTACATATATGTATATATTTGGCACATACATGTGTATGTTTATGTAGTTAATGATTTTTGTGTATATAAAAAGTTATTCAATAAAGCCAGTAACTATTTTGTTTATCAATTATGATGATAGTCATACAACTCCTAAAAAATACAATTGACTTATATTATCAATTATAAAACTTATTTTAATAACTTAAGTGGTTGTCTTATACTAATTAAAAAAAATCTCTGAAGCAAAATATAATTTCAGACCAAGACATACATTTGGGATTTGGAAAGAACCAGAAAGTAAACTATTTAAATTTTATATTTTAGTTTGAGACTTTAAAACTTTAATTACAAACACAATAGACATCTAAGTGGTAAGATAACTTCTCTGTGTAAGCACATTTTCCAATGAAACAAGTGTGTGTTCCCTTGAGACAACACATGGGATTTTAAGTGCTGACTCCAGGTTCCTTGAACCTCAGGAGGAGGGACATGGGCAACACAGGAGGATGCTGAAACTCAACGACTCATCAGGTCCAAAGCAAGAAGCCACAGGAGAGTTGCTAAACATAAGGTGGTAAAGACAGGATGAAAAGGGGAGACAGGGAAGCTTCTTATAAAGCAATGAGAAAAAAGTAAGTTTGGTCATTAAGGATTTCATGGGCTGGTCAAGGTCAGAGATGACTAAGGGGTCATCTTTGTCATGTCTTCCTATAGACACCAGGGCCTGAAGGGAGGCTGTGAGCCAACCCTACATTTGGACAAATATCGCTGGATAATGGCTGGAAAGCAATTATAAGGATCATTGCACAAAAGAGCAGGAGCCACTGAAGTCCACTTCTGGAAGTCTATTTCAAAGCCTAAAGCCCAACAATACACATATTTTCCATCCAGTGTAGAGCCTTCTAGATTAACTAGAATCCTGGTCTGTGAACTGTGCAGAAATAATATAAATGCCATTACCATCTAAAATTTTTAGGCATTCAAAAACTAAGTCCCATACGAAGCCGTCCACCGCCCCCATCTGCTCTAAAAGTACAAGACTCAATGAATAATCAGAACTCAACAACTACCTCTGATTTGAGGCAACTCCAAACAAAAGAAATAATCAAAAGAGCGTATTTCTTATATAACTGGCTAATGTTGGAATTTGTTGTAATTATAGAAGAGGGAAGATAATTTTGAAGTTTGAGATACACTAGTGAATTATTGCTCCAGCCGTGACAAGGCCCACTTCACTCAGGCTCAGCTAGACCTCCTTCCGATCTGAGTGAAGTGGGCATCGTCACGGCCTAGGCAATAATTTCACTCGTGTGTCTGATGGGATGGACTGAACTCATTGGGACAGATCTAGTTTGAAGAGCTATGTTTGCTTCTATGCTCTGAATATGTCACCGTGTGTGCCAAGCAACGTACATTCGCTAAGCTTACCAGTGGTGTCAGCTTTGGGAATTTTTGCTTGTATGTCCTAAGACCATCTGACTACTTTTTAATCTACCTACTTGGAGGTGTGAAAGGTGAAGGTGTAATTGAAATGGCATTTACTTTGTTCTTAACCAGTGCTCTTCAGAGGTCTCAGTTAGTGGAGAAAAAAACTCAATAATCTTATTGATATCATCGGTGTTTTTCAACAGCTATCATAAAACTGCTGTGACCCTTCGCCATATTTACCTCGGTTATTAAAAGGAATCCCAGTTATAGATAAATACATTCATTTGTTTTTATTTTCTAGAAGAAAAGCCACAGATTACAATAGTTTACAACTTGTCACTATCACACACTGTTGGACAAATTCAGAGACGCAATGCTAAATTAAACCATTGTTTAGTTGTTGAATTCTCAGCAGGGGTAGACCCTACTTAATATTTTTATTATCTAAGTTTATTTTCATGCTTCACTCAGTGACCACAGAGCTCATGCCATGTGAGTGACAGATGTCACTAAGCACCTTCTAGTACGGTTCAGCTCTGGTAGTTCCCTTTCTGTAGCATAGGTTCAAATGAGGATTTTCTCTGCCGACTTCCTGGAAGAATTCTTGATAGTGTTCTCTTCTCCTCTGCCCCTCCTTTACTCATATCACGCTCTTTAAATGAATTTCTTACTATCTGGAGACATGAAAATATTAAGAGTGGTTTGTTAAGACTTAGCAGTGACAAGACAGTAGAAAAGGGTTGGGGGCAGCTGAATGGTGCAGGACAACAAAATGAGGGGCTGTGAAGTCACAACAGAGGGGGGCGCTATTGTCAGGACTGGATCTCCGTGGTTCCGTACAGACCCATGGGAATGAAGTGCACATTCCCTCATCTTTCACATGACTATGATGTGGTACAGGGATTCAGGTGAAAACCTCTCCCCATGCATGCTCAACAGTTCTCACAGGGATGTATTGATTCCCTTATTTACATGTAGCTGTGTGACCTTCTGAGATATCTTGGTGTGGACTGATGAAAATGTTGTTGAACTTTCTAGGACATTTCAGGATAGTAACCTCATTTGCTGTTTAGTTTTTGCTACTAGGTAGAAGCACAGGCTGGAATGTTCTGCTTTTTACTTTATTACAGGGACCAAGCAGTTCCTTATCTTTATCTTCTATAGCAAGCACTTCTTGGAGCCATCTCACAGACCAGCCTTTCCTTTTTCTCGACTTTTTTTCCTCTTTCACTCTCTGCCATTCTCCCTCTTCTGTTGGGTTTTCTCTCTGTCACACTGTCATTGGTTTCTTCCCTACCTCATCCATATGTTTCTCATTCTCTCAACTGTCATCGGCTCTGCCACTTAGGAAAATTACAAAATGCAGTCACAGACAGACAGCAAGGAGCCATTCTGGACTCGGCTTTAAGTACAAACAAACCCATTTTCATTTCTGAGATCTTTCTGTTGAGGTCAGAATCCATCAAAACAAAAAACGAGTCATCAATCCATGACCTTTGCCTTTTTGTAAACATTTTAAAGTTACATACATGAGATAAATGTAAAATAACCTGGAATTTATAAATTGTATAACATTCACTTTATTTTAGTGAATACTTGTATTTTAAATTGGGTTAGAACCCTGTCACTTTAATGCAAAGGAATTGATTTATTCTTATCAAGGTTTTCTAGTTTTACTGGCATAATAGAAGGCCTTTTATAAATCAAGAATAAACCACAATACCTTCCTGACACCAACTTATCTGTTTATATCTGATGGATTGCAGCATGCTGTCAGTATATATAATATATTATATCTTATATTATATACATTATACATGCTATATATATTATATCTGATGGACTGTAGCATGCCATCAGTATATATTATATACATTATATTTTATATTATATATCTTATATCTGATGGACTGTAGCATGCCATTAGTACACTTGAAACAACGAGTTGTTCCAAATTTCAAGACATGTTTCCTTTGCTATCATCAATGCATATGATTCTGCATGTCAATAAATTTTATAGTAAATGTGGAAGAAAATGTAAAGTTAGCAGTGAATCCCAATTTGCTTCAGGCTTGATTTGTGTTTCATTAAAAGAAGCAGGGTTTTCCTGTGTGGGGGTCCCTTGTGATTTTCCATTTACTTTCTGGACAGGGTCCCCATACAGCTGTTCAACCTCCACTTTAGCCCCCTGTCTGAAATGAAAGCTGTGTCTTCTTTCGCCAGATCACTTGGGTTGCATCTATTCAAGGACTTGCTGATGTCCCTAACTGGGCGTGGCCCCACTGAGGGGAAGTGGTGTGCAGTGTGGTGTCTTGAGTTCATACACACCCACCTTGACAGTTACTTCCTAACAGGATATGAAGGGCTCTCCTCACATGTTGACAGTGCTTTTCTCTGACGGAACTATGACAGGTGGCTTTTCTGTCCTAATGCATTTTATTTTTACAAAGAGCCAAGGAGGAAAACACAGCTAAAATATATAGCTATTTTTAAAATAGAGAGCAATGTGACCTAGAAAAAGAGGAATTTAAAACAGCTAGTTGATTATACCCTAAAGGATGTGATTTGTCACGGACATAATGTGTTCTTCAAATATTGATAAAAGTTTAATAGGTGTTCATTGAATATGTCATTCCCCTTAAAATCTACCAAGACTAGGTGGTATTTTTTATTTTTAATCTTTATCATTAAATAGGCTTAACTAAACTAAGCTGACATTACAAAGCTATTCAGTGAAACCATGCTTTGTAATGATGTGGCTAAGGCGTTCATTTTTATTTATCATTAATGTAGCAAGTTGGCAGGCAAGAGTCCTATTTACTGGGTGGCTTCATGAGAAATGCATGTTCAATTTCATTTATTATTATTCCTAAATAGTATATAGTATGAACAACACACACACACACACACACACACACACACACACACACACACACACTTTACTTGCACTATAACCAGAACCAAAGGAGCTAATATTATCTAAAGAGATTGCAAACTTATGTGAGCAGCCACAATCAGCAATCGAGATAAGAGGTCCCTTGTCACACTGTACCCAAGCTGCCCTGTCCTAGCCATGCCAACTGGACACTGGCCTTGGAGTTTTGTTGTTGGACAAATACATTGAAAGGATAGTGAGAAACTGGACCAGACTGGATTCCTTCAGAATCATCTCTGATGATACCAGCTCTTTGGAAATGAGTATTTATGATTTGCCAGACAATTGTGGTGCAAGACAGATCTGTAAATGGAAAGTATCACAACAATGCTGAAAAATGAAAGTTGTAAGAGTTGAGTATCTCTGTGGCTGGGCAGCATAAGCTGAGGAATCTCTGGATTTTCTAATTTCAATGGCAGATTTTTTTTCCCATTCTCTTGTGTCTTTCCCAGAAGTGACTAAGGGATCTCTGAGACATCTTTTCAGGTGGGTGATGAACAATGCTGTCTTGACAGGACTTAGGGAGGCAAACAGTGACTGGCCCTGTGGAGAGCAATGTGGGCAGATACTCCAAGCATGAGGGCATACAGCATGAAATGGGAAGGTCCTTGACAGTGCCTAGCATTCCCTCAGGACAGTGGCTGGAAGGCTGGTAATCATAAACAATACTGCAAATGACTGATTCTGAAACACAGAGAAAACCTTCCTGAAGAAACCACGGGCCCTGGGGGGCTCAGTGCTCTGTGCCATTTGCATTACGGTGCTTGCAGAAGTCAGCTGGATATGTTTTTAATTGAAGAAACAAGCATCTCCACATCAGCTATCCTGGGGCTTCACATATTTAACATGACCTGATGGTCATTTTGGTTTAGTAACAGGACTTTTCAGGTGGTGATTTTAAGAACACAAATTTCCATTTGCTGTTTTTCTTGTTTGTTTTTATATTAGAGATACCAGCATAAGACAAAGTCCCTTCCTTGGAATATTTTGCTGGATATTGGTGTTTGGATGTCAAGACCTCTTTCTGTTGTGTGTATACTTCTTTCTCTCTGTCTCTCTGTCTCTGTCTCTGTCTCTCTCTCTCTCTCTGTCTGTCGGTCTTTTTATGCTCACATCACCTATATAATTTTGAGACAACTGACAAGCCTTGGCCCTGTGGCCTTGCACTATCTAGCTTGCCTGTGTCCTCTCCTAACTTGATCAGTTTCTATATTTCTACCAGGGTTGGAGGAAGAGAAGACAGCTGCCAGCGGTGGGGGTTACTAGCAGGAATCCCTGATGTTCTAGCCCCTCTGTGTACACGGCCTGGCTACTTTCCCAAGGTCATGAACACGATAAAAACAGAGTGAAATAAGAGGACACACTTAACAAGACTCTGAAAACAACTCAAGTGCCTAGGCTAGGTGACAGCTGGTGTGACAGTGCTTGGTTACCTGGGTCTCCCTTCCAAGTCTGTATCAAATAGTTGTATTAACTTAATGACAAAACAGTGTGTTTTCCTAATAAAACATGTACTGCTGAACATCTCACTGGAATGACGGCAACTCAACTGTCGAAAGCCACAGTGATTTCCAGCCTCATTGCTAATGTCCTTGAGGTACTTTAAATGTTGTTCAGATTGAGTGTTTTGCCCACATCTATGTCTTTTTACCACATGTGTGACTTGTACACATGGAGGTCAAAAGAGGACATTGGATTCCTGGAACAAGTTACAGATAGTTGTGAGCTATCAAAGGGGTGCTGGGAATAGAATGCTGGTCCTCTGTAAGGGCCCCCAATGCTCCTAAACATTGAGCTTTCTCTCCAGCTCCCTCCTTAAGCTGCTCTAATGAATTAATGTTATTAGCTGCAGACAAGGATAAATTGACCTGAGAAGATATTTTTGAAGGGCACTTAATAAGGATGCAATCTTCTCTACAAGTCTCTCCCCAGTGAACTGAATAAGCTCACCCTTTAATATATTTCAAAAAAGAAATTTTAGTGGGGGATATCACTAGAGAGTCCAGATGTCCAGAAAGTCCATAATTTGAGAACCAATGATTTATTCAAAAGACAATAATAACAGAACTATTAAGTAACTATTTGGGGACTATGAGTGGGATACATGAATGGAGGGTGCCGTCCACTGACCCAGAATTGACTTGAGTTGCTATTTTTATCCACTGTCTACTTTCTGGGGAAAGAGGAGGAAATCCAAGAGGAGAACAAAGAACAATTTGAGTGACCCATTTCTATTTAGACTGCAGATATGGATTTTCTATTGTTATAATTTATAGAGTTTATCTCTACTTCAGAATAGTATATGAAATAAAACAAATAATTTCAAATAATTTGTTGACTGCTAGAGAAAGAATAAATTAATTTTTTTTTGTTCCTTAAGCTGAATTTTGAGGCTAACTAGAATTTATAAAGCAAAACAGATATGGTCATTTTGGTTGCTCATTGCATTCACAGCCATTGTTAGGAACAAAGATGTCGTCAAGATGGCTGGCTTTTGGCAATACCTACTTTGAGAATTCACCACAGCTTCCTATCACTGATAAGATCAACTAGTACCTTTCAACTAAGCTTATGGGATTATCTTCTTTGTCTCTTTAATATGAAAAAATACACTTATCTGCAATAAGAACCATCCAAGGTAAATATAGCACTTAGTCTACAATTAAGTGTGCATTTCATGAAGATTCTTTACATTCCCTGCATAGTGTTATAACCAGAACACTTAAATTCACACATGTTTACTTCATGAAACTGAAATCCAGCCCCTCTTCTTCCCTGTCTCCCCTGATACCTGACGTTCTACATAACTTCCTCCTCCCCATTGCTTTCCACAGTCTGCTCCACCACCAGCTACACCACTGATCCCTTCATTCCAGAATCCGAGTCTTTCTTCTTCCACCCATGCTGTGGCAAATATGTTACCCCCTGTTTGGACACAGAGACCAGAATGGGAGCAGCGTTCTTACTGTGTGCTCTTTCTGTGTTGTGTTTTTTAAAGCACGCTATCTAGGTTTTCTTCATTGTGTAGCTCAGGTTTAGCCTGACCATTAGACCCTCCTGTCTCAGCCTGCTATGTGCTAGATTATAGGTTTTGACATCACTCTAGGTCTACTTTGTGCTATTTTATTTTGCCTTCTGTTTCTACATATCATGATGGTCACTCCTTTACTTTCTAGTGTGATTTTGGCCTCTTGAACCCACATTGACATCTGTATAAAGAAAGATATTCAGTATTATTCATTCTGTTTCTGTCCTCACAGCAAACACTAAGCACTCTTTGGCCAATTCAAAGGGATCGGAGCTATTTTATCACCTACTACATAGGGTTTTCCAGTGTGTGAATGACCATGATGCCAGTCGCCACTGTGATGATCACTGTTTATAAAGCACGTGCTAATACACTAAGCATGGTGAGACCTTATTTAGTGACTAATTTTATTGTCACAATAATTCTTCATGGAGATACTGTGATTTCCCTGTTCGATGAGTGACAGGATAGGGATGGTCTTTGTTTTTTACAAGGTGACACCAGAAGACACAGAGGCATGATGGAACTAGGTACGGTACTTAAATCTGAAGCGTGCTCTGAAATGTCAGGGTTTGATGTACTTCATTTCCTTATTTACACCGAGCGAACATAGACATATCAAAAGTGAACAAGACACATTGTTTTAATTTTCATGAGCTGGATAGCCCAGAGCTGGGCACATGGCAAGATCAGCTTTTTCTGTCATGGTCTGTCCCCAGTGCCTGCGCCTGCTCTGCAGTAAGGGACACTTTCAATGGATGTGCCTTCCTAGAATATGGTTGCTCTCTTCCCTTTCCTCCCTTAATTAGAGCAAGCAGAGATAACTAGTGAGAAAGAATTAGGTCAGGGTGATGTCTCAATGTCCGCCAAGAAAATGAGTTATAATTGGTACAAGCTGGAGAAGAATAGCACAGATCTTTTAAGGAAACATGGTCTTGTAACTGGGTGATGGCTCTTTGTTAGGGGTGTGGTGACTCTGTGTCCAGTGTTTTGGGACAGGAACTAAAGGCATCGTCACTTCACCTGGGAAGTTTTGTTTCATAACTCACAGTGGGGTTAGAAAAGAAAATGTCTCAAGAAGCACTTATCAGAGAGCCCTCAGTGGTTTGTTGAGGGATATTCATGGCACAAATTGAAACCCAGAAATTATAATTGCAGATGATTTGTTCTATAGAAATGTAATTCATTACCTAAGTCTTTCTTGAAACTGGAAGGGGGCACTTGACAATTGAATTGGGAGATGTAACATCAAGACAATCCTGGATGCTCAGCATGTAGGGTGCTCTCTCCTTCACCTCAGGAGTCCCTTGTCTTATTCACATTCTCTGTTTGCTTTCTCAGTGTACCCAAGGTTAAAGTTGGGGTGGGGGAGCAGTTTGAAACAGCAGAAACTTATTGCTACAGTTCTCAGGCTTTTACTCAAACTCCAGGGGTCTTATAGCTTGGTGTAGAGGATACTGAGCGAGACTGTTCTGGGAGTCCATCCTAAGCATATGGATTGTCACTACAATCTTCCGTCACCACATGCTGCTCTTCCTGGTGGTCTGTGTCTTCACAAGGACATCTTAGGGGGACCCTTATGATAGTTCAGTAAAGACTGACTGAATTCTTCATGTTAATGAAGTGTGTTGTAATAACTCCATTTGCCAAAAGGTCACATTCCAAGGGAGGTTAGTCATTCTACATCTCCAGCAGGAATAGGTTAAAGTTGACTTTTGAAGAAATAGTGAAGACAACCAAATACATCCATGCTCCAGTGGAATCTATACTTGCTCAGTCATTGTAGAAAAAAAAAATTCTATTAACGTGAGCTTCAGCAAATCAAGGAAAGGCAAGAATAAGTCTTTAGCTGTAGCGATAAGCTCACAGTGGCTCTTTCCTCTCCAGGAGTAGAAGGCAGTTGCTGGACTCTGTCTTATAGACAGGGCACATAAATGCAGGGGCTCAAATATGAAAATTATGTTGCCAAGATCACTAATTTTAAAATTTCATTTAAAATCAGTACATTCAGAAAATATACTAATATTTAATGGAGGATTTTTACCTTGAGTGTACATATTTTCTAATTTTGCCTCAGTTATGAATTAAATTGATTGTATTATATTCTGGAGAACAGAAGGTTGGCTCCACAGCCTAATCAGACATGCTCTAGAAAAACCACTCAGTCCTCTGGGGCTAGTAGTAATATTTGTCTGGTCTCATAGGAACCTGACTGGTATGCAAGAAATCAGAAGTAAAGTTAGACCACTCCCTCCATCCATGACGGGAATATAACAGACTGTCCCACATATATTCCCGATTTTGCTGTCTGCCATTTCTTTTTAACTCTTTGCTGCTTCTACCTAAGAGGAAGTATATTGAGAACCCTCCAGTTATCTTTAATTATACTTCCTGACACCATGGAGGTCAGGAAAAAGCACTTGGAATTGCAGAGATCTATTGTTCTCCATACTCAACCCTAGAAGAGCTAAAATGGCTTCGCTGAGCTGGGTCATTTGAATTATGAAGCATGTGTTATTTTTGTTTCTTATTTAGGTTTTGAAGCTAAGGAATAAACCCTAGGCTCATGCATCTACCACTGAGCTGTACCCACAGCTCAGGTGTAGGTTTTGGTGGTAGTTCTGTGCTCTGGAGAAATCTTGGTGAAAATTTCCATACTTGAATTTTTTTCTATTTCATTAACTAGAAATTGCCTTGTGGAGATCATGGTAGCTATAGCTTAACTTTTAGGCTCAGCAAAGGAGTTGCAATAAGAAAATGAATATTTTTTTTTACATAAAATTGAAATAAAAAGGATAGCCTTGATTTATAATTCATGAATAGGATGGACTCAAGATATACATGAATTATTCTGAGAATTTTCTGTCTTTTTAAGCATGTGTAGCACTCACACTTACTTATTTGTGGAGGGAAACAGAACATGTAAGCAGGCTCACTTGAAGTCAAGATCCCATCAGAGTTCTCTTGATCTCTTTAGTCCATTTATTAATCAGACATTTACTGACACAGATGGTGGAACAGAACAGTGATGGCCTTTCTTCTTCTCTTATTTCTGGTTGGGATGAAAGCTGCCATCAGCTTGATATGTAAATGTGATGCAGGTAAAGGTATGATTGATGCCTCTTCTTGATGAGCCCTTGAGCAACTGATAGTGGAAAACAATTTATTCCCATTAATCATGTTTAAATGAGAAGTCATTGATGATGCATCACTCTCAAGTATGGAATCCTCATCTGAAGCATTAAATACCTATTTTGAAAAGCATCAGGTTAGCCACGTCATTCATTCCTGGCAGATGTCTTGCCATAGCCAATTAAAACTCATGAGAATTTATCTTAAGATCTTAGAACAAGCAGGTCTAGATCTCAGTGGCACAACATTTAATCAATTATGAAAGAAACAATGTGTTTTTGTGTGTAAGTATACATATATCAATGTGTATTTACCTAAAAGTTTCACAACATCTGAGTGTTTAGGAAACAATGATCACATCTCTCTTTATAATTAACTATTTACTCTTATCAAACCAAATTAGTTCTTTTTTGTTCTAGAGCCTGTATCATTAGTGACTTCTAGCATCTCCATATGTTTCTTTTAGACTTTCAGTAGTGTCTGTTGAACAAGAATAAATAACCAAGGCCAGTGTCATTAGCTGGAATGGAGAACTTGTCAAAAATGTCATGTTCCTGTACCCAAGTTTCTGTTTGTCCCAATGAAGTTCCTTTCCAGCCAAACTTCCCTCCTCATAGGTCTCTGTCACTTCTCATGCCTCTGGCCTTCCCAAAATTCTCTTCTTTTCTCTTGATCACCCTGAGTTTTTCTTTGTCAGCACCTGTCCCATGCAGACTCAAACCTTCCTGATGGACACATCATGGCTACCCTGCTTATTTAGAGACAAGAACGGTGTGATGACTAATGTGCCTACCTGGATTGGATGCTGATAAGGCACACTCTCTGGAGTGTTTGTGAGAGCAGCTCTGAGGAGGATTGCTGAGGGGACAGGACTCCCCTCCTTGAATGAGGTTGCTACTATCCTGTGATCCAAAATCAAAATAAAGACGATAAAATATCCCTGATCGCCAGAATTTAACTCTTTCCATTTCTAAGCTCTGGATACAATGTGATCAGCCACCTCATGCCCCCACTGCCAGGGCAGAACCATGAACCAGCATCTAGCCCTTGTAACTTTAGTCACTTTGTAAAGGCATTTGTCACAGTAATGAGAAAAGTATACAGAACAGTTGGCGTCTTGCATCTCATCAGAAACCAGCCTTCAATGACTTGAGACAAGTCTCAGATTGTCTGCAGAGAGTTTGTATGTTTGTATGCAGAGAAGGGACAGATTCTTTAGCACAAACTTGTTAAGTAAAACATAGTAATCCTGTGCCCATAATTCCCCCAATCCAATTGAAGAAGTATATCCAATGTCATTATAACAAAGTCAGACCTTGACATCCCTGTGCATGATTACACAAATGTTGCCATGCTACCCAGCTTCTGTCCTTGCTTATGTCCTGAGAAAGAGATCAATGCCTCCTTTCTCAGACTAATTGTGGCTTCTAGGGATGACACACCCTCTCTTACACCCTTTAGGACTGCTTCTGACCCATGACGTATTTGTGGAAATTGATATTCATGGTTTATAGGCCATGAGGAATAAATTAAGTGGTGACAACTCCCTGGAGTGTTCTGTTTAAACAGGCATGCTTTGTGAAAGATGGCATTTTGAGACAATATTGTCAGGACATAAAAGCTGTGAGAAGCCTGCCTGGGTTGACGTTGCATGTTAGCCTGTGGAGGCTCCACCATGGCTTATGCTTCTCCACTTGTGTTTTGTGTGCAACTGTGTTTGACCACATTTAGCTGATATTTGGTTAGGGATGGTTCGAATGAAGATTTCTCTCTTGTGTTCTGACTCTGCCAACATCAGTCCCTGGATAGCATCATTGGAAGCTCTCGGGGGATTTGGTTAAAAATGCAGAATCCTTGTAAAACCTGAACAGAATGAAAATCTGATTCTTACAGAACCTATTTCCTGATACTCTCTGTACACAGTGGGGCTCACCTGTTGCTCTGTACTTTTCTGTGGAGATGATAAAGTATTTGGCTTTGATACTGTAATATCATTGAGAAAATGAGAGAGTATGGAGAAGTCAGTATTTAATATTTTTCCTGAAAAACCTTAGAAGCCAACAAAATATTACAGAGAAATAGCAGGTAGGCTATTTTCAGTAAATCCAAAAGGCTTCTTTACCATAGACATTGGCGTGGGTCTCTTCTGTGACCACTGGTTTGTCCATTTGTAATAAATGTCTTAGGCAGAAATCCATGGGTCTGACATAGAATTGTAGAGAAATAAGAATGTCCTTGCAAATGAATTTGCTGAATCTGCTCCTCATTGCTACTTAGAGAGGGGATCCGCCTGCTGGCCATGCTGTTGTGTTAATATTCTAGGAGGGTGCTATCACCTGAGACCTCAGTCACCCCACAGACCGTTGTGAGGTGTAGCTCACCCTTCATCAGCACACATGGGTGCAGGCATGTGTTTGTTCATACACAGGTAAATTAGCGCCGTGCAGCACCGATGGTCTCGTCCAGCCACGTGTGTTCATCACGGGAGAGGCCACATCCAGACAGGAAACTTTAGAAGAGTATCTACCTTCCAGTTCTGTAGATGCTCACCAGTGACAGTGGATGAATGACCTGGGAATGCGAGGGCTGTCCCAAAGGATAGTCGGAAACAACACCCTGCAGCTGTAGATGCTGGACTAAAGCTTAGAAGCTGGGGTGACACAGGGCTTGGTGGGGGGGGGGTGGCATACAAATCCCATAGCAGAGGGGGTGACATGGAAAAAGAGGTGGTTTTGTTGTTTTGAAAGTTTTTGACTTAGAATATGTATCTGATACACACAAATTGCACACATTTATAGGGCATCCTATGACATTTTCATACATGTATAATATTAGAATGCAAGTTTCTTGTTGATTAATTATTATCATATATCAATACATTCAAAACTTTATCTTCTAAATTCTTTAAAATAAACAATAGGTTTTTTTTTTTTTTGGTTGTTGTTCCTTGAGTTTTGGCTCTTGTGCTAGAAAAAGTCATAAAATTTATATCACATTTTCTATTGTTGTTACATATATAAGTACATATAGATTTATGAACACACCCCGCTGGGTCCGTTTTGTGTTGCCCATATGTGTGTGTTTGGACTCGATCACGTGGGACTGGGTAACCTAAAGGGAAGACCTTCCCTGAAGAAGACTGAGCCTCCCTCCCTCAATGACCTCTAATTGCCTGCAGTTCTTCCCCAGCAATGGGGTCTTGTGAGATTTTACAACCCACACTGGCATGTTAGTGGTGGTGTCACTCTTCAGGATTGTCTAGGTAGTCATGTGGTTGGGATTTTGTGGGGGCAGCCTCCCTGCCATTGGATTCTCCACATAACTTGGTTTCTTGTTTTCACTGTTGAGTGCTGTCTCTGCCTGCTCCCCAAGGGAGGGCGCCAATGACAAACTAAAGTATAACTGCACCCATGTCCAGCTTGAGTAGCCGGTGAGTTTATCGGGCTCAATTACATGGCATGGGTGAAGAGTAACAGGGGCTTTGTTGCCTCAGTTTAGCTGTAGCATTGGAAAGTCTCATTCCAGCACTTTTAACCTGGTATATATTGTACCCATCAGGAGACCAGGAAAGCAGTAATTAGGGCAGGATTGCTTAGAGATAGTTGGAATCTCTGGCCAGGGTGCAATAATCTTTCCTCTTATGAGAGAATGGAAATGGCCAACAGGCCCGACCTTGAGAGGCCCCTGTAGCAGTCACAGCTGCTCTGGCGAGGATGTTCAAACTCTTCAGTAGTTACAAAGACAGGTTCTAGTGCAGTGTTAACTCTTTAGTTTCTCCATTGGCATCAGTTTACCAGCCATGAGAGAGTTTCAAAGTGCTGCTAAACAACACATGATGGAGATGGCGTGTAAACTGGACACCACATGTCAGATAACCAGAGAATAGCTTAACTACCACAGGATAGATTCTATTTTTAAAGGTAAAAATCATAAAAACATACCCCAAACTGAGTAGAACTGGACTCAACACACTCCACAGTTTATACCTTTATATGAATTTTCTAATTACTAAGATACATAGAGATGTTATTCTTTAATTTAGTGTTATGTCACAGGCCTCTAATCCCAGCTACTTAAGAGACAGAGGCAGGAGAATTAAAAGTTCAAGGCCTCACTGGGCTTTAGAATGCTCATAACTCCTGGGCTATTTCTCCAGGCTGTTTTCTGACTATATCCAGAGGCCTCAAAATGAAGGTGGTACCTGAGAGCCTCTCACCTGTCCACACCAGAATGGGCTGTGTGTGTCCCACTGTTTGTTGTTTGGAATCTGCCTGTTTTGTAGAAGTCACTAAGGAGATTAATTCTTTCACATGTAATGACTCAGTGTTCCAATTTAAAAAATAAATCCTTCTAGAACCTTTCTTTTCGAACATTTTTTTTTAAAAAAAATCATTTTGGTCTTGAGATAAGACCTTACTCTGTAGGCCAAGCTCATCTAGAAATCACAACATAGCCCAGCTTAGACTTATATTTGTGACAGTTCCGGGGGACTGGCCTTCCAAGGGCTGAGATCGCAGGTGTGACCCACCAAGCCTAATTCTGAATTCTTTAGAAGTGATTTTGTTGTTGTTGGTTGGTTTTTCATTGTACTTGTGTGTAGGATGAGTGCACGTGTTTGTGGGACAGTGGGGGGGGGGCACCTGTGCTGTCATGTCTGTGGGACAGTGTGGGGGACACTTGTGCTGTCTGTGGGGCAGCGGGGGCACAGCTCTCCGGAACTGAAGCTCCCCTTCCACCTTTCACTGGTTCCACAGATGGAAGTCATGTGACCAGTTTTCCCTTGTCAGTATCAAGCACTGTTACCTGCTGAGCCATAGCTCTGGCCTCGTGTATTCTTCATATACTTTTTAATTAAATGGCATTGACGAAAAGGGACTTTCATAGTAACATTTAAGAAAACATCATTTTAGCTTGGCTCTTCTCTGCTAGAGTTTTCAAATATGTGGCTGTGAGTCGTTTTTTACTGTACCAGATGACCAGAGTCATCTTGACTGTGCTGTTACGCATCCCTTTCACACACTCTCTGGCCTGGTTTGCCTTTCCACTTTTCCTTTCTCTCTTTTCTTTCACTTCAATGCAATATCATTAAGTTCTGGGGACTAGGGATTTTCCCTAAATAGTATCTTTTTTTCCTTACTCTTTCATTTTCCATTAGTATAAGGAATTCTATATATTCAGTTTTATTTCCAAAGACCTTCACATAGAAAGATACTAAATGAGTATTGACTTAAAAAGTCAGAAATCATAATTCAGCTTGATTGGGCACATGTTAAATAATTTGCTAAGTCCCTTTGTGAGATTCAGTTACCCTGGTTCCTTCAGGCTGGACAATGATTGACAGTTTGCAGTCTTCCTACATTATCTAGCCTTGGAGGATGATGTCCTTGGGTGAGCCAGCGTCCAGTTGCTCACAGACAGCTGATTCTCAGAGTGTATGTCTCTGGCAGGGCAGTCATCTACCTCAGGTGTTCGTGAGCAATTGAAATGGAGCCAGAGAGACCAAAGAGTGTTCTCTAACATTGATTAATTTCAACTTAAAAAAATGGACACAGTGCCATTTCTCGTTGAGGTGGACCACTGACTTTCTTTGCATTTACTTGTAGAACATTTAGCCTCTGATTAAGAAAGACTGTGAATGTAAGGGTTGAGATTTTGACAATGCAGTATGAAGAGGAGGGAGTAACATACCCCAAGGTGATATCTGTCTTGACTGCTGTACGGAGTCCTAGTCTCAGGAAAGTTGGTTGGTATAAAGTGCAATGAAGTACCACATGCTCCCTTGTTGATTTTAATGCCACTGTGGGAACGTTGAAAATGGCCTCTGTGGTTTGGCTTCCTGATGCTCCGTGGTTGAGATGGACAAACTGACTACAGCTCTCTTCTGAAGGGTAATTCCCACTGGGCCTGGAGTACTTAGATTCCTTCTCTTACCCTTCCCTTCATTTTCAAGCACATCCTTTGTGGGCAGAAGAACAAATAGTCTAATTAAATTAAAGGAGATATGTGTGAAATCCCCTTTGCAGCACTTAGTCAGGGGGCTTCGTGTGCTAAATATTTCTAATTCTTATCACTCGCTTCGATTAAATATTCAAGACACTAAGTTAAATAGCAGAGGGCTTTCTATGCTAATGTTTCAAAATAATTCCCGACTAATGAGTATTAATTAGCTCACAGGTCAGTTAACAAATATTTATTAAGAGTTTAGATTGCATATGAAATTGTGCTATAGACCCTGGAGAGTTTCCAGTAATAGATTTACCTGGAATTTAATCATCTAAATTTATGGGGAATAGTTACCAGTAAACAAATATATGTATATATGTATGTATATGTATATACACATATGTATGTACATAATTATATTTACATGTAAGGTAGCTTTTGTGAAACTGTAAAATAGCTATTTGCATATAGTAAGTGTTCAAACCTCTTACTCTGCCACTGAAGTTTCTTTATACACTTCAAGTTGGTGAAGAATATAAAATCACCTATGGACAAGCAGATGGACTATTGATAAGATTTCTTTGGTCTTCACTCCTTTGTTTCTTTCAATGTGACTTAAATTATATTTGACCCCCAAAGATGAATAAGGAAACGTAGCAGGGGTACTACTTTACAGTTAGATTAGGAGCCAGACCAGAGAGTGCTGATAGACGGCACAACCACCCTGTGAACTACCTGTTGACAGTACACCAGAAATGCATCACAGATAAAATTAGGATGAAATATTTTCACCTCCCAAGGGAATCATATACACATCACATGGTAACATGGAATCCTTGGAAGAAAGGAAGTTGAAAAGTCACAAGTCTTAGGAAAACCATGTTTTTAAAGTGTTGTTCTCTAGCAGAGGAGACATGTCCATGGCAGAACTCTAGCTGCCGATCTCGAACAAGAGTGAAATAAACAGTGAGAGCTGGAGGATAGGAAGGTGTGAGGGCTTGCAGGTGGGGGGAGCCCCAATCTGTCCCTAGCTGCTGTGGAAGTGTCACCCCGGATCCCAGGCCAAGGGCTCCTCATTGTCCACCCTGCTGCTCTTGGAATGTACAACACAGGCTGCAGCTCCTGCCTGACTTTGAGTTGTCGACATCATCAAAGGTCACAGTGAGGAAGCCCCCCAGCTTACACAGGTGTATCGATGAACCGGCTTCTGCTGTGTATTTGCAGGTGATTTTAATTTCACAGTGAACTTCCTATGATAGGTTTGGGTTTTTGCATCTGCATCCGCAGGCATTTTAAAACCCAGTGTTTTGGCTAGCATACAGACACTTGGTTTCGTTGTCACGTTCTCGTATATACTGTTCCCCCACACCACTCTCTTGGTTCTTGATTCCTGTGTTCCCCCCAGTACCCCCGATCCTTCTGCTTTTGTGGCCTGTGTATTCTCCCTCATCTTCCCCTTCAGTCCTCCCTCCCCACATCTATGTGTAAACTTAAACCCAGATTCTTACATAAGGAAAGTCAAGCCTACACTTTCTCTTTCAGCCTAACTTATTTTCTTTCATATAAATGTCTCCAGCTCCATCCATTTTCCTGTAAACACCATAATTTACACCCACAGGTGAATAAAATCCCAGTGTAGTTGAACCACACTTTCTTTATCCGTTCTTCTGTTGGTTAGACATCTAGCCTTATTCCAATTCTTGGCTGTTTTGAATAGTGAATCCATCGGCATAGATGTGCAGGTGTGTCTGGTCCACAGTTTTGAGAAGGATGCAGGAGCACAGTAGACTTCCCCCACATATCCTAGAAGAGAAGCAATTTCTATCGTAGGACAGCCAGCTACCTACAAGGAATGGAACGTAGACTTGATCCACCTGCTGTTGGCAAACACATGTATGCTTGATGGAAAGGCTTTTTCTTCTCTCCCAGCATGACTAAAGTAGACCTGATAAATAAAAATGGTATACACAGTGCCATTTGAACAGAGATAAGTTACACGATGATTCCATGAATCAATTAATGTGAGTGATCACCTGACTTATTTATACTGAGGTGGACATCTCTGGTCTAATCTCTAGGCCATTTTCAGCAATATGACAACTACCTCCAGCATAGTCACCAAACTATAAAACACACCTGCAGGATCTCTGCATTCTTTCCATTTCCTCGCCACCTCCTGGGTCATCTCTTTATCCCAAGACCTCCACCTTTGCAGTGCAGAAGCTTTTAGTTCAACACAGTCCTGTTTGTCTGCTTGTAAGATCACACCTGGGAGGTCACACCTGGGAGGTCATCCTGAACAATAACTCCCTGGGTTTCCTTCTAGCAACTTTGCACGTTGAATTAATTTTGGTATCTGGAGAGAAAGTGGGGTTTGGTTTTATTCTTCTGCATATGGATATCCAGTGTCCTTAATATCCCTTATGGAGGAGCCTGTCCCTCTTTATTGTGAGTTCTCAGAACAGAACAGACAGCCCAGGAATTAATCTACTCCTTTACATGCAACTGAAAGGCCCCTTTAAAATGTGTCATTACCCACATCTTTCTTGCCTGTGAGTATTGAGAAGGAACTCTAAATTTAGCGCAACTCTAGCAAAGATGTAGAAAATAACTGCTTAAAAATACAGATGTTTCTCAGTAGTAAAGCCCTGTGCAGGGTAAATGTTCTGTAGTTCATGCGACAATAACATGTAGAGGAAATGGAGAATATTTCATAGTCACAAACCCACCACTGAGACAGATTAGTGTCAAACAGTGAAAAACATGCTTCTCCTTCAACAGATTATGTACCTAGCTCCTGTGTGCACATGCACACGCGCGCACACACACACACACACACACACACACACACACACACACACACACAGGTATCAATGCTTATTAGAAACCTCTGGAAAGCCCTGAATCTACCTTATTGCTCTGCTGTGTGTGAGAAGAAAAATCCTCTTATTTGAATTCTTTGAGTATCACATAATAAAGATGGATCACAACAAATATTTTAATATTGTGTTACTATTTATCTGTTAAAACCCCCTACAAAGGGAGGGAGAGTTCAAGTTAGGCCTCTGCCCTCTAAGGAAGAAATGGCAGTGTGAAATGTCTGTTAGGATTTCCAGGGACTGTCACACCATCTAATCAGTCTCAGGGACCTTGGTTAAACAGAGTGTGCATGGGGTGCCTGTCTTCTGACTAATACTACATGGCTGTGTAGGACAGAGGACGCACCTAACCCATCCCTCACCCAGCTCTCCCTGTAACACTCACTCTCTAGGTGCAGACACAGGTAGAGAAGACATACTGCAAAAGCCAGGACCATCTCTAGGCTGTCTAGTTTCTTTCTTTAATGTCCTCTGGCTATAGCCTATTGTGAAATGCTTTAGAAACCCACTCCAATAGGGCAGAATGTCCCTTATATCATGTCTGTTCAGGGACTCTGACTAGACTCGATAATGTCCCCAATATGCTTGTGGCACTAATTGTGTAAATGGGGCAAGACAAAAAAGCTGTAGGCTTAACTGTTTATTCAGGGGTGTCTAGGGACAAGGACTATTTTGGGTGAGATGAGGAAAATACGTAAGTAGCAGATATTTTTAGTAATTCTGGTCATCCTTGAGTTTCATCTTAAGGGTTTTGCTCATTGAAATATGAATTGTCTTCATAGGAAAAATATAATCATATTAAACTATGTCATAAGAGACTACACATGAATTTAAAATGAGAATTTATTGAATTTGTCCTTTCCCAGAAGCAAGTTTCTTAGCTTGATCTGGCCAATGTCTTGGAGTCAGGCATAATGGGAAACCGCGTTATAATCTCAAGGTTGTCTCAAGGTTATCAGGAAACCAGCCTCACCATTCACACAGATGGCGTTGGGACACTCTATAATGGAGCAGCCATACATACCCTTGTCTCTTGCCTTTCTCTTTTTAGTAGTTAGTCTAGACTAATGCACTGTTCCCATCTTTCAGTTAGTGAGTTACTAATGTTTTCAGGTTATAATTTTGTCTATGTCTAGCTGTAGAAATCTTCATCTTAAAAGCAGTCATTTGCTTCATACCACTGAGAATACTTACAATCCGCTCTCTGCATTCTTTCTGTTCTCTATAATACTTTATCTTTATCTAACACAGGGAGCCTGCAGGGTGTCCTCCTCCTCTTGCAAGTGCAAATTTCCCCTGTCCTACCCCGGAACATTTAAAACACCTTATAAAAGCCATTCTTCAATTACACCCAATACTTGGGGTGCAGAGCTCCTGCTGCTGCATTTTTTTGTGCGCTTTATTTTCATTGGCTCTTTCTTACCTCACCAGGTAAGAACCAACCAGGTTGAGTCTTGTGTGCATGGTGATTTTCTTTTCTGCTCTTCTCTGCTATTCCTGTGGTAATGTCCTTAATTCTGGGTATCACTATTTGCCATTTAGACTTTGAGATTAGTCTTCTACAAGGGTCCTAATTCCCTTTTCTCAGTTATAATCTACTTTATGCAATTAAAAGATCAATTGTCCTGATCACATCATTTACCTTGAAAGGCATCATTAAGCCTCCCACTTGTTTAGACAGGCTAGTCAATTTGTAGGCAGGTATGCAGCATGCCCCAGAGGGGCCCCCAGATCTCCACACTCCTGATCTCCCACAAGCCTGTCTAAGCAAGCAGAAGTTTTCCCGTTCTAGACATAGATGTTGCTTCTTTAGATGTCATCCATGGTAGTCAGCTTTCTGTCACTCTGACAAAGCATATCAGCTTATGAAGATACTGGTTTCTTTTGGTTTACTGTTGTGCAGGTTGTGGTTCATGCTTGGTCACCTGTATAATTCTAGGTCTGTGATGAGGCTCTGTATATCATAGCTGGAGCAAGGTAGACTAAAATCAAATACTGCATGGTTGAGAAACAAGAGAAGGAGAAGAAGAAAGTGCTGTGGAATATTATTTTTAAGATGTGTTACATTTGTTTATGCTATGGAACATTTGCTTTAATGATGCAAAGATGTGTTGCATTCTTTTATGTTGCATTTGCTTAACTCTGTGAAGCTGTGTTGCTGTGCCTATCTAAAATACCCCATTGGCCTAATAAAGAGCTGAACGGCCAATAGTGAGGCAGGAGAGAGGATGGGCAGGGCTGACAGGCAGAGAAAATAAATAGGAGGAGAAGTCTGGGAAAAAGAGGTTGGAGGAGCAAGAAAGGAGGAGAGGAGGACTCTAGGAGCCAGCCACTCAGCTACACAGCAAGACATGAAGTAAGAAATAAAGAAAGGTATGAAAAATAGAGAAAGATAAAACCCCAGAGGCAAAAAGTAGATGGGATAATTGGTTAAGGAAAGCTGGCTAGAAATAAGCCAAGCTAAGGCTGGGTATTCTTAAGAAAGAGTAAGCCTGTGTGTATTTATTTGAGAACTGGGTGGTGGGCATCCCAAAAGAACCAAAGAGTAAGGAGTAAAAACAAGAACCACTACAGAAAGGGTGAGCATGCCATAACCTTTCTGAAGACGTACCCTCAATGATCTGAGGACATTCCACAAGGCCCCTCTCTCATAAGGTTCCACTCCCTCCCCACAATGCTAGCCTGGGCACAAAGCTTTTATCACCTAGGCTTTGGGCAACACTCAAGATCCACACAGTAGCATCTTCTTCACCTGGTTCTTTCAGGCACCCTTGTGCTCTAAACATCCTGAGCAGCTAGTCAACACTTTTAACTCCCAGAGTTTCCTTATCACTGGTGAATTCCTTCCCCCATCAAGATGGAAACAAAGCTGGCATGCATCTCATTTATCTTAAACTCTATCTAAGGAAGCTGTGTCTGGGAGAGTGGTGGGACGGGAGAAGAAAGGCTGTGCGTGAATGAATGGATTCATGCTCTGGGAAGCTGAGACTCAAGTCCTCTGGGGATGTGTGGAAAACCTTGTAGTGCATCCTGCTAGCAAAGGAGTAGAATAGTTATAAGCTAAATTCTCCTTGACACTGCCTGAGGGAGACTCTCTTGTAAAAGGAACTCTCTGGATCTCCCAGTATATTTAGTGTAGAGAGATGGTCTGAGTCTAAGTAGAGAAAGAATGGCTGGGCATAGAGCTTCTGCACTTCCAGAGGGAGATTCTGTGAGGATATGCAGACAGATTCTCCATGGGGCCTGTCACTCCTGGCATGACCCATTCAATAACTTTCTTTCCTTCAAAATGAGTGCCTTATTCCAGGCCTTGGGCTAAGAAGTAGGAAATAAAGAAAGGTATGCGTCCATGAGTAACAATCATAGGCATCTGTTTCCCTAAGGCTCACAGTACAGCAACTGTTCAGGAAATAGACAGAGGGATGACTTCTAGGTAGGATGATGATTCCCAGGAGTGGTAATTGAGGTAAGATGTGTAGAAGGAGAAAAGCCAGCTGTGTCCAATTTCCAGACAGTAGGGGGGCATAAACAGAAGGTGACATGAGGTCCACAAAGGAACTTGTGTGCCTTTCCTAAAAGTGAATGCCCTGGTTCAAACTGAGGAATGGGAGAAAATGATCTCCAGTCAATCCCTCACACTGGCTCATGGGAATAGATTATAACCACGCCCTCATGACAGATCTTGTCATAAAAACTATATAACTACACCAAAACTATCAGCTAACTTCTTTTTTTTCAATTTCTTTGTTTTGCTTGAGGCCACACTGAGCTTGTGTTACAGGAAGGGAGAGGCATGGTGTATCATCCTAGCTAGTTCTCCTAGCTATCCATGCCAAGATTTTTCTAGAACATTCTGTTCTCACATTTTCATCCATCAACTAGAGAGCGAATCTCTTCGCCTTTGGCTTCATGGATCTCATCCAGTGAATGACCATCACACATATCACACATTTCTCATGGGATTCTTTTGAATCTGGCCTCTGGGACACCCCCCCCCACCTCCTGAATTGTACAGTCCTACACTCAGGAGTTCTCCTAAATGATCAGCCAGCTGCTAAGTTAAGGAAGACAGAACTGAACTCAGGATCTCTGAAAGGTTCTGCTGTCACCATAAACAACTCCTGTCCCTGTGTGTGGTGACATCTTTCACTTGTGACCTGATTGGATTATCTCTCCTCATTCTGGATTCCTCCGCATCTCTGTGCCTCTCACAAGGAGCCCTCTAAGAGCCTCTTTCTGTCTTTGCTTTTCAGTTAAGCTTCCTGGGGTGTCTTTCCTTTTTAACCTCAGGAGTTTTCCATAATGGTTGGAATTTCTGAACCTGCTTAGTGAAAAGCTAAAACAGAAGGAATCAGCCTTGGGATTTTATGTCAAGTGTGCTATAACTAGGCCTGTGGGTATCCGGTGACTTGCCTCAACACTCACTTTACTTTGTAAGAAGTACTTTGTTCAAAGCTGCAAAGTTAATAATTCTTAAAGATATCCCCCATCATCTCCATTCTTCTTACCATGGCCCCACAGACAGAGTTAACCTTTCTTTTCTTCATGTTCCATAAAAAGCATGCATTTGTCAGTGAAATGATTTTAACCCCTCCAAGTGGGATTTGTTTCACCTGACACCTCAGATGGTGGGAAAGAACTGGCAGCATCCTTTACCTACTTGAGAAGCTGTTCTTGGGCCAGAGAAGCATGCAGTAGGTTGTCTAATTGTAAAACAATCAGGTGAAGGAAAGTGACTTGCTCATGTGAGCACGACCTGGGACACTTGTGATTTGGGGTAAATACTTTAGTTGGCCTGTTACACATAGTTGCTGTCTTACGCTTGCTCACAAGTCTGAAGGAGATAATTTCAGGAAACTGAGTGCCTCTTACATATATTTTATTTGAAGCATTTCTACAGCAAGCCCCTAAATAAAAATCATTTGAAATTTCCATTCTTGTATATTTAAAGATAAGTAAGGAAGATAAACTATTACTCACAGATGTCTTACAGGTTTCATCTCTTCTGATTCTTTTCCCCATTCTACCAATTTTATTTCTGTTCTTAATGGGCTACGACCATTCTACATTCATCCTCTTCAGTAGTGTGACACAGTTTAATGTGTGTCTCTGCATACACATGTATAAGTGTGAGATTTTCCTTATATCTGTAAAACTTCATCACTGAAAAGGAAATGGCACAAATTACTTACTGAAGTGTGCTGCAGTGAGTGTTCAGTTCCCCTGGATGCTGACAGACTGCAAGCATGGCCTTGCCCATCTGGATGGCGTCACTCCAATGATGCATTAGATGTATATTTGTCACCATATGTTCCTGATGGTTCCATGAGGTCAATATCAGCAGGTCAGACAGTCTGTGCAATGTCTGACTCAAGCTCCCTGCTGCCAGACTTTGGAGCAAACCTGCTCTTTGATCATAAAATTTAACATCAATTATTTCTCTTTGTACGTTACATGCAGTTCTTCTGAAAGTATTGCAACTCTTTTGGAAAGTTTTTTTTAGACTTCACTTCTCACTTTTTCTTCCTTAATTTTATCTTCACCATCTACTCTGCTGCACCAAGCACTGTTGATGCTGCCTCGCTGCACACTGTCGGGTTGGTGGAGACGGGAGCCAGAGTGGCTAGAAGTCATGCTGAGCCAGTGCAGCTTCACAGCAAACCTCCTGCCTCTGCTTGCTAAGTCCTGGGAGGACAGACAGGTCCTTGCCATCTTGCCTAGCTGGTCTGTGATCATCAATGTTAACACATAAGGAGACAGTATAGTGTTAATTCTAACGATAATTAAAAATAATTCCTAATTTCATGGAAAGGATAGAGGTAGGTGATGAACACTGACTTGTTTTTCCTTTTATTACTTTCCACGGGCGGCACACCTGAGGTTTAGAATGCTCCAGTGCTGTGTCTCAGTGTCCGAAGGCCTACGTTATGTGTCCTTACTGCTTCCCTTAGGCTTGCTTGCACGATGGTGAAGAGACTTGGAATTTTCCTGTTTTTACACTCATGCTTGAGTCCTGCACAGATATTTTTCTATACTTTGGAAAGACTGTCCTGACTCCACATTAAAAGAGGAAGAGGGTGGCTGTGGAGGTGACCCAGGAAGCAAGGGCTTGCTTTGTGAACATGAGGACCTGAGTTACGATCCCTAGCACCTACTAAAAACAAAAACACAAGAACAGTAACAAAAAAAACAAAAACAAGCCTGCACCTGTGACCCCAGGGTTGCAGACCTGAAGATAGGAGTATCTCAGTGGTTCACTAAGAAACCAGTCTAGATAGTCAGTGAGCTCCAGGTTCCATTAGAGAATCTGGGTCTGAAAGTAAGGTAGAAGAGATGAAGACACCGGACACTCTGACCCCTGCACATGTATGTGTCACACATGGACTATACACATACACCCACACAGGACCACACATGTACACCCACATAGACAGGTCTATCCACACACATAGACACACATATACAATGCACATGTATACCCACACAGGCATGAGGACACATACATATAAACACACATGCACCACACATCTGCACACATACATAGACAGACACACAGAGAAAAGGAAGAAATGAAAATTTTCTGCTAGGCACGGAATGCTAGACAGATAGGAACTCTCCCATGCAGTGGATCATTCACAGTAACCATAGGTAACCAATTTTGTGTTCATATGAAATGCAAAACGCAATTTACAGATGAGAAGCAAATTTATTTTGACTCTAGCCCACTTGGCACTCAGAAAATCACTTATGTAAAATTATGCAATAAAACTAAAGTTTAGGGTTCTACACTGGAAGCCTTGTTCAGGAACAATCAATGTTCTCACTTTTAAAAAAATAATAGTAAAAAAGGCTGCTAACCATTGAAATGATTGCCTGTCATTATCAAAGAACCTTAAAATTTAATATTAAGGTTCTGCTGCATGTTCTCATTAATTTTTCATAAAAATTGATTTCTTTTCAAAGGGGATTGTTGGATGCTATTTTGGTCTCAGTGAGTGGAAATCATTTCAACAATTATATGAAAATTATTTTAACAATTATATGCTTACTGAGTGTCTAAATAGTCATGACTTTTGACCTGGCTTGTCTGTGTGCTGTGAGCTGCACTTTAGCAATAACGACCGAGCAGTGACAGATGTCGGTGGTGTGAAACATCTCTTCATGGCCATGAGACACCGATCTCACACAGTGACAAAGGCAGGGTGTACGGACTGAGCAGCGCACAGACCAACAGAGTGTTTGCAGAAACCATGATGTCGTCTTAATGTTTGCAGACTAAGAAGCCTATGGGACATTGAGGTGGCCCACCGCTGGTGAAGCAAACAGAACATGACGTGGCATTTTATGGAGATACGTGCAACTGGACCTGCAGACAAATCCAAAGTCTAGCCTGGGCTCCAGGGCCTAGCCTGGGCTCCACAACCTAGCAAGAGCTTCAGGACTTAGTCAGCCTTAACACGGCCCTCTGCCTGGGATTCCCCTGCAACTTAGTTTAGAAAAACTCCTTTGGCTGTTTGATATTCAGTTTAGAGACGACCACTGGGTTCTGCCTTGGTGCTTCCTTCCTTCCCATTCCCGTGTGTGAACAAGTGTGTGGAAAGCCAGTGGTCAATGGCCTCCAGGTGCTCTTCACCTTAGGTTTTATGAAAAGGTCTCTCACTGGACCTACAGCTCAGTAAGTCAGCTAGATTATTGGGCCAGCACATGTATGACCCCACCCAACAGTTAACATGGCTGCCATGATCTGAACACAGGACCTGATGCTTATATGGCAAGCTATTTACCAACTGAGTCATCTCCCCAGACTTCATAATTTTTCTTTCATATTCTCTTTTTCTGTTCATCCCATCATGATAATGTTAATACAGTTATCCAGGCACATTTTTTTTTTAAAGTCTCACCACTTATTTCCTTGTAGTTTGATAAATAAGGTTAACATCAAATAACTTCAGGTTAGATAAAATGAGACAGATGAGTACTGTAAGAAGAACATGTGGGTCAGAGTGTAAAGAAGTTACTAAGGAAAGAGTCAGGAGCCCAAGATCCTCATTTGTGAGCTAGAAAACTAGGTGTGAAGAGATAGCTTGCAGATACCAACGGCTTCTTATACCTTTGCTTTTCCATATACTAGGAAGCATGTGTGCCTAAGGGGATACTGGAAGGGAGCAGTGATCTAGGCTACAGCTGTTCAGACAATATCTACCTTTTCTACACAGTGTTTGTATGAAGAATTACGTCTCCATTCTTCAATATCATTGTAGTTTTTAAATGACACCCCAATATGTCAGCGTGATGGATTTGATATTGTGATCCTCGGACGTGTTAGTGGTGGTGTTTGTTTGCCCCATGCAGCTTGACCGGAGAGGAGGGAGGAATGAGCACGTGTATTCAGATGGGAAACGCAGAGGCGAGGCTCTCTAATTCACAGCAGCAGCCTGGATGGTGAGAGCGAGTCAGCGTTCCAAAGCCAGCAGAAACAGGCAAGCTGCCAAATCTCAAACATTGGCTGGAAACATTTGGCTATGCTCGGAAAATTAATTATTTTATTCATCCAACCATGTTATATTCCTGATCACTTGGAATCCAGAAATGCCCATTATTTATCTCTCACAATAGCATGCTGGCTTTAGGGTATATTTGCTAGTTGTCATATGGGGAGCTGAAATTTAATAAAGCAAAAACGTAGATAAAGGTCTTCTCCGGGGACTATATAACATGTGGGTGACATCTTCCAATCAGGAGTCCATGCGATTAGATAAAAGTCTTAACTAGAGTTTCCTGGGATCTCAGCTGGTTAGTTTGACTTTGGAAAAACTGTTCTCTTGATGGAAAGTAGGGCTGTCTTGCCGAACTCTGGCTGCTCCCCTTGAGCATCAGTCTTCGGTTCCACAGGCACGTAGACGGGTTTTAGTTTACCAGGGTACCCACTGACTTCTCCATGAAGTGAAGGATTCATAGTGTGGAACAGGAACCAGGAGGAAATTATCAACTTCTAGAATGTTCAGAATTCTGGAAGTTTTAAATGTAATTCACATGCATCACCAGCATCTGGAGGATACTCTTGGTGGTGGATTGTGTCATTTTTTTTTTTCCGAGACAGGGTTTCTCTGTTTAGTTTTGGTGCCTGTCCTGGATCTCATTCTGTAGACCAGGCTGGCCTTGTACTCACAGATTCACATGGTTCTGCCTCCTGAGTGCTAAGATTAAAGGCATACACCACTGCCTCCTGGTCTGGTTTGTGTCATTATTAATGTGAATACTTCACACACACATGATTATATTTCATCTTCTCCAGGATGATTAGGAAACTGTTACCCCTATTTCATGATAAATCTGGGGCTCCAGGCTTGCACGCATCTTGTCCAGCTCACCCATGCACTCCCAAGAAGAATTAGGATTTGGGACTGTGTCTTCTTAGATTTGAAGCTCATTACCATGATGCCAGAGTCGCTCCCCTGAACCACAGTGTGACAATTAGTAGCCCTCGAAAGGATGTTTAATGCAGCCGGGATTCCATAAGCGAAGGAGGTGCATGTGCCCTGCCCTGCATTTGTTCCTGACTTCTGCCTAAACTACAATCTGATACCCTTTTAAAGGAGGAGGAGATGATGCCAGGGTTGTCTTACGTCATGGTGGAACATCACAGGATTCCCTAAGGATGGCCTTCCCTGAAGGTAATCATTAGGTCTCAGGGCCAAGAACAGGGAAGATCTGAAGTAACCAACCGGTCTAGTGGCCAGAACAGAGTCTTTCTGAGGTATCTGCTAACCTTTTGTTCCTCTTTAAGGAGGCAGGCACCACTTGCGTGCTAGGAGCTACTTTGGTATTACATCACTTCAGAGGTATCTCTAGATTAACCTCCATTCAAGACTCCTGTAGCTTTTGAGGTCACAATACTTTTACTTAGCTTTGGGGGTTTATTTTCATTATTATGTAAATAAAGAATTCATAAAAAAAACATTTTTGGTAACCTAATACGAAGGTTTCTATTTTAGGCTGATGCAAATATGTGCCTTTGATGTTTTAACATATATACTTTCATTGGTTCTTTGAGAATTTTGGACACTGAGTTTTGATCATATTCACTGTCAATTTGGCATGAAGAATGTGCTTTTCCTTTTTAAAAAGATAATATGTTTAAAATGTCTATCACTGACTTAGTATTTTTTTTTACTGACTTATTATTTTGGTAGCTGTACACACACACACACACACACACACACACACACACACACACACACACACAGAGTCTGCTGCTTTTATATTCATCTCCCATTGCCCTCTGTTGCTCTCCCGTTCTGTCTGAATCCCTTTTTTCCCAACTACTCCTCTAGTGTCTGCACTGCTCAAGAAAATGTCACCCCCTCCCATAGCAAGTCCCATGGTATCACCATAAGAAAAAGTGGGTCCTAGTGGGCTCCTCCTTTGTCCTCGGTGGAATGTTGAGGGGACCAGTCTTGGGCAGGCGTCATCACTGCTGTGTGTGTGTGAGCAGAGGTATTGTTACATCTGGACGGCAGTGATTCATGGCTCTCCTCCCCATCCTCCAGCTCTTACGTCCTCTCCACCTACTCTACTCTGTTTCCTGGGTCTTTCTTCCTTGGTGGGGGGTGTCACTGTGTTTTCAACATACCTATCTAGGTAAACTAAAGGATGCGATTGGAACCCATGGAAATCTTCTGTATGATCAATTCTGATGCAAAATTCTGCAAAAAAAAAAAAAAAAATTCAATTCAAGGTAAAATCAGGAAAATTCTTACAACAGGCTTTCTCTCAGAGCCTACAGCGGGCGATTGCTACCTGGACCAGGCGATGGGAGTCTCCTCAGAAAACATGAGCATGTTCTACAGAGCATGTGAGGGGGAAAGGAGTTTGTGACCTTGGAGGCACCTCACACGAGGTCACAAGTTAACCAAGTGTGGGTAGTTTAAGAAACGTACATGGGGTGAAAGCTAAAGGCTCTCTTATCTTAGTAGAACTTGCTGACTTTAGAGAAATGCCCCATATTTCTCCAAAGTTTGAATAGACATGCTTTTACTTTAGGCATCCCTCTGTTTTCCAGGGTCTGGTTTACTTAATGACTTCCCATATTAATCCATGGAATTAACAGAATACATTTGTAAAGGGTGGCACCCTGATTTACTGCCTCTTACCTTTCTCAGAACTTCTTAAAATAACTCATTAACTTCAGAATAGGAGGTTTCTTCTACATGAGGGAACTGCGTGCAAATTGCCCACATAACAAGGACTGTCTCTGTGTGTCATCTTAGCCCTTCGTGCCTTCTCTGTTAAAGAGTCATTACTTTGCATACCTGTTTGTCATGGCAACGGAAGTGGGCGGAAGAAGAGGGCGAGTGCTTCCAAGCTCACAATCGAGAAAAGTAGGTCACAATCAACAAATGCCAGAAGGCAGTCTCCCATACCTTCTGCGGACCTGTGCAATGCCCACAGGACATCACTCGTCCTCTGATGAAGACTATGTGCTGAATACGTGGGGTGATTTTCAGGGACAATAGCAAGAGGGACTGCCGTAGTTGCCCAGATCTAGTTCAGCACTGGTCACAGAACCCCAACTCGATATCTAGGGCAGTACACCTACTGCTAGTTGGGACCCTTTCTGGTGCCCGTGGCATTTAGAGTATTGTGGGCAGATGAAAACCCACTTTATGTGCTTACCCCAGTCACGTATGCTACCTATGTGACATGCATAGTATGTGCCGTAAGCAAACTGATATGCGTGCCCTTACATTTACAGTGTATGGCAGAATGTGTGTAGTGCAGTGTTTAAAATCGTGGAAAGGAATCAATAGAAGCTCCAGGAGGAAGTCTGAGAGGACTTACAACCCTCAGGGCTGAGTGTAAGTCGGGGCTTGTCACATCCACAGGTGACAGACAGCATGAGGGGTGCCTGATCAACACGCACAAGGGCCTCTCGGCAGCCAACCCCAACAACAATCCCTGATTCTTGTTTACCGTGGATTATTTTCTTTTCTCCATCATACAAAACCCTCCCATCCTTTTTATAGTTAGCCCCACAGAGAATCCTGTAGGGGAAAGGATGAAAATTTAAATTGTAGTAATTGTAGTAAAATTAAACTATATAGTAAAATTTAAATAACAGTAAAGTTTTAAATTTGGTAAAGCATAAGCTGAGACCTATATCCTCAAGCAAACATTTCCTAGTAATCACCCCCTAATGCAGACCGTTTCATTGATAGTTCACAGATTAAATAGAGACTACCACTGAGCGGGAGTCCTAATATTGTTGCTATATCATTGGCTTTGGGGTACAATGCACTGTTGGGTATTTAGGGACTCAACTCAGGTTGTTTTCTCAAGGATTCAGGATCCTTTCCAGTTTTTCTGCAAAAGATCCCCCCATGGCTTATTTCCAGATGACCAGCCATCAGCATAAACAAACAGTATTACATGATGATGCTTTTGTTCCAGTCCTACCGTCCCTGTGAGGCATGCATAGAACAGACTTTCATTCCCTCCCAGCGCCTTCTGCAGGCTGGGCCTTCTCAGAGATCAGCATTGTACTGTGGACCAGTGGGGAAGGATGCCAAGCATTCTATAGCTGGTCTGGAAAGAAACCCCCGGGGTGGTGGTCAGTTGTCAGGTGGTGTTGTGGTGTTCTGAAGACTCTGAAGACCCTAGCTTCCTTGCCCACTCACCTACAGGGATCTTTGCTGCTTAAGTCTGGCAGTATTATACATGCGGGTATCAGACAGCATTACTCATTTACTGATTTACAAAAGTGAATGGCTATAACTTATTCCAAATCACTTACCTTAATGTATATGTTAGCGTATACCTAAGTGGGCATATTAATATGAGGTGTCCATAAATACTTAAAAAGTGACATTTTCTTTGGAAAAGCACATTGAAAGTGACTTCTCTGTGACACTCTTGACTTCCTTCTAAGGTACCACAGATTTCATACCAGGCAATGCTTTGGAGGAAAGCTAATGGGTACTTAAAATGCTGGGAATGACGTAACTCACATCAACTCCAGTCGCTGAGTTAAATCAGTGAACAGAATTCCTGGGAACAACTCACACCAACTTAAGCTTCCAAGTTTAATTTATACCACTGCTCATTATAGTTTTAAAAGGAAACCCCTATCAGGTACCTCAACAATGAAAATTAGTTCAAGGTCTGAGAGTATAGATCAGTGATAGAACACTTTTCTAACATGCTCAAGGCTCTGAGTTGGGTCCCCAGCTCCAAGCTAAAAGACAAACAATGCAAGAAAATACAAATAAAACCTAATAGAGGGACCAGAGTCTGTTTAATTTTCACACGGTGGCAGCTGCACTCACCGGTTCTGTAGATGGATTGTTGGTTTAGTCTGAATTCCACTGTGACATGCAAAATGAGAGAGATAGTAACATTTATCTCAGCAATGTTTCAATAACTTTTTGAAAAGAAGTCAGTTAGTATAGTGTGAAATAATAATGTGGAGGAGAAGCTTGATAATGTTCTGCATGTTGAAACCCAGGGAGTTAAATGGTGGGATCTCATTTCTCCTGTAATAGGCAGGTGTTTGATCTTCATGTACCAGAAGTGCACAAAATAGGTGCCATGGAGACTAAGTGATAGGCAATTGAGTAATCAGCACAGCTTGACTGTATTGCCTACAGTCTGGGTGCCTGGGCTGACATGTGGTATCTGTTCTCAGAAGCCCACCAAAAAGAACCCCACTAACATGCCAAAGGCAGTTGCATAGAACATGTCAGTTTGACCATTTTAAAAACTTTTATTTATTTATTTATTTATTTATTTATTTATTTATTTATTTATTTATTTATTTTTAGAATTCAAATGCACGTGTGCTTGTGGTTTGGGGGTGAAATGTCCTGGATGGGCTCCTGTGTTTGAACACTTGGTTCCAGCTGGTAGTGGTGCGGGGGGGGGGGGCATGGGACACTTACCAACTTCACTGGAGAAAGTGGGTGCCGAGGGGGTGGGCTTTGAATTCTTACAGCCCATCCCGGCTTTCTGTTCATTCTCTGCCTCCTGAGTTTGGACACACTCGGACCAGCCAGCCCCCACGGCTGCCACCACACCTTCCCTGTCTGTGTGGTTCTCCTCACCGTGATGGCTGCCGCCCTCCAGAACTGCACGCCTGAATGAATCCCGTACACCTCAAGTTGCTTTTGTCAGGATATTTCATGCCACAAAGAGAAGGAAAGCTAAGGCAATGTCTATATCGTCTTTATGTAGTGTAAATGAGGTAAAGTGAGCTGCTTGCTTTAGGCTGATTAGGCCCTGCTGACTTGAAACTGTATTTGTGAGTTATATTTAATAGGTAACATTTATACTTGGAGCATAAAATTTAATATATTATACACTGGGTGTTTATGCATAATATGGTGTCATATATATTAACATATATATGTTAATATAGTACATTATATACCTAGAAAAAACTATGGCCTTATGTCACACAGTATTTATCAGAGGCATCATACACTATTATATATGTGTGTAGGTACCACATGTGATGCATAAGTAACTATAGCAGATGAAATTGATAATATGTTGCTAGGTGAAAGATACCTGTTCAGTTTACAACCACGGCCAGCCCAGTGGACAGGTGTATCTCAGTAGACCTTCTTAGCTGATAACTTCCAAATTCAATTTGTAAAGCTGTCTTAGGTTTGCTAAAGAAAACCCTATAAAACAGATGTGGTGACTTCTTGTCTTTATGGGCAACCCCTTTCCAGATGTTTTCATTCTCAATCTTTGAGATAATATACTAGGATATGAGGCATCAAGGTTGGGAGGAGGCACACACATTCAAAATCATTTGTCTTCTTGGTGCCTGCCCCACTTGCTCCTAGTGAATAGGTACAGTATTTCACCAGAGGTCAGGCAAGGAAATCCAGGTGTGAGTGTGAACTTGAATGATGTAGCTTTTATGATATTTTATTCAGTTTTGATGCTGTATGATAAATACATGAAATACAAATTCTAGTTTATATTTGAAGACCTCCAGACAGACTGCTTAAGAAGGAACCTGACAGTTAATAGGGGAGTCCCCTGAGTACTGGGGCAGGCATTTCTCCCTCCAAGAGTATGTTTCAGCTTCATTCTGGAGTCAGGATTATACTTCTGTTCCCTCTGAACCCTTGACACATAAGACATGGCAGCCAATGTAGCAAGAGGCAGAGCTGAGCGGCCAGCACTGTGGGCTACCACCTCGTTCCTGGTCCCTAGACATGTTTGCTGTGCTTTCCTCCAGCTTTGATCACACATGCAGAAGAAATACAGGTGTCATGTTTTGTCTCAGGAGATCATGTTTATCCAGGTAGCTTAACGAGTTAATAGATGACCTTCAATCTATCTCTCAGTCTGTTTCTCTCTCTCTCTCTCTCTCTCTCTCTCTCTCTCTCTCTCTCTCTCTCTCTCTCTCTCTCCTTTGCTTCTCTTTGGATTTGGTTCATTGTTAAATATAATTCCACCTGATAGTCCCTATTTATTAGTTTCCTAAGTGGATTCTGTTGAGCTTATAACCATTTTAAACCTCAAGGAGTTTGAGAGCACAATGATGGCTTCTCTATCTTATCACTAACAGCAGTATGTGAAAGCACAGAGCATCCTACAGCCTTGTTACAAGAAATTTGGAGACATTTATGAAACCCTCGTGGGGATGTGACATGCCTACCATACATCTGCTGTCAATCCCCAGCTCTGGTGCTTCCATTCTCTACAGCTTCACATCTTCCAGGAGAGAAAAGGCAGGGTTGTTGTCAGCTCCTGGACACCACAAGACGGCAATTATTACAATGAGAAGGCCAAGTGGGAACGGAGGACTTCTATAGCTCCTTCCCATCCTCCCCAGAATTCTGCTTGGGAAAGTAGTAAGGCCATATTCTGAGCAGGGCACAGAAAGGAAATTCCTTCAACAGGATTGAGGAACTGGCCTTCCTGTAACTTCCTGCAGAAGGGGATCCTGGGAAACGAAGGTGCTTTCTACCAGTGTGTGTATGTGAAGAGAGGCAGAATGCAATGGAGACTGGTACCATACTGTGGAGGCAACTGAATTCATTCTCATATAGAGAACTGAAATATTTTTCCTTGCTCCACTTGAAATGTATCTTAGCATTTAGGGGAGTCAGAAGTAATGGCTTAGTACCTCTTGCTCTGCATTCTCATTCTAATGAGGCACAATGGTCTTTTCCCTGTGATCTGGATGGACTCTCCCAGCAAATAGACTATAGAAAGCTATGTAGTCCTCTGGAAACCGGAAGTGGTGTGAGATGCCCAGGGACCTGCTCACTTCCTGTGGTGGCAGCAGAAGATGGGCCATCTAGGCTGTATAGTGTCATTTAAGAACCTGGATTGTTTTCATGCATGTTGACTTTATTTCATAGAGTTTAGCTCATGATGTAATGAGCTAATACTTATTCTGATACTTACTCTCCACATGAATGTTTGTTTGCTTCAAATCACTTTGTTGTATTTTGAGATGCAGTGAAAAAAGAGGTTGGACAGTGTTAACTTCATGTTTGCTTTAAGATTAAAGACACAGTTCTGAAATTCCAGCTGGTATCCCAATTACATGCAGAGTGCCTACAAACACCATTAACATTCATATAGATACAAATGAATAAACAATTGCTCCCATTATGTCTGGCTTCAGTTTGGCTTTGGGGGTCTACAAGTAGAATGTGCTAGATGACTCCCTCTGTGAGGAAAAGATACATGTGTATGTGTAAGTTTCCTTATATGTGGAGGGGTTGCCATCTATACTCAGAATGTTAGTGTAGCTACTACCCCTACCACTTACCCCACTGAGATTTCCCTCTTAGGTGATCTGTCCTTAAGAGAACAAGGGCTCAACTGCAGTGTGTGTAAACAGGCAATGACCAGGTCAGAAACTAACCTCTCAGTCTTCAGCCAACTCTCCCCATTGCTGAATTTAGCTGGCATGCCTCTGCAGTCACATAACTGGCCCCATGAAGAATTTAGAGATTCAGCTCCTTGGGTGTGGCTCTTTTCTGCACCCACAATGCATTATGCTGGGAACTGTAGCTACGTTAGAGCTCTACAGGGTACATCATGCCTTCAAGGAGATTCAATAAGGCAGAAAGAGGTAACTTATGTGGGTTTCCTGAATGGAAAATGAATAAGGCAGAGGGCTCCAGAGAGCCACAGAATGAAAAATGTGTCAAGTTGGAGAGGCCGGATGAGGCATCAGAGTGGTGGTAGCCAATAAAGGAGTCCAAGGCTGGGGACAGATAGGGGTGGAGACACAGAAAGTAGGGTTCCAGTGATTCCAAAGTGAATGCAGCTTAAGAATCTCGGTGGATATCTGAGAGAGAGAGAGAGAGAGAGAGAGAGAGAGAGAGAGAGAGAGAGAGAGAGAGAGAGAGAGAGAGAACAGGGTGGGGGTTGCCCACGGTCTTGCCGCCATGTTTGTGATAACTTTGATAAGAGAAGATGAGCAGCACCCATTCCACAAAGCTTCTGCTGGAGTTTGGGTCAGAGACAGTGAGGGCTACTTTGTGTGGAAGGACTGGATTAAACAGGAGAGAGGACAAAGAGTGAGATACAGGTAGACTTTCCAGTTGTATCTGCAGGTGGCACACCATGAAGAACAAGAGAGGGGGATTTAGTTAGACTGGGAAGCATGGGAACTTGATTTTGTGCTTAGATTTTGTGCTTGACTGTGCTTAAAGTTCTGTTTAGATATTAGTTGTTGGTATAGCTTTACAGGTAGAATGGGGATTTAGAGCTGGGCAGAAGATCAGAGTGGATTAGATTTTGCAGTTTCTTAAGTAAGCCTTGGAATTTTAAGCATCTCACACAAGAGAGAAAAGCTGTGGGGAATGGAGAGCCTTGATGGTAGGTTAGCAAAGAGGAGCATCTAGACAATCAAACAGCGAGGGTCAAAGGTGAAAGGGCCTTGCTGTACCGTCAGGGGGAGAGTTCAAAAGATAGCATTGATTACTCGTATAAAATAACAGGAAATCCAAAGAATCCAGCTAGTTTGAAAACGAGGCATTTATTGTTGCCCTCTGTAGACAGCCGGCCGTTTTCAACCTACTTACAGAGAGCAGCCCGTGAGGAAATCGTTCTCTTCAGGGTGGAACTAGAATGAGGACAAACTGGTGATCTGAAAAGTGATGACCATAGCTGCTGAGTACCTGCGGGGGACCAGGCAGCGGTGCAGTTTTTCACCATTTAATTCAGACACAAGCAGCTGAACGATGACAGTGTTTTTTTTTTTTTTTTCCAGATGAATAATTTAAGTCAAGTGTGTGGGCAAAACTCTGCAGCTAGGAAAATGCTTATCACCTATCAATAAGGAATTCTGTGGGTGGAGTAATGTTATGGAGCTACCTGCCCAGTGGAGCTCCCTAGATACAGGAGGTCATTAAGCACCGGGTGGCCAGAGTGACTGAAGACTTGGAGTTTTAATACTAGTTAACTTTAACTGTTTTGTTATTTCCATAGATACCTGACTAACGGCCACCCATGAGACCCTGCGGGGCCTGGATCAGAGGAAGGATGGGGTAAACACCTGTGGGGTGACGAATGCTGAAGTCAGACGCTGAACCTATGGCTCTGGGCTAGTGACTAAACCCTGCTCATGTTTTGTGTGATGCGGTGTTTAGTGTTCACGTGTATTTCTATTTGTTACTTTTCTTTCTGCAGGAACCAATGATCTGACAAAACTATGACTTAGAGGAGGAAGGGCTGATTCTAGCTCCCATTCTGAGGATGCAGCCCACTAAGGTGCAGAAGGGATGGTGGCTCTTGCCTGTGACAGCGGGCATGTGAGCGTCTTGCTCACATCCCAGTGGATCAGGAACCAGAAGACAGAAAGTGGGGCAGGCTGTAGAACCTTTAGGCTCATCATGACAGGTACCCTGCAGTTAGGCCACGCCTTCTACAGGTTCCACCCCATCTCAAAACAGCACCCATGGCTAAAACTCAAATGTCCAAATACATAGGCCTGTGAGGGATGTTTCACATTCAAACCATGACATAATTCTGAATGTTCTTTCAATTTATTCCCTCTGCTAGTTCACAACACACTGTTTGATTAGGGTCCATGTTCAAGTAAGCCCAATAGGTGTTTTCTTCAATAGAATCTCTGAAGACTCAGGTACTTGGTCTGACTTCAATTATGACAGCTGTGGGTGGATTGGAAGTAGAGAGTGTAGGAGATTTTTGCTCCCCAAGTGAAGCAAACTCTGTAGGATTGGATTAGGGACAACTCTAGACTGTAATGATGGGGTGGGGAGTCTGATATCCAAGGGCGACTATCCAGAACACTCTTAGGAAGAACTTCATGACATATCATCTTTTATCGGTGAGTCAAAATTATAGGGTCACAGTAGATACAGAATACGGTTGAGTACGATTGCAGAGAGGAAAGGTCTGCGTGATGACCAAGTGGACGGACAACACACTCCTGACAAGACTTGACCATTAGTGCAGGAACGAGTGTTTGCTGCAGGGCCTTGGTTTGTAGCATAGTTCAGTTGCGGAATCAAGAGACAGAAGGGGAGTGTTGGTTCCATCAGCTGGACCAGTAAGCAGGCAAAATGGTGGGTATAATGTGATTAAAGCATATCAGACCAGCAAATTTGGGGGTTGGAGACAAAAGCCAAACGTTAATGGGTGAAGAAGGGAGATTGAAGCAAAGCTAAGGATGTCGAATCCTGTTCATCACTATGCCATAACTACAGCTGCTTCAGGAAACACGAACAACTGCGATGTGAGATCTGGGGCAGATGGGACCACAGTGCTTTGCTTTCCCCATACCTTTCTGAAGGAATTTGAAACATAATTGATAAAGGCATAGATACTTCTTTTGAGAATCAGTCCTTCCCAGGCGTGTTGAATCCATCTATTCTCTGCACTTCCTGTAAGATTCTACAGTCTGCTGACTGATGGATATGGTAAATTCATCCTGCCCACAATCTTTGATCAACACAACATTCTTCACAGATTCTACATCTCACAGGCTTCCAAACCTCTCTCTTTTGTAAGATTTCAGCTCACGTGGTTCCCTAGGTTTGCTGTGCCTTAGGACTGCCCGAAAGGTGAACCATACCAGAGATCACTGGGCACAGATCTCAAGTTTGCTCACTTAGTAGGACTGTGACTAGACCCTAGATGTTCCATTTCTGTTACTCCCTGGGTATGGTTAGATGGCTACTTCGGTTTGGTACTCGTGCAGTCATAGATTCAAACTATATTGCAATGATCCTGGAAAGCAAGGCAGAGTGCTTCAAACAGCTAAATGGTTGCCATTGAGAAAAGCCATTTCTAAAAAGGTTTAGTTCCAGTGGTTGTGACTATTATTAAGGACTGGGGAGGAGGAGAAGGTTTTGCATCATGGCAAGAAGAACCTGACTCACAGGGAGAAAGCATCAACATGGCTTTTGTGAGTGGCATGGATGTGGATTCTGTGGCAGATCTCAGCCAGAGTGTGCAGTGAAAGTGGATGGTACTTCTCTCTCCCATATTCAACATTCTCACTTAATAACATTTTGACCTTTTCCCTTAATAGGGGATCTCACTAAAATGAGCACCCCAGAAAGAAGCCAGGAAACATCCCTTGCTCTAACCTCTCCTCTCTGCAGCTCCTTGTAAAAACAATGGGTTTCTGACCTCTCTTTATACCAAACTCGACTTGTACTGTACCCTTTAGGCCCGCATGCAAATACTGTGTAGTAAACCAGTTCTCCTAAAAGTTTTCCTGTTTGAATATTGCCATACCCCCAATCCATGACTAAGTTGTTGGTGTACAATCACTTTGTGGAAGGAGGTATTTTCAGCATTCAATGCATAATGATATCCCCCAAACTTGTTTGCCTATGCATGATGTGAGGAAGCAGGATACTCAACAGCCCCATTAAATTGAGTACACAGCTTCACCACTTTGGAGACCTGAGCAAGACATTGAGAGGAGTTTAATGAAGCCACCCCTTCTTCTCTATCTAGTACTGAGTGAAAAGACTTTTGGGGATGGCAAAACTAAAAATGTAAAGCCATGGGATATACAGAAACTCTCCCTGGGGACAATTTTATGTCTGTCTGAATTCTGCAAGCACAGGCCTGGGTGAATTGAAGTCCTTTTTTCCAAATGCCAAGATTCTGATGAATTCTGAACCTTTCAGCACTCTCCAATCCTTGCTAATAATTTCACAGAAGTGCAAATGAGTCTGATGCCTTTGAGACTGTCTGAATGGTCTTGATGGAGGCATTGATAGGTGATGGGCGATACTGATTTCTCCTTGAAGAGTGGCATGAATTGGTTTGAAACGCTGCCTTCGATGGATGCTCCACACTGTACATCCCACTTCCTTTTCATCTTCCCCAAATCAACAGGGATCTATGTACTGAGCTTATCAAACTTTGACAAAACAAAACCAGAGAAATCAGGTGGCCATCCATATCCTCAGCTGTGGCTCATTTACTTCTCTTTCTCGTATGTAACACATAACTCCAGGAAAAATCTCATCCAGTTTTAGACATCTATGCATTCCTATACTTGTGAATTTCATGTGTATTATATTCAATAGTTACCACTCCTTGTCCTCCCTACTCCAGTTCCTCCTATGTCCTTCTCTGCTCCTCTCAGACTCATGACCTATTCTTCTATAATTATTTTTGTTAAGCACACACACAGGTGTATATTACACACACACACACACACACACACACACACACACGAAACCTGCTGAGTCTAGTTAGTGTTGCTCATGTGTTTAGGGATGACCACAGACCACTTGAAATCGAATAACCTATTATGAGGTTCCTCTTTGGAAAAGACTTTCTCCTTTTCTCAGCGGCTGCTGATTGCCTGTCACTCTGCATCAAGGGTGGGACCTTGTGAAATTTCCCCATCCATGTCGGCATGTCAGATGGTGTTGTCATTATGCATTACGTCTTAGTTAGGCAGCATATTGTTGTGGTTTCATGGGTGCAGCTTCCTCTTCATGACTATCTAACAATGGGCATCTTAGCCTTCTGGCTCTTACCACACCCTCTCCTGTGACGGTCCCTGTGTATCAAGTGGGGTTGGGTCCCCCACAGTCAGTTGTTCCCTATATTTTGATTCAGTTTTGCAAGGAAGAGATGACTCCAGGTGACTAGCAAAGATGCTGGTATAGAAGAGTCAGGGTAGGTGCAGGATCATCAGCTACTGCTAAGCTCTGAGGAATGCACTCATCACAACACCGTGTGATCTATGGCATATGCACTTTTTGCCAGGAGAAGGGCATGTCACATGATATTTTATCATGACCGAGTTACGAGCAGGAGGAAGCTTTGCAGATTTTCTGTTCTAGTGACTTCCTTCTGTTCTGAGGTCAGCTGGTGTGACTGGTGGGTTGTCATCCTAGTCATAGGACTCATTCCCAGAGCTTCCAGTGCCAACCATGCAACCTTGTCTTCTAACCTGTCCTGGGGACAGTGATATGAGCACAGATGGATGCTGAATTTAACCTCTTAACCCCCTTTGCTCATCTATAGAGCAAAGATAAGAACTGTGTTGACTTTACAACCCTATGGAGAATGTTTTATGAAATCATTCATATAAAGCACCTGGCAGGGTGCTGAACAGGTAAGAGAAAAGCTATAGATAGGGATTAGACAATTCACCAGCATTGCCTTCTTATATCAAAACACTCACTAGGAAATAATCAGAATCTTTAAGAAAGCATAGAGAGTGGAACACCATGCTATGGATTAAGAAATGATGACATCCAGTTATGTTGTTCTCTGAGGGTAAGAACTATCCATTTGTGTTCATTTCCCTCAAAGGCTAGTCAATATGCAAAATGTTCAGTTTTCTGAAGGGGAGAGGGGACTCCAAAGAATGTCATAAAATGTAACCATGGATTTCAGAGAGAGCCCTCTAGAGTAACCCAGAAGCTGCTGTGGTTGCTAGCTGTTGGGTGGAGTCTCTTCAGGCCAGCAGATTTGGGTCAGGCATCCCGGGGCTGCAGCAATCCTTGAAGTGCTCTGGTTTGTTGTGGGACAGATCCACACCTCCCTGACCTCAGGCAGGCCAGATCTACTCCAGGCAGGCAGAAAGGTAGCCAGCTGGACCTGCAGATTCAGTCTGCTTTGTTAGTGGGTTAGCAATGCCAGCTTCCATCTTTGGTAGCACCCAAGGGGAAGCCTCTGGATTTAAGGCATTAAAGGCTTGCAGCTGTAATGAGGGATGATTTTAAAAGCCTTTGTAGACCGTCTGCTGAAAGACAGTGCTGCACCTTTTCATACAAGCCTTTTACACAGTGTGACATTTCTGCGCTGTTTCTTTTTTCTTCTAGCACATGGCACAGTGAAATCATAAGCATAGTGATTCACCATCTGGCCAGACTCTCCTCCCTGAAGTGAAGCTGGAGCTGTGGAGGACGCTATGTGGTTTCTACCACTGGACTACTCTGTTTTCTCTTCTACCTCTTAATCCAATCTTGAGAGGGAGAAAAACCTTTGAAATTAATTTCTATAGTTCACAAGGATTCTGTGTGTCATCTTGGATCTCAGCTTAATTCAGAATCTCAGAATTAGTTCTTTATGGCTCACATCTAACAGAATTTTAGGTCAAGCACTGCTCCTCTTTCCTTGGTTGTTCTTATTGCTGTCTGTCTGTCCTGCATCCCTTCCTTCTGCTTTTGAATCATACCTGGGAATTTCACTATTCGTTATTATTTCTTCTAGTGATGGGCAAGAAGACTTCCCAAAGACCAGTAGAAATCTCTGAGTTCAGTGATGTTTTTAGATCCTTTATAACAAACTGGAATGAAATTAATAGCTTTTGCTTTTATTTTAGGATTCAATATAACTTAAAGGAAAATAGTTTGAAAATATTTTGGCATGTAATAAAATTGATATAATTAGGGGATTATTTGAATATTTTATTGGCACTTGTTTTGTGTAAGTTTAGATTCTCCACATAAAAATCAGGGTTTTGCTTGTTCAAAAATCAATCTAAACGCCACCCTTTCTATTAATATGGTCTTTTTATTTTTTCCATATGTTTTATCATTTGAGATTTTAATAAAATTATATTATTTATCCCTTCCATTTCCCCTCCAAAACCTCCCAGGACACCCCCATTCAAGTTCATGGCCTCTTTCTCTTTAATGTTTATATATTTAAACAATATATATATATACATATATATATATATTGTTTAATATTTATACAATATTTATATATTCCTAAAATAGAAATACAACTTGCCTAGTATGTATAATGTTACTTGTACCAGTTGGTATTGGGTAACCAATTGGTCTGATCTTCCTTAGGGGAGACTATTTCTCCCACATCATGGGCATAGTGTCTCCGACATTTCTACGAGACTCATTCTCACACCATACTCCCCTGTTCCTCTGGCCACTACAATCTTTTAATTTTCATTCTTTCTTCTGAAATCCCTCAACCTTAGGTGTGGGAGTTGCTTTGTATATGCATCAGTTGGGACTGGGCTCCACACTTAGATTGATTGTGCTTTTCCATAATGATCTTATGATCATAATGATTGCGAAGAAAAGTTTTGCTGATGAAGGGTGAGAAACACACTTTACACTGTGGGTAAAGGGACAAATATTTATGATGTAAATGGGGATTATGCTATTTTGATAAAGTAGTGTTGTAAGGTCTCTTCCAAGACCCATGATTCCTTTAGCCCAGGAGAGTTGGCTTGGTTTCCAGTACCAGGGATGATAGTCCTCGTCTTGAGTGATTCTAAGTCCAATTAAAGAGCTGTTGCTCAATATCAAGGTATGAGTACAACTACTGCTCCATTAGGGTTATTGTCATACTAGTTGTTGTTGTGGTTCACAGGTGTCACAGTTAGGTAGAATCATTAACATATTCTTATTTAAACTGATGGTCTTTATGCACCATTTTCATTTGAAGTCATCTGTTATTTCCAGGCATGTTTCCTACTGAGGAAAAGAAAAAATGATCAATAGTTACACCAAACATTCTTTTATCTCTCTTCTTTTCTGTTCTGATAGGAAGCAGTGTTTAGAAGTAGTGTTGAGAACACTCTTTGAAATTCTTGCAAGCTACCCTGAGGTTTTTCAGTTATTAATATTTTTTCTTTTTATACAAGCTGGCAAGCAAATTCTGAAGGGGCTTAGATATTCCCAGGGTGGTAGGATGTTATACAACTAACTGAGTTTCCTTCATGCATACGTTCACTTGATGCTGGGTTAAAGAGCACACAGTGGAAGGCTAGAGACTATGAGTGTGGTGTGGCATCATGGGAGAACACATAATTCAGTCCTGTAAACATTATCCCACATATTTTGAAAAAAAATCACCCTTTTAGTCCATGAAACACAGTCACATGCAAGGTACAACCTTCTCCCTGTAGTTGATTGTGGATGAGTAAATAGGTAAATAAATAATCATGGGTAGCATATCATCAACAGCTACAGAGCTCAGCATTTTGTGAAAAAGAGAAATAAATTTATTTGGAATGACAGAAAAGGAATGCAAGAAATGCTATTATTTGAAATGGTCTTTCAGGAAGTTACTAGGGTCTAGACTGTTTCATTCCTAAGCAAATAAGATACGTGAGATTTTTCTATACTTGTAGTGCATCTGAGATGCACGCCAACAAAAATCACCTGTGTTGCTTCTTAAAGATGCATATTGATGCCACATGAAAATGTATCAGCTTTACACAATGAGGTTTGTGTTATTGACAAGGTCATTGGAATGATGGCAGTGTTACTTATGTCTTCTCCTTCCAATGCTAGTTCCTGCCGTATTTGCCCAAAGTGTCTTTTTTAAAGAAAAGTGTCCATGGAAGAACTGTCATCAAATCAGTAGTCCAGGCTCCATACACATCCACACATTTCTATAGTAGTATGTGTAAGTCTCATAGAACAAGATGCTGAAGAAAAATACCAAATGCATTGTCTTGTTCTCATGGCAATAATGCAATAGTTTAGTCACAGAATAAGAATTGATAAAAATGGCCATTTTATTTATATATTGAAAAGCAGATGCAGAAGATGTGAGACACCACACTTGAGAGATATTTTGTCCTACCACGTTAGTAATATAAAATAGTAATGCACTTATTGTTAAGTTAGATGAATAAAGTCTTAAATCACATTTTCCCATCATTTCCATAGGACTCTTGGGGTATTGAAAACTCGAGTTTCACTCAAGCACCAAGAAAGGATAATGATACATGGTGATGGTGGTGGTGGCGGTGGTGGCGGTGGTGCTGGGGGCAGTGTTGGTGATAATGATTAAAGACCAGTATGACGGGGCTTATGGTGATAAAGACAGCTACAAAACCGTCATACTAAGTATGAGCCAGCCTAGATGTCTAGACCTTGTATATCTTATAGGAAACCGTTGTAAACTCCTTAAGGAGGGAAGAGACATATAGGGTCCAGTATGCCTACATTGTGTGCGCGTATTACTTCCTTAACTCAAGTTCTTTTCAATTATTCCTGAAGTCTGAAAGAAACATGTATTGAGAATATTCCACATTTGGAACTGAAAGTCATAAGGCAGACCTCATATATAAGAAACTGTCACAGCACAATGCCAACAGTGGTTTCAGTTGCATGTTGTGAAGGTCATTATTCATTGCTTTGCTTTAAATTCATGGGAGAAAGTCTTACTGAGTATTTAGAGTGGGGCTCCTAACGCAGAGGATGTCTCAGAAGAGTGTCTGAAGCACACAAACAGCATTGCTGACACTGTTGAGTCTGCTGTAGTTTCTGACCAGTGAGAATCAATTTAACCAGAGGTTTACAGGGGTGTAGGGAATGGAGGAGCAGTTAAGAGCATTTGACTGGTCTTATAGGAAACCCAAGTTCTATTCTCTGGTGGCTTAAAATCATCCATAATTCTAGATCCAGGGAACCTAACCCTCTGACCTCTGCAGATGCGCTCTCTCTCTCTCTCTCTCTCTCTCTCTCTCTCTCTCTCTCTCTCTCTCTCTCTCTCTCTCCCTCCAGTTGAAAATAAAATAAATTCTCTTTTGAAGATTAAATAATGAATCACGGCTGCAAACTTCTCCTCTGGAGGAGACACAGCCTCCATGACTGCATTACTATGGGTTGCTATAGCTTCCCGTAAGACCATCTTATTCCAGAACAGGTTTCCACGGGGAGCACACAGTTGGTTGATCAGCTTGTTTGTTAGCACACGTTCTTGAGTTCTCGAGTCAAAAGCATTTGTATCACTGCTCTCTGGTAGATATCACCTTCCCTTTTGACCCGGAACTCACTCAGCACCTTGGACAGTGCAAGGCGTGCAGAGCCTTGTCAGGACCATGGACAGCAAAACCAAGCCTGAAAAGTCATTCCCCATCCATCTCTCCTTAGCTCACGTAAATGTCATACTACACACATCTTGATGAAATTTAACCGATGCTGGAATCGAGACGTAAGTGAAATTGGGTCAGTGGGAGTAGTTCTTGTGGCCTCTACTTCAATATTTAATAAAACAAATGAAATCTTTTCAGCCAAGTATTTTATTTTGTAGTTAAAAAAAAAGTTTGGGTTATATTTTGCCTTAAATTACCATTGTTGGTATTAGTGTGGTCTATTTGGTTTCTTATGAAATTTATTTTGGTTCCCCAGGAGCTTCTACTTGTGAATTCTGATTGATATAAAGGACAAATTGTTGCTTATTGATAAACAATTTCAGTTCAAAAATTGGAGGCTTTCTAAAATGAAGAACAAGAGTAAAATGGTGAAGATTAGTTGGATAATGGTGAAATTGCTAGTTGAAATAAATGATTGAAAACGTCTCAACAATAGAGTGTCTTGAAACCCTTTATTCAGGATAAACCCACAATTTCTTCCCTGGTTTCCAAAAATAGTAAGAATTTCTTCTTTCTTTGAAGTGCCGTAGAACTTGGCCTACATATCTTTCCAGGAAAGGATGGCTAGTCTTTTGTACATTTAAAAATATTTTAATTCTTCTGTAGGGGGCATATTACAAGATTATTAAAGTCAAGGCTTGTGGCTTAGTTTCTTCTTTCATCACAGTCAGTGCTTTACAGGATGCCTACCAGCGACATTCCTGTCCATGCACACTGTTTTTGAGATCTGACAGTAGCATACCTGGTAGTTCAGAGTGATCTCGAAAAGGAAATGATGGATAAAGAGATAGAGAGAGAGGTATTTAAAGGGTAATCTTAGTTTCAAATAAAATTCACTTTTTTTTCTCAAGGGGGGGGGGACCTGATTCCACACCTCTACAGCAGTGATTCTCAGCATAAATGCTGTGACCCTTTAAAAAGTTCCTCATGCTGTGGTGACCCTCAACCATAAAATTATCTCATTGCTACTTCATAACTGTAGTTTTGCTACTGTTATGAATCATAATGCAAATAAATGTGTTTTCCAATGGTTTTACGTGACCCTTATGACTGGGGTCCCTTGATGTTCAAAGGGGTTGCTCCCTTTAGGCTGAGAAACAGTGCTCTAGGAAGGAATATCACCAGGACTCTCAAAGGCCCTTACTATTTTCTTGTTATAAAACCTTCATGCAAACCTGAATTTTTTATATGAATGAGTTGCTCTTATTCATTTATAAATCAAGCACAGTTGTCCACATAGAAGGGACAATACTTTAGTTAAGAAAGTTATACATTTCCAGTACCAGCAATGATAGCATACCTTCTTAGTGTTCACATCCCAACACTGAAAAATAGGACCTTCAGGAAAACAGTGTCAATGCAAGTTATCAGACATAAGCAAGAGATATGATATCCGTGCAAGTGGTTTAAGAAAGAATGTAAAATGTATCTGTTAGGCAGCCAAGAGAGACCAAGGAAAGCTCAATACGTTGGCGAGAGGACTGGATAGCTGTGACAAGTGACATCTGTCACTGAAGTTTTTAGGTTGACTGAGGCATTCCAGGGTCAGCTGTGTACTAGCACAGGCGTCATGCACTATCCACTCAGCAGCTACAACTTCATGGCACAGGAGGAAGCAAATGCTTGGGTTGGAGGACTTCCATCAAATGCCTATGGCCCAACTATGATATGCTGACATCAGATTTGCATGCCCTAGCTGTGGTGTGGAATGGGGACCTCCATCAAATGGACATTTCCCCAGTTGTGGCTCAGGGTAGGGAGGGAGAATATTTTAATTCCAGTTGCAACAACTAAAGACTTCAGAATCTAGGAAACTTTCCAAACATGAGCAAGGCATTCCAAAATGAAGCAACCAAAAATAACAGCAAGCCCTGCTGCCCACAGACTCTAATCAAGTCATTTATCATCAATAGCAGATGACTATTATTTTGAGACTTAACAAAGTAAATTAAGTTTACTTCAGCATACCCAAAGGGGTCATGGTATATAATGGGAAGGCCTTGAAATGTATTGAATTAGATCCTGATCCTCTCTCCATCTGTGATAAACATCTATGCAATTGGATTCAGTTGCTAGCGGGAGAGGAAATGTTAATAGAAAATGCTTTTCCATTGATAGTGTAGGTTGAAATACAGGAATTTCACATGCAGTAGACCAGAGAACTTTCTACAGACCCAATCAGACCCAGCCTAACACATCCACTTACCAGCACTGTCTGGCCTGTGGGAGTGAGGACTCTAGTTGCCTGCCTTCCATTTTAAGCATTATTTTGTTTCTTTGGATGACATTGTTTTGCCTGGGATTTGATCCTGTTTTTCAGTTACAAAATGAAACTTTCTTTAAAGCTTAATTTACATCTCAATTGAAAACGGTTCTGGGGGTGGGGAGGAAAAAATGAAAAACGCAGAAATAAATATGATAGTAAATTGTTTGGGATGAAAGTCTGATGCTGGGGAGTTCATGTGAGACATCATGCTATAAGTGAAACTATTTTCAACCTAGTGAGGTAACTGCTGATGGGCTCTGCCTCACTTGGCTGCTTGTCTGTGTATTGCACAGAAAATAGAAGAGTGGAAGTAAACAAGCAATCCATATTGTCTGGGAGACAGAAAAATTAAATTTGTTTACCATTAGTACTAGGACTTGATTCCCCCTCTGTTGAGAGAGCCAAGGGAAAACACTGTACAGGTGTTTTGTCACCAAAGACCGGGTCCCCCTGCTGCAAAATGCTGTAGCCTGGGCCTTCTCTTGTATCACAGTTTGAACAAATCTGAATGGTGGTTTTGTGTTTTGCTTCTTTTGTTGCTGTTTTGCCTTTTTGAGACAGAGTTGTTCTATGTAGCCCTGGCTCGCCCAGAAGTTGACATGTAGACTTACTTAGCCTCAGACTTACAAAGATCTGCCTGCTTCCCTAGTGCTGGGCTTTAAGGTGTGCACAATAATGTGTTTTTAATTCTATAGCTTGTCTTTTGTCTAGATGTGTACATTTCCACCATTGGTGTCACCAGGGTTAAAATTCCATATTCCTGTGGCCTTTTTCTTTTGACAAACTTTCTGCATTTGCAGCTACAACTCCAGTAAATGCGCTCGCTCGCTCTCTCTCTCTCTCTCTCTCTCTCTCTCTCTCTCTCTCTCTCTATCTCTATCTCTATCTCTTTCTCTATCCCTCTTTATATATTTTTTGTATCTCTACTGCTAGTGGTTGGGAAATAAACAGGCAAGTCTTCTCACCCCTACAAATCTAATTCAAATATAAACTATCAATGGAATGATGATAATGATGTTGATGATGATGATGTAATGATGATGATGTGATGATGACGATGTGATGGTGATGATGATGATGTGATGATGATGGTGGTGGTGGTGGTGATTATGATGGTGATGATACAAGCAATACCTACTAAATTCTGAGCAACATTGTTCACTAAAACATTTTATGTGTTTTTGCCAAAAAGAAAAATTATTTTCATTTTTGCCCTCAGCAGAAGTTGGTCGCTCATTAGACATTTTCAATGTGTAACCTCAGTCTGAGAAAAAAAAATTGAACAGATAATTATATTGGTTTCCCAAAGTCTTTCTTCCTGTGCCAGTATTTTGTCCATATCTGATGATGCTCTCCTTTTGATCCTGCTTGAAATTTCTATCTCACTTATTTGTTCTCCTGTATCCCTGTTGATGTGGTCCAGTTTGGATTAAAGCTGCAAACCTGTCACCACCCATTTATTGACCTGGCATAGGAAGCATGTACTCAATCTGGCAGCATCACAAAAGCAAGCTCACACTGGTGTGCCCCTTCCCGAGTGTGCTTTCCCACCAACTGCAGTCCAGTTCTTACCTGGACTGCCTTTGTCCAGCCAGGAAGCTGACACTCTGTCCCGTCCGTGATGGTCCTGCTGAGATGTCGTACATAACAGGACCTGATGCAGGGTGCAGCTGCCACTTCTGCTTTTCTAAGTCAATTGCATTTAAGTAAATTAAAGAATTTTCAGATGGCGGGAAAACTGGTAATTTAAGTGTTCTGTCATGCTTACAGATTGTGCAGTCCACAACTCTCAATATTACTTTCACAGAGTAAAGTTAAAAGTCAAGAAAATGAGCTCAGTTTGTAACGCCCTCCAGAGTGAGGGAATGAATGGCACTTTGAAGCCAATCTCTCTGCTCTGCACTCAGCATGACTGTTACTAAGGACACTGAAAACAGCTCCATGCACCCCTCTAGCAGCTTCATTTGAGCCTATCAAGCATGGAACGGGGTTCCTTTCACACAATGATGCACATAGCTATTGAAATTGACCAGTGTGTGCCTTTGTTTCAGTCGGTGGCCAGTGGTGATCAAATGTCCGCATGGTCTTAGGAGGTGCTCTTCTCCTTCCCAGCCAGTATGAACATGGAGCAGAACATTTTGGGGAACTAACAAGGAACATCACCCAGCTTCCCCCCTCCCACAGCCAGAGTGCACTTTCACAGTCAGTAAGAATTCTTGCTCAGGGGAATGTACAGGAGAGATTATGACCATGATCTTTAGGTTGCCCACGGTAAGAAAGGATGTAAATGAGTGGAGAATTTTCCTAGGTGACTTAGAATGATTGAGCTTTGCACCAGGGAATACGCATTTTTCTATTAAGGTTCAGCCCTCTATAGTTCTCTTCCATTGACTCAGTAACATTTCTTACTTACTTTCAGTGTGATGATACATATTCACTTAAGTATGAATGGTTGTTGCCTTAGGAAGCCAAAAATCAGCCACGCTTCAAACCAAACTTCATATTAACATTTCTCTGGTGAAATATCAACTATAGGATTTGACTTCTTAATTGAATGAACAGTTTATCGACTGCATATATCAAGGAATGAATGTTAATGCTAACATGGACTCAAGCATGAGTGGTGAATATGTAACCTGACAGATGCCTTACATGAGAAAGATTGTAGTTTTATTGTCTACTCTGCAAGGGCTCAGCTGTTGAGGTGGCTGTCCTTCATGAGGACATTGGTAGCTACCCCTGGCTGTATTTCTCTGCCTGGTCTGTCTTAGATACTCATGACTGTAGATACAATGCCCCCAAACCTGCATCTATTCTACAGCTGCCAGGGATGGGTAGAGGCACACACTTTAAATACAGGAAGTCTGGGGACTGAACCTTGTCTGTCTCATGTCTCTGAAGGAACAGGGTCACCCTGGGCTATAAAGAGATGAGGAAGACAGGGGTCTTATTTTGTATGCATTTATGTCCAACTACATATTCTAATGATCACTCATGAAAAGGTGATTTATCATCTTGAACCCAAAGAATATCTTTGTATTTTGTATTTTTTTTGTGAATCACACAAGAATCTTTAGCAGTGAGTTTTTGCTGGAAAATAAAGAGAATACACTTTGGGAACTGTATTAGTTAATGCTTGGAGTAGGTCAGAGAGCTGATGGTAAAGGGGACTGTAACAGGCAGAGAGAGAGAGAGAGAGAGAGAGAGAGAGAGAGAGAGAGAGAGAGAGAGAGAGAGAGAGAGAGAATTCTTGTTTTTGAGTCAGACAGGCAGCAGTTAGAAGGAAAAAAATATGAGGGCTAGAATCAATGAATTGTCACAATGACCCTGGAAGGCTGCTTGGGGGAACCACCTAACTTTAGATGCTCTGTGGAGGAATGTAGCCTATAAGAAAACCGTATGTTAGTACTCTACAACCTACACCTTCACATCAAAAATAAATTTCAAAATGAAATTATCCCTCTTAATGTGTAAGAATGAGGATTATAAACTAAGTCCTTGGCTGAGGTTCCATAGAAAACACCAGTTCTGGAACTTGAAATTGATGCTTTTTCGTTTACATGATGCATTTTGTAGACCAGCTGGTATCATCGTACAAGCTCTTTATCATAAAGCCAATATAAGTAAGAAGCATTTAGTATATCCAAAGCATGTCTGAAGTCCATCAAATAGGTGTTCTGTGAAAATAATTATTCTCTGCATTAGGTGTTATGACTGTTGTATATCTCCTGTTTTAGTTACTATAACCTGGATACGTGGCTTTAGGTAGCAATCTATGTTCTATATAATCAGTAACTCAAACAGAAAACACATTATTGTAGTAGATAGGAGGATAGGAAGGAAGCCATGCATGTATGGGAGCATACACTTAAAGACATTTGGCTTGAGTATGTGAGGCGAAGCTCAATCATCATGCCCACTATGGAAATTATTCCATGACCATCAGAGAGATGACTCACTGCTCTTGCAAAAGACCATAGTTCTTTCCAGGCAACCTACATCAGGTGGCTCACAGCCACCTCTAACTGCAGTTCCAGGATCCAGGAGATCTACTTTTATCTTTGTGGGCACCTGCATTCAGGTGCACATGCACCTGTGAAAACATACATATAAATAAAAAAAAGAAAATGGTTCCAAATATACACATCACATGACTTATGGAAACCAGACACTAGCTGCTATTTACTGGGCATCCTTGTGCACCAGATACTACTGGGTCTTTTTCAAATTGTCTAATTTAAATTCTAAACACTTCTATAAAATGTTATTAATTCTGTCTTGCATTTGTGTGAAGTCCTTGGTGGCAAAATGGAAATTAGATCCTTAATCAACCCTTATCACACGGACATCCACCAGGATCAACATTTCCCAAGTGCTAGAGAATTTGAAATGTAAATTCTACATAATATATCTTTACCTGAGACACTTGTGCCTCCTGCTGCCTTAAATCCTCACAGACTCAAAGGAAACCAACTAATGAGAGCTGATGTTAGAATTTATAGATAAGTAAGCCTATCTCATATGTTTACCATGAAATTACACTAATTCAGTCACCCCAAATGTGTTGGAAATAGCACCATATTTATACTTTAGGTAAAGGTATGCATAATTGAGTATAAAAGGGACCATTAGAATAATAACAATTCACTACTGACACAGGAGGCCACAGAAATAATAGTAAACTAGAAACTATGAGAATAGTCTGGTTTGTGCAGTCAATAACTACATGGCTTATAAAACCCCCAATTCTTTCATTGATAGTTTGAACTATATGAAGACATTTATATTTAAATATTAAAAATATATCTTTCCAGGCTTGGAACAAGCAAGCAAATAAAATGAGGCAGGATTCTCAGCAGGAAGGAATAACCAAATGTATTTGGGTACAAAATCAGGGCTCTGTCTCTGCAGCAATATCTATGAGAGGACAGTCACGGAATGTTCTCCGGGGCCAAGGTGACCACATCCTGCTGCGACTGTCTGTTTGATGATGTGGGTTCCAAAGAGGCGGCACAGGAGAGCAACAGCCACGGGGCTTTCTCTTGCCAGCTCTCTGACCTGGAGGTGGGGGGACATTCCGCTGATTCATTCCCATCCCTCTTAAAATCAGTTAGCACTGACTCTTTAAGTGAGACTTAGACAGGAAGGAGCCCCTGCCAAGATCAAGCTTGCTAAGGATTTGGAATCTTTGATCCGAATCAGCTGTAGAAACTGTCCTAAAAGCAGAGAACTGGCAAAGGACAGGAAAAACAAACAAACAAAAACCAAAACCAAACAAACAAACAAACAAAAAAACAAAAACAAAAACCCACCCTCCTTCCTATGAGATATTGATTGTACCATTTAGTTTAGGGGATGGGCTTTTCTTTACTGAAGCTATCCTGATTGTTTTGCTAGAATTAAAATGTGGTTTGAGATTTGAGTAAGAAAACTTTAAAAGCTGATAAAATGGTGGCATCATTGACACAAGCACTTTTCTAGTAACTTGGTGGTGCTTAAGTTCTTCACAGCCAGGTCCTAGCCTCTCCGGTGACCACTGCTCACAGAAATAAAGTACATCAGAATGTTCAGAAATCCCCCTGACAACCAGTCATTTGCTTCAAACTCAATTTTTGACTCTACAACGAACTATATATAGAGACTGGAAGGAAATCCAGCCTGCTTTTCCCTAACTTATCAAATTGTCAAATTAAAATTGCAGGAGAGAGCCAGGAAGAGAAACCTCCGAAAGTAGGTAGAGTGTGAAGTGACTGAAGGGAACAGGAAGTCAGGAAGTCAGCTAACAGTTTCAGGAGGGGGGCGTGTGGCTGAGAAGTGCAGCACACAGCTCCCAGGGCCTGAGGTGGCGTCTCCAGCAACCCTCACCCTTCCCAGATTGCTACCTGCTTGAAAAACGCTGTGCGTGTGTAACAAGGACCGCTCCCTGCTGCGCACTGCTGCGTGTCCCCAGAGCTTTCTCCACAGTGTCATCTTGCTAATAGTAAAATCCAAAGATGTCAGGAAGCGTGATAAAGTACTGGACAGAGGCTGAGAAGATGGCGCCATCAGCAAACTGTTGCTAAGCAATGGTGAGGACCTCAGTTTGGATCCCCAACCACCGAGCCTGTGATCCCAGTGTTGGTGAGGCTGAGGCAAGGGGATCCCTGGAGCCTGCTGGGCAGCTGGGGTAGCCAGTTTGCAAGCTTCAAGTTTAAGGAGAGACCTTGTGTCAAAAACTATGGTGGAGAGCAACTGCGGAAGACATTTGAGTTGACTTTTGGCCTCTACAGACAGGTGCTTTCGCTCATGTGTACCTACACACGTACGTGCACACACAAAAAGTTCTTAAAAATAATGAAGTAAGCGTTTCAACATTGACTCTTGCCACTGTGATGTGTGTGGTTTGGACCACTTGGTCTCTGGTTTCCTCTTTTACTAAACCAGATACTTGGTAGAAACCTGGCTCTTAAATCTGAGTCACATCTCAGCATTTCTGGAGTTGGGTTGCTTTCACCTCTGTGTATACATTTATGACAAACCGAATCCCTCCAGCTAGCACAATGATATGGTCCAGTGTGCTCCATAAGCGCAGACTGACTCAGGTATCCCTAATCACTCCCGGACCCCATTATCAGGAAAACAGGAACAGACAAAGCGATTCTGGAGGAACAGCCCTCCTACAAGGACAGTTGGGATTCCATGCAGTTGTCTTCGAAAACGTTCCTCCAAGTTTGTTTACTCTAGAAATATTCTACTCTCTCCAGAAACTCAGTTTATCCACGTCTGTCTCAGAACTGCCACTGCTGTTCTGGTTATGAAGGTGCAAGTGAATGGTCAAACTTCCAGCCTTACACCCACGATCAGTAGACACTAATGTGGCACAGCCCAAGAGACATGGCTGACTTAGAATATGGTATTAAATGCGTTGGCTGTATAGTTCTTTCTCGAGGATTGAGACAAAGATTTTACTTAGATGATATAGTTCAGCTTTTGACATACATTTGTATTTAATGCTGTTAAGACCCTAGAAGTGGCTATTAGGAATCACACAATCTAGATTTCTTCAGCACTAATCCATAAATAGACAAAATTAAGGTAATTTTTAGATTTCTTCAAACAGGGCCAAATTGGCACAATACAAAATCAATTTATATTTGATTTCTCAAGAAAAAAATGAATTTTTAAGTTAAAAAGGATTGTTTGACCACATTGAATATTTATGTCCAAATACAGTGTCCAATAGTCTACTTTCCTTTATCCAATTTTTCAGAGGATAGCAGTCCTTAGAAAAACACTCATCATTGCACTTTCTGTATAATAAATCCAGACGTTTCATTCAGATTTTGGTCAAGTGGGTGGAACAGAACATTGCCCTGACTGGAACCTGTTCTCACAGAGCCTACAGGAAAGAAGGGTGAAGTAGGCTCCTGTTGTTCGAATTTGTATGTTCAAAACCATAATGCAAATTATTTTAAGCAAAGGAAACTAACCACAAATCTCAACAGTTCTCATCTCCTACGGAAATCCTTATGTGGACTATGGATTGAGCTGACTTCACTTCATTGGTTTACTCCCAGGCTTGGGGGATCATTGAGTAAGAACAGGGATCTAGACCTGAAGAGACAGGTGTGAGATGTGCATGTGTGTGATCCCAGTGCATGTGTGTCTCAGCTTCTCTAAGTCACCACAGATTCTAATTTCAACATTTTAAGAAGTGCACTTCCACACTAAGTCCTGTTGGAGTTCCTTTCTGCATATGTGTTTCTTCTTCTACTCCTGTGCTAGTTTTCAGAGCCCTTCATTATTTTTTGCGGAGCCTTGTTTCGGTTCTCTCTGCCCATTCATTCCTTCTCGTGACCTCTTGTAATTTTTGCATGAGTGTGTTAATGAAGTACCACCAACCGGCGAATGAAGCAGAGTGCACAGCTACAAGTTACACAGCGCTGGGAAAGATGCAGAGGCCTGACTTTTTCGATATTCAGTCCCTTAGCTGTTGTTGGATCTTTGGGCTTTGCTCGGATGAAATGTGTGACCTTTTCTTTGACACTGCTTTCCAATGAGAAGGGTGTGGAGGTCACACCTGGACAGTGTGACTCAGGATAAATAGATAATCCCATCTGGGAGGATCTGGTCATTTCCTGCCATCACAAAGTTCCACAAATGGAGTGGCAGGAACAGACGAGTTGTTCCTCTTCCTGGAGCTGAATGTCCGAGGTCAAGGAGCTGGGGTTTGTCTCTTTCTGAGCCTAAGAGGGTCTGTTCTATTTCTCTCTCACTGTAGCTGGCTATTTGCTATCAGCCACTGGTGTTTCTTAGCATCTGACTTTTTCTTCACTTGGGGCTCTTGCGGGGTGGCCGTCTTAGCCCAGATCCCCTGTTCTGTAGCTGTAAAGGGGCCCACCCACTCCTGTGAGACCTCCTTCTAATCAGCTAGTTGCATTAGCAAAATTATTTCACATTCTGTGGCACTTCAACATGTGAATTTTGTGATGCATAATTCAACCCATAAGGAATAAGGAATTATTGGTTAACTAGATTCCCATAATGGCAGAAAGGAGTGAATGAGCAATATTTTGACTTTTATTCACGAGGGAACTTCCTTAATGAACAATTAAATTCTACTTCTCTTTCTTGTCTCAGCCTCTCAACTGCAGCATCCAAAGTCTTCAGTTAAGACAGCCAGGGGACAGTCACTGCCCATCTTCATGCCCCCTTCCTCTTTCCCTGTTTTTTTGGTTTCTGTTTCTTAAACTGTTCTCAAAGGTATTTTTCTTCATGCACCCATTGCTAGCCTACTCCATGACAGCACTGTCCTTTATGTTTACTTTTTGATTTCCTCAGTTTTGAGATGATCATTCTTAGTGTACACAGTTGATCTGTTTCACTTAATCAAAATGAATCTCATGTCTAATGACTTCTTTACTTCAAATCACTCCATCATGTCCCATGAGACATCGAAGTAGCCACTTTCATGTTCAGAATAAACACACACGTAAATCCTCTCATTCTTGATGTCCACCCCGGGGAAGTCACGTCCTGGAAACTTGGATGCTCTTGAATCTGCAAACTGAACATTAAGTATATTACATTTTGCTCTTGATTTACATTCTTAAGGAAGCTATCTTCCCTCTCTCTCTCATTTCTTTTCCCTCTCTGTCTTCACCCTTTGCACTCTCCCCCCCCCCACCCTCTCTTTCTCTCTCCATTTGGACACTGTCACTTGAAGCTTTGAATGCACTAATCCAGGGTGTAATGTAAGCACCCGTGGATCTTGGACCTTAGCAGGACTGCATGAAAATCTAAGTTCAGTGACTTTGAAGCAGCTCTTTGAACTCTCTTTATTCTATATGTCTAGAATACCAGGGCCAGTGGTTTTTAAGGGTAACGAGGAGTGCTGTCCATTTTTATTCCATAAGAACAGGCAATTAAGACGTGGTCAGCTGATCTCTTAAACTTTCCTTTATTTTAATTTCTATTTCCATCGTATAAATGCTGAAGTAAGATAACAGTTAAGGTGTGTCTGTGTCTATAGGGACCTCACTGCTTGACTGACCTGAGAAGATACACATCATCTTTGTACACTAACGTCTTTGGCAATATCTTCATCAAAGAAATAGAGGCAAATTTAAACAAAAAGTACAGGGTGAAACCCAGGATGTTTTCCATGTGCTGTAATTTATATCAATGCACCAATACTATAACAACTCTTCCAAAAAGGTATTTTTCTCTGTACAAAAATGTCCTGTTGCTAAATCTGCACAGAGAATTTGAACAGTCCTCCAATAAATCCAACTTACAAAATAACCTGCCACGGGGGGTGGGAGCAATAGCTGGGCCCTTGGAAGCACCGGCTGCTCTTGCAAACAACCAGGATTTAGTTCCCACAATTCTATCAGGTGACCCACAAACACCTGTAACTCCAGGTTCAGAGCATCTGCCGCCCTCTTCTGGACTCTGTGGGTACATGCTCTGGTGTGCACACATCCACTCACATGATTAAAATAAAAACAAAACAAAAACCTTTAAAAATACCTCCCAGCATTCTTTGATGTCTAATTCTTTAAGACTCAAGCTTTTGGTACCATTATTTGAGAGAGTTGTAATCAATTATCCCCCAAGATTTTGTGTTTGAAAAGGCCATAGGGGGAAAAAATAGGTTAAAAAAATTCAAGTGCAGTGTGATTCATCATTTAATGTATTGTTGTTTACTTTGTTGAGTCTTTATTACTTTCTTCTTTAAAAGAAGGAAAGGTCAAAGGTTAAGGGTTGTACCAGATCACATATAAGATGTTTCATTTTGAAATTCAGACAGTAGGTTTGCATACAGGCAGGAGGGATAGGAAAGAGGAGGACAGGACAGTCGGAACAGGGAGGTTGCCCAAGGACAAAAGCCAGAATGAAAAGTGAGGGGAAGCGCTCACCCCAGGATCAGCTGCCGAGTCCTCACTGTGCAGCTTGGCAGGGTGACTCCTTCCTGAGCCCTGTCAAGAGAACTACAGAGCAAGCGTCCCCAGGGAAGCTCACTGATCAACCTTCCTGTCCAGTCCAATGACAGAGCAGAGTGCTGAACTCTTCCATACCGGTCCTTTGGTTCTGTGCCGCCCTGTCCTTCCACCCGACCTAAAAGTGCCTTCCTGTCTCTCCTCATCTCCGTCACTCCCCCCAGAGACGTCCAGTCGTCAAGCCGCGCTGCCTCCTTCAGGTGAAACTGTCCTTAGTGAATGCCATTCAGGCAGCAGGGTGAGCGGTCATGTCATAACATCTTTCTGGCAACAGGTCCTCACCTTCAGAGCTGCTGGTCATCGGTGTAGGAGCCGAGGGATTACAGTGAGCCGCAGGCTACCTTTAGTCTGGGCTAAAACCTTATCCACTGGAGAAAAAACTTTCCTGTGGAGTAAAGAGAAAAAGCAGGCTATTTTCATTTTATTAGATAGTCACCTTAGAGCTCTCGGATGTCTGATGACATCTCTCAGCATTTTCACTTTTCCTGTTTAGCTCCAAAAACAAGTGAACAGGGTTTTGCTGAGAAGGTCCAAGACAGCTTAATTCTCAGAACAACTACATATTTTTCCAGAGCTGGTATTTCCGTGATAATATAACACTGGTTTAATTTAAAAGAAATACTGAGTCCTTTAAATTTATTAATGATAAACATCAGGACTAAGATCCTACCTTTGGCCTACTTAAAGGACGTTTATCTTTCATTGCTTTTCTTTCAGGGGAGGGGGGCTGTTCAGGATAAGGAAGGTAGAATGGGTTTCCTTGACCTTAACAGGCAGAGTCACCTAAACATCCCTGGCGCCTTGGGCGGGGAGGACTAAAGAGGTACTCCAAGCCACATTTTCCTTCCGCAGCCGTAAAATGCAGATAATAACTGTGCCTGTGCCGTTAGATTTCAGTGAAAATTGTTTGAGAATATGGCCAAGATGTTTAACACTGCCACATGTAAAGCAGTCCATCCTTCAACAATGGTGTCATGGTATTTGGCATGGTGGAATTAATGCCGTTCTGTGTTTATTTCAAGCTGTAGCTTGCTCTTCATTCGGAATTCATATTTCTCCTTTGTTGAATTTCTTCTCTAAGAGCTCAGGCGTTCCTCAGGGGTTCTTCTTGGACACCTCCCCAGTGATGGAGCTGATCTGCTAGTGGTGGCCCCTGGTGGCTCTGGAGAACTTGATGTATGTCTCTAAATTTATAACATTTCACTTTATTTTAATTTAAATACCCTCAGGTGGCAGGCTTTAGAAAAGAAAACCTTGGGTATCCAGTTTAATTTTGACTCCAGACAAACCTTTCATACTTTTGTGTATCTAATTATATCCCAAGCTTGCATGGGACATGCTTATCTCAGTATTTTATCTGCAAATCCAAAATGGCTTCATGAAATGCCTACCTGTGCTATTAGACAGAGCAATTAATCTTTAAAGGCAGATAAACTTATCACACCAAATCAGGAAGGATGTAAATTCCTATAGTTAGTTTTCTCACCTCATTTTGTGATCCATTTTCTACAGCCACAATATATAGTTGCTAGAGGCTATGATGGGGCGCTTTAAATAATGTGAGGTTGGACTTTGTTTCCTTATTTAGTGTGAAAAAGAGAGTATGAGTGAAGTAGTATTTACGTCCTGTTTTATGGTCAGAATACTCAACAACATGTGGATCATATGAATCAAAAAAGATAATCCTGGAGTGGAAAATACGGAAGGGCTGCACACTCAAATCCAGAAACATCCACCCTTTAGTTTCCCACATACATAAACTCAAGGAGTAGGGAATTGGAATCATCAAAAGCTACTTACTGTCACAGGGATGTAAGGAGGGATCTGAGAAGAGGGCAGAGGGAGGGGAGTGGGTGTTTTTTACTGAATTTTGTTCCAGAACGTTTTGAGGGAGGTTTTTTTTTTTTTAATCTTCATAAATAACCATCAAATGGTTACTGTTACCACATCGACAATTATTTAAAGTGTAATTTTTTATAGTCTCAGAATACAAAATTGGCTGATATGTTTCTTGTTGCTAAATAACCGAAACTCTTCTGCAGTGGGGGAAGTGTGCGTGACTGCAGAGTGAACCGGCTGAGGTGGAAGGCAGAGAGATGAGAAGGGTAAAACCTCCCTCACCAGATGGACTTGAAGGACCGAGGAGGTGTGTGCCCTGGAAGCCTGCATCATCACATGCATTGAAAACAACATCAGGATAATAAACCTCCGGGCTCAGAGACACTTCTGCCCCCTCACACTCCCTCCCTGCTGTTCCTAGTCACTAGTCATGCTGTCAGACTCTCTCCATTGCTTTGCCTAGTTTTTGTTTTTACCCTTCAAATCGGAGGGAGTATTTTGCAAGCCATGGGCAAAGGAAACTTTGCAAAAGTGTAGACTGCAAGGATGTGACCCCATTATTGTTCAACCAAAGTCCTGTCTGTCTCCTGACCTTACCTCACCTGCTCTTGCTTTCTGTTCCTAATCCCGCTGGACTGTCTCTGCTACCCCCAAGCTCCACAAGAAAGTCTATTTTGGAATGGTTTCCCCCAAGCATTCCAGTACCCCTCTTTCCCTACAGTTCGTGGTTCAACCACCATCACTTCAAATAGCTTCCTCACCCACCTCTCCTATCGCCTTATTGATGTCCTGTCTCACTTTCTTTCTCGGCCTGTTTAACATTCTTCACCAGAGCAACACGTGTCTCAACACATATTCTGTGTTCTCAAATACCTCTTCTACATTAAGTAAGGAATTCAACTGAAATGAAATGATAGATTTTCATACTTGCCACTAAACGGGTCCCACCATCCTGAGCATCTGCCTACGGGATTGTGTGTTTCATATATTTGACCCCCACATGTGACAAGAACTGTGTCTGAATTGCTTGGTACTGAATACCATGAGCTCAGAACAGAGCTTAAGTATGTGAAGCCACAGGGCGATTCAATCATGTGTTTCTGTGTTCTGCTTTCCTTGTGTTTCTGCCTGACTTTTATTGGGGGAAATGAACATGGTAACATAGGCATTTGTATCCCAGAGCAGCTTTTTTGGTCTGTTTTGAACTCTAGAACAAGAGTCGTGCACACCAATGACCAGGGTGTGGGCATTTCCACATCAACTATAGGAAAATGAAGCCCACGCAGCCAAGGAGTAAGGGTTGCAGCTGGGAATGAAGGGAATCTATAGTCTTAGAGGGTTTTCAGAACTGTGATACATTGGTCCCAGCTGCTCAGAGACAGGCATAAGGGTCATCTTGATTACAGAATCTGGAGCAAGTAGAGATACATGCCTATATCCACCCTTCTATAAACGTAGTCCATATTCTCAAATCCTCCTCTTTGGTATCTAAGGAATTCAAATAAAATGAAATTATATATATTTATACAGACACAGACACAGACACAGACACAGACACAGACACAGACACAGACACACACACACACACACACACACACACACACACACACACACACACACCATACCTTGCCAAGTAAAAGGCTCCCACCAGCCCACCAGTCCGTTTATAGAATTCTATTTTAAAAACTTGTTTGGAAGTTGTTGACTTTAGAGTAGATGGAACAGGGAGCCAAGAGCCACCATTCTTTGCTGGCCCCATGGGAGGCCTCCTAGGTACTTTTTTTTTTTTTTTTTTATGTTTTGGGCCTTGTTTATCCCCCAAATGATCCTTTTATCTCAGATGATCTATCAAGGGCAGAATGCTAATACTCTGGAGCTGTATTTGGAGAAATGTTCTGGCATGCTAGAATGGACATCTTCAAGTTTTGTATCTCTAATATGTCAGTGTGGAGATGCCGAGTGCTGAAATACAATGACACCCCCCCCCCAGGTACATCATTGTCTACACTTGCCTAAACTACTGTGTACACATAAGTGGCCCATTGAAAAATATGAACAGAACAAGAACATTGGAATGCTGATGGGCCTTGGCAGGTTCGAGTCCTTGAAGAAAGCCCATTCCTGACAGAAGGCAATGTACGCGGTAGGCTGGGGCAGTACAGGAGAGGTCAGTTTGGCTTTTTAATGAGCTCGAAACAAGGCTGCGAGGCTACAGCCTGCGGAACTGTTGGCTGTTGTTTGGCCTCTTATGGTGTATTCTAGGTCTGTCTTGATCCAGTGACACTTTGTCCCTTTCACAGAAGAGGAATTAAGAGAAGGTGGCACAGGCTCCCGAGATGCGGTTGACGCCGATCCTTCTTGCTCAAGTTTAGGGTGAATAGTTACAGAGGTAGGAAGATATTCTGAAATTGTCACCCTTGGTTTTACTAATACACTACTGGGTCTTTCCTCTTTGTACAGTGAGTGGCCAGAGGCCTGTGGCTTCTCTATGGTCACAGGGTTTCACTAGAATCCAGGGTAGTGTGGGCCCGGCAAGAAGTGGACAGGGTGGCTCACTGTGGCAGGAACAAAGGGGATTCACAATTAGGCCATTTTCTCACTCAATCACTCATCGCTCTCTTTGCTGCTCTCAAGCCTCTATAAATAGTGGAGGCCTTTGGGACAAGGCAGGACAGGAGGACAGGGGCGTTTGCAGCAGCTCCTTGGCTGCTCTTATCTCCAGGCTGAACAGGGTGACAGCGCCGCTTGTCACAGCCCAGCCTGTCCCGTGGGCACAAGGACAACATGTTCCGCTCCTTTCCCTGCGCTCACCCACCTGGCTTGCTCCAGTGTTGGTTCTGGCCCAGCCTCCCATCTTTACTACAGCAGCTGGATGAAGATGTAGTGGGGGTTTGCAGAGCACAGAGAGTGTGTAAACTAGTGATGCTTTCTCAACCTTTAGTCCCTCAAGCCGTGGGTTCCTGTCTAGAATCCCAAGCCACTGTGAGAAGAGGAGAGAGGCATGGGGTAGTCTCCTCTATCCAGACTTTATGTATCAGCAGGCCCTTCACTTCGTTCAGATAGTCAACCACAGCTCATTTGAATTCAATGCTAGGAAAAATGATGAAACAAGGAGGAAACATGCCAGGCGGTGGTGGCGCACACCTTTAACCCCAGCACCCGGGAGGCAGAGGCAGGTGGATCTCTGTGAGTTCGAGGCCAGCCTGTGCTACAGAGCGAGATCCAGGAGAGGCACAAAGCTACACAGAGAAACCCTGTCTCAAAAAACAAACAAAAAAAAAAGGAAGAAACATTTGGGGCCCCTCACCTTATTGAAAATGGAGTTTGGCCCAGAGGTACTGTGGTATCACGTACCTACAATCCTAGCATTTGGGAAGCTGAGGCAGAAGTAATGCCAAGAGTCCAAGGCACACAGTGGGTACATCAAAGAAACAGAAGAGTGAAGATATAAAAGGAAAGGAACAAAGAAAAAAAAGTGACCTAAACAATGGGTCGACAGCAACCGCTCAGAGCCCAAACCTTGAAGTGTTCACTTACTGAGACAGAAGTGTGAAATGCAGACTTCCCGTAAACACGGCACACTGCAAGCTTACCACTACACGGTCTGCACACATGGATTCTGCATCATCCCAAGTAGACAGCAGCCCTCGGGGGCCCAGGGGAGGGGTGCTCTGTACTCTGGGCAAAATTGAGCCTCATTGGGATCCATCAGTTGGTGGCCCGGTCGTCTTGATCAGAGTAGACATCTGTGCTTAGGGAATTCCTCTCTGTGTACATTTTAAGACAGCCGCAGAGGACGGGGCTGGGACCTGAGGCTGTGTGGTGAGTGGGTGGGACTGGTCCCAGGGCAGTGTGCAGGGAAACCTCTCTCCCGTTCTCCTCACCCTTAAAGGATTTGGAGACTCACTGCAGACAGCAGAAGGAAGGAAGGAGTCTCCCCCGCAGACCAGTGGTTGAAGTGGGTCCAGGAGAAAAGTGGTCTCAGTATTAGACCCGGTGTCCCCAGATGCAGATGCATCATTGCCAAGCAGCCCAGTTCTCACAGTTAAGCTGGGAAGCAGCAAGAACTGGGGGACTGTGTGGTATAGAACCATCTTCCAACAAAGAGGTCATCAGATGTCAGCAATGTGGAGAGAGATCAAGGGCTCGCTGGGAGGCAGGAAGGCGGGGAGGGGGGGCATGGAGCAGCACAGGGCACAGCCTCACTTGAAGGCAGGTTCCAGCTCGCATCTCAAGTTCCCCATCCGTTGGTAATGGTGGGGCTCAGTAAAAACAGCAGCAGGTAAACATTTACAATCATCAGGCCAGTCAGTTTAGATGTGTGTGCGTGTGCCATTGAAATATTGAATTTCTTGCTTGGGTTTTCTCCCTTTCTCACCTTTCCACCCACCCCCAACTTCGTGCTGAGCAGACCGGTCACCCTCCCATGCAGAATGCCCTCTAGTCTTTGGAGTCCCTCAGACGGAAAGAGAGAACACATCCAAGTGCTAGGTGAAGGCTGCCATTGCTTTGCCATGATCTGGTCAGGGCTATTTTTCATCCTGACATGCCTGAATAAGATCAGGTTTGTGATTTCCATAATTATTTATGGCCTGATTAATGAGAAACCCAAGATTTAATAATTCAACTAAAATGAGGCCACTTGAATCTGCAGGCATTTCCAAAGCATATTGTCGCAGGGATATGTATAAAATGATACATAACAAAGGAGAGGCTGCTGTTCTAAACCCCAATATATAAAGCTCTGGAAACACAATTTGAACGTCTGTAAGCCCTCTGTGTGGTGGTCTTCTGCTGTTTACTCCTGTTATTTGTGTCCTTCACATTTTCCACCATAGCTCTTTAGGATATGACCACAGGGTGGGGAGATTCTGGGAGAATAATGGGCTGTTAACAGTAAACAATGAAGACAGGACACGTGGCTGCTCTCGTAGACAACCGGGGTTCAGTTCTCAGTGCCCACTTGGTGGCTTACAACCATCACAACAGCTCAAGGGGATCCAATACCCTCTCTGACCTCTAAGGGCATCAGGCATGCATGTGTTACAATACATCTATTCAGAAAAAAAAAACACTCATACACATAAAACAAAAATTTATTTTTTAAACTCAAAGGTGATAACATTTAAACAGTTTTAAAAATACTTGTGCACCATGACACAAATGCACTTGCACACAATAAATAAATAAAGGATAGATGGGTAGATGATAGATAGCAGATGATAGGTAGGTAGGTAGGTAGGTAGGTAGGTAGGTAGGTAGATAGATAGATAGATAGATAGATAGATAGATAGATAGATAGATAGATAGATAGATAGACAGATAGATGAGAGATGAGAGATAGATAACTGTTTAAAATTTACTTAGTGCATATGTGTGTACGTGAGGGCCATTGATGTCGGATGGCAGCTTCCAGTCAGTCTTCACCTTTTGACTTAAGGCAGCAATCATTTTTTAACACCGTGTATCCTAGGCTAGCTGGCCGAGAGCTTCTGGGAGTTTCCAGTCTTTGTCTTCTATCTCACCACAGCCCTGAGAGTACAGACACATCTTCCTGATCCAGCTTTCTAAACATGGGTCCTGGGTTCCAAACTGATGTCCCTGTGCTTACACAGTAAGCACGTCAGTCACCTGCCAAGCCAATTCTCCACCCATTAAGCCTTTTCAGAAACATTTTGTTCCTATTTCTGTTTCTTTGTGACTTACCGTTCTGTGAGTTCTCTTAAATTTGAGTTTAGTGGCTGGAGACAGCAATGGCTGCTCTTGCAGAGGACCCCTGTTCTGTTCCCTGCAGTCACATGGCAGCTGCCAATCATCTGTAACTCCAGTGTCCTCTGCAGGAGCTGTGCACTCTTGGTGCAGATGTATACACACAGACAAAGCACCCCTTGACACAAGTAAAATTATAAAAGAAGATAAAACTGGGTGTATTGTCTCTGTGACGTCTTTCATGTATTTGCTATGATAATTTATTTTCCCCATGATTTTGAAAGCCATTTTTTTATTTTTATGTATATAAGTTGTACTGTTGCTAAATAACTGTATGCTTATTTATGTACCTGACTCAATAGGAGCTGCAACACAGTGTGTTCAACTTTATTACTACGTCAGTTAATGAAGTCCCCTTTGGTTGTGGTTGTTGGCTGTACCCACACTGCCTGCAGGGCCCTTTCTAATTCCGTCTAGTCATGTGGGATTCTGACTGCTGAGTTAAAGGCAGGGATTCATCAAAAACATGTCTGAAGGGCATCTTCTCAAGTGGATAGTTTGTGTCTTATGAGCGTTGCTTTTCCTGCCTGCAATTTATCACTCCTTTTGTTGGTTTACTGAGGTTATTTACATGATTTTAAAAGGTAGATGGTTGTAGTCATGTCTTAGTTACTTTTCTATTGCTAGGAAAGAACACCATGACCCAGGTGACACATAAAGAGAGATTTAATTTAGCTTATGGTTTCTGAGGGTTAGGGTCCACGATGGCTGAGGCAAGTAAAAGCCGAGAGCTCTTGCCTTGATCTACAACCACGAGAAGAGAGAACGGGGCACCATGGCAATAGCATGCGTCTTCTGAAATAACAAAGCCTGGCCCAGTGACACACCTCCTCCAACAGTCTCACACCTTCTAATCTTCCCAAACGGCTCCATCCACTGGGGATTAAGAATTCAAACACATGAGCCCACGCAGGCCATTCTTATTCAAACCACCACACCACATTAACAAAATGTAGGAAAAGGACCATGCCTTGAATGCCGGCTGGCAAATATTCTATGCCCGCTGGAGCCTTGCCACGTGACTTTATGTCTCCCTAGCACCCCTCTTTCCTCGGCATCTGGTTCCTGGATCTGATGAAACCATGCCCCTCACCTTCTGTTTCCAGTTTTCTGCCTCTTGAGTCTGTAAGACAAGGTAGAATCTTCATACACATTTGACAGGGTGCCAGCTCCAGGGTGCACACCACTGATGTGTGAGAGGGACATCCCCAGGCACTTAGAACACCATTTGAAACATAAATTCATAGGAGAGTGCCCAGGCCTTGTGAATGGAACCAGGGATGGCCTCCCCAGGGCAGGTCCTGTGTTGTACTCAGGGGGCATGGACCTCAGTGACATGTGATGCCTTTGCTCTCTGGTGCCTGTTGTGTATTAGAGACCCATTTCCACCCCTCAAATGTCATTTTCTTCAGTTCCTGGAATGGAATGGGAACTTCTTGTTCGGCTGGATTAGATGATGGCTGTATTTGCTGTAAACCCAAAGGCCAAAAGCTGTGGTACGGATTTGAGTTAGTAAGTGGGGGTTGTGTGAGTTGGGAAGTGAGGTGGACACAAAGGATGAAGGAAACAGGAAACAAAAGTGCTGAAGAACCAGAAGCATTGCCCAGTCTGTCCTCTTGGATGCGGAGTGCAGGCAGAGCAGGACCATGATTGGAAAGGCAGAGAACAAGGAGCAAACAACACGTGGTTAACAAACACAGGACGCGTGGAGGTGGCTGTAAAGATGCACAGATGTGGAGAGAAGGATGCCCAAACACAGATACAAACAGCAGTCTTTGGAAGCAAAGGTATTTAGAAAGCTATGGGCAAAACCCAGTAAGCGGCAGAAAGAGAGGCAGGAGAACCAGGCTCTAGAGAGACACAGAACCATGTTTCCTTTGGCTGTAACCAAGTGGCACATCTGCATGATACCTAGCACACCACTGGATGAGACAGGACTTTAGTTGAGCCATCTTGATGATGGATAGTCTAATTGGCTAGATCAAATCTCATTGTAGTTTTGATTTGCATTCTCCTAATGGCCAAGGATGTTGAACATTTTTTCCTGTGTTGGTTTTTATATCTTTATTTGAAAAGTATCTGTTAGGATTTATTTTACTTGCATTTACTGGATTGTTTTAGTTTTAAACATTTTTTAGTTCTTAATGTATTCCTGGTAATCTCTTATTGCATGAATATTTAACAAAGACTTTCTCCCATTCTGTAGATATCACTTCACTCCAGAGATTGTTTCCTTTACTGTATAGAAAAAAATTTAATTTGATGCGTTCCCATCTGTCAGCTTTTGCTCTGATTTCCTGCCCTGTTGGAGTGCTGTTCAGAAAGTCATTGCCCATCCCATATCTTAAATATTTTCTCCTGGTGTTTTCTTCTACTATCCTCGAAGTTTCAGATTGTGAATCTGTTTTAGGTTGACTTTTGTATAAGTTGGGAAAGAAGGATCAACTTTTTCTCTTTATGTGGATGAATATCCAGTCTTTTCCTCTATGTGTGGATGGAGATCCAGTCTTGTCCTCTGTGTGTGGATGGATATCCAGTCTTGTCCTCTGTGTGTGGATGGATAGCCAGTCTTTTCCTCTATGTGTGGATGGATATCCAGTCTTGTCCTCTGTGTGTGGATGGATAGCCAGGCTTGCCAGTATCACTTGTTGAGATCAAGCCCACCATTGTTCTTTATCTTTTTGCCTAAGAAGGGCTAACACCACTGAGTACAGTAAGACTGTCTATAGAACAGTGAGGAAATGTCATTTCTAAATTTCACTAATAAGGACTCTAATAAGGAAAGGATCACCTGAAGTCTTCCCGAGAAGAGGATTCTCAGGTATAATAATGTGTGTACAGGGACTGTTCCATGGTACAGTTGATAAAATGTACTTCTTGCAAACATGAGGATCAGAATTCCAACCCCAGATCCATGTAAAAGGGCCAGGTGTGGTAGTGCAGGCTTGTAATCACAGCTGTATAGAGGCAGAGACAGACTGCTCCCAGGGCTTGCTGGCTAGCCATCCTGTACTATGTGGTGAGTGAGAGACCCAGTCTCAAAATTACAACAAAATAAGAGCAAACAAGTAGACAAACAGTGTACCAGGCTCAGCAGACAGCTCCACACCCATGTTCATGAGGATGACCACTCCTGACTGAGTGGGTCATTAAACAAAGCAAAATGACATGAGTATGAGAAAAGAAGTTGTGGGGAGGAGGGCGGGTTGGTGAGGGTGGGATGGAGAGAAGAACGGGCTAGATGAGAGTAATCAGATTGCATTATAAGACTGTGTAGAATTGTCAAAAGTGTTTTCTGGGTTGTTTTTGTTTTTGTTTTTCGAGACAGGGTTTCTCTGTGTAGCTTTGCACCTTTCCTGGATCTCACTCTGTAGACCAGGCTGACCTTGAACTCACAGAGATCTGCCTGGCTCTGCCTCCTGAGTGCTGGGATTCAAGGTGTGCGCCACCACCACCCAGCTTACTATATTGTAAAATAAAATAAAATTAAATTAAAAAAAGATGAAAAAAAAGAAAACTCATAAAAAAAAGAATTGTCAAAAGTGGATTCAATTAATGACAAACTAAAGAAAAAATGTGGATATGAAAGGTTATCCTCTGGTTTTTACACACTTGTGCACATATACTTGCATGCACATCTGCATCCCATATGCAAATATACAGACACATACATACACCTGCAAAACGATGTGCATGCACACAGACTACAGAACTCCCATATGCTTTCTTCTGGATTTGTTTCCAGAGAATTGGCAAAAGGTCTTGTTTCTTCCCTGGCACCTATCAGGGTCCACTCCCAGGCAACATCCCTTGCCAGGGAGTTTATCCTTGTCTTCTCAGTGGTCTGGGTTATATCACTGGTAGTAGATCTGTGACTTCCTTGCTGACTTAAACTGTGTTTCATGACAACCATTTAGTAGTTCTTTGAAGCCCAAACCTTAAACATGGGCTCAGTAAGAATGCTTTTATGCAAAAATACATTATGTGTTCATCAAAAAAAGATTTATTATTTTATGTTTATGAATGTTTTGCCTGCATGTGTGTCTATGTACTGCAGTAGCCAGGGAGGCCAGAAGAGGGTACAGGATCCTCTGGAGTTGTAGACGGTTGTGAGTTGCCATGTGTGTGCTGAGAACTAAACCTGGATTCTCTGAAAGAGCAGCCAGTGCTCTTAACTGCTGAGCCATCTCTCCAGCCCCATATATTGCTTCTTTCTGGCTATTCATTTGGCCTAGGTCTCTAGTTGCATGAGGATGTTTAAAAGATGAAAGAGCTGTGTATGAACAATATGATGGCCAAGGCAGCCATTGTATAATTATAATGGCTCAGCTTAATGTACTTTTTTTTCCAGTTTAAAAAATGTGTACTTAGGGTTGTTTTTGCTCTGAAACAAATCCTTCTTCGCTTGGATGGAGTGCCATGGCAGCATATGCTTTAGGATTTCAATATGATTAATGATGCAGTTTTGAATTTCTAGAGAAAGGAACAAGCTGAAGCCATAACACAGTAGGATAAAGATGCTCTCAACATTTTTAACAGATATCTAATGGTATTTTCAGCAAAGAAAGACCACAAGAATGGCACTGATCCTGTTCACTCCATGGCCCTCTTTTGGTCATAACATTTTCTGTGAGCAGGTAATAGAGGGCCTCAGGGGTGCATCTCTGGCAAGGACCAGACGTGAATCTACGTGACAGTATGCTGGATCAGAAATGGGCTGAGGTCAGGGTGAGCATATTGCCATAGCAATAGTACACAGAATACCAGTTTCTTTCTGGAAGAAAATATTTAACGTAAAAGAAAAATGATATTTGAGTTGAGCCTATTATAGGAACCTGTGGAATTTCTCCCCCAGTCCTCGTTCCTTGGCCTTTTTACTACTGTTATCCTGTGTCTCTCAAGCTGTGACTGACAACGCTGAGGTAGACTCTGGCCTGCCTCCCTGAAGGCCATGGGTGTCAACTCCTAATTAACCTCAGCCGGGACATCTTATCTACCTTCTTCTCAGTCTATTTTAAAATCTTAAGTACCTAGCCCCTTTCCCCTCAGCAGATGGGGAAGGTGCCAGCGTGTGAGACACATAGCTGACAGTGTGTTTCTCGCCTCTCCCCTTCACCTCGGGTTTCTCCTTGTCGACTGAGGGAGGAAAGGCCCTTCTCTACAGTGCGGTCTTGTCTCATGTGTCTTGAACACAGGTTTTCCTCAGCCTCACGAGTGTGTGCAGGAGAATTCACTACCCATTAGTTATATTCTCTTTGTAAGTCTTTCCCAGTCTAGAGCCCCCTAAGGAAGCCGTGGGTTTGCTTTGAGAACATTGTGGGCTAGAGGGATATATCTCCTAAATGCTGTTACAAAAGAAAAAAAAAGGTATGGATGCATAGCTACTGATTGTCATCAACTCATTGGGAACTGTGTGGATGAAGGCTCCCCCTGGTGCATTGCAGTATGAAAGACCCCAGGGTGATCCCAGGAGGACAGACTTCCAGGACAGAAAGGGGTTCTTGGGTGTTTGGTTTGGTGCAAGTGGCTGGTGGCAGGGCAGAATCCACTGTGAGGCAGGGTTTGTAAAGTACTGCACCCTTTCTTTTAGCAGGCTACCCCGACATGGCAGTGCTGGGTGGGGAGACTGCAGAGGATGTAGGGACACCAACTTTGTTTAAATCCCGTGTCTCCTTCTGACTCATCTGACTCACAAGAGCTAAGGATCTAGAAGTGCTAGGAAGCCGGATGGCACGCTGAGCTCCAGGCTGACACACGAGGCAGAGAACTGGATGAGGGTGTGGCATTGCAGCTCATCGTCGGGCAGCTAAGGGAGGACCTGCTCTGGGGGCTGGAGACACTGCTTAGCTGCTCGGCCGGCTCTAACACAGGGAGATGTCCCTTGTGTTTGTGCCCTTCTGCCCGGAGCCTGACGACAGCCTCCATGACTTGCCTCTCACTGCTTTCACCTACATGTAGCTGACCTCTTCTGTAGACTGGAGAAGGACCTCTTGGTTTTCTTGATTTCAAGTAAATGAAACAGCGTGGTTATGAAAGGTGTCATTGTCACAGTTCTGTGGCAAAACCAACCTTGTGCTTCCCAGAAGACAGAAACAGTTCTGTTTTACAGGGATGAGTGCAACCCTTTTGGCATAAGAGGGGTGAGATGAAGTGTTACACAAATCGCTAAATGGTCTTTTAATGAAAATCCCTGAACCAGATATTGGGGTCATTGCTGAAAGATCAGAGAGACAAAGGAACAAGCCACTGCCACGTCTTACCTCGAGGACTCCTCAGCCTGAAAAAAACTTCAGTTCCTGTCTCCTCACGCCTTATGTACCTTTCTCCATCCAGCCATCACTTCCTTCCCAGTGCTGGGATTAATGGTGTGTGTGCTTCCCAAATACTGGGATTAAAGGCGTGAGATCTCAAGTGCTGGGATTAAAAGTGTGTGACTCCCAAGTACTGGGATTAAAGGTATGCGCCACCACTGCCTGGCCTCTATGTTTAATCTAGTGGCTTGTTCTGTTCTCTGATCTTCAAGCAAATTTTATTAGGGTACACAATCTATCACCACAGTGAAGGGGGGCTGCTTGTCGTTTGTTTTCCTCTACTGACTTTATTGAAGTGTTGCCACTGAGAACTAAAATATTTAAAACTAATGCATTAAACTGACCCCCGAGAAGACAGATGGAGGACAGGGAGGAAGAGAAAGGAGGCTGAGCAAGCGGCTGCTGAAGAGTCTGCGGAGGAAAGCGTCATGCCCTAGCACAAAGACAGAAAGGAGAGGAAATTAGGAATATCTTAGGGGTGGTGATCCAGATGACTCTGGGGATGTGTGTGGATGTGCGTCCACTGTTGTTATTACTGAATTCTGGGTTTGAGGGAATGGATGTGTGAACCACTGAAGGACAACATGGAGTGAGGAATGGGAGCAGAACCATGAAGGTGAGCTAGTGAGTTTTGTGAAACATTAACAAGTGTGGTGAACTGCGGACGTCTACAGTGGGCAGGTCAGAGATCAAGAGTCTACTTGGTGGATTTTTGCCAGACTTTAATGGAACAGCTTGTGAGGGGAGAGAAGACCCTGATGAATTTGTCACTTACCTTCATTGGGCATAATATATCAAGAAGAATGGGGATATTCAAAGAAATGTGAAGAATAATTTTAAAAAATTGCATATTGGGGATGGAGAGTCGGCTTGGGAAAGAGTGTGTACTGCTGTAACAGCGGACCTGAGGTCAGTGTCCAGCATCCCTACCAGGCAGGTCCCAACTGCCTGCAACTCCAGATACCTTCTTCTGGCTGCAGGTCTGTATTTATATCCTCTCTGTGCCTGCCCAGGACTGGGCATTGTGAAGAGACTTGAGCCACAGGATCTATGTGTTACACTGACTTTTGAAACATAAAACACCCAGGTACGACACGAACTGCTTAGCACACTGGAAATATTCTTGTGCTTGTAATAGATTTTCCTCTGTTCAGCAATGCAGACAGGACAGTCTTAGCCTCTCTTATAGATGTGTTAGAGTGCCATGGTGACTCAGCAGGGTAGTGGACTCATGTGCCTGTTTGCTGACATGCACACAGAAGGACAGAAGGAAGATCCCCCCCGCTGCCCAAGTGCGGATTTTTCTAGGCAGTGCTTCAGCATCTTTAAAGCTTCATCTGATTGTGATTCTTACAGAGCAATGTGATAGTTATTTTACAGGCATTTAAGTTTTCTTTATTTTAAAAGTCATTAGGATTCTTGATAAATCGAAGCTCAGAAAACCATAAGAATAAAATACCACGTTCCTAGCACAATTAGTGTTTTGACACACATCCTTTCAGGCACGTGACCTTCTCTGGAGGGTGCATTAAGCCACCTTCCATTGTCATAGTCTTTGAGCAGCCTCCTGAGCAAGCAGCAATGGCACTGTCCTTCCCAGGGAATGTCGGACACACAGGTACACCCTTCTCTGAGATCTTCCTTACATCCTGTCTTGTTAGGGTTTCTATTTCTGTGAAGAGACACCATGACCACAGCAACTCTTATAAAGGAAAACATTTAATTGGGGCTGGCTTACAACTTCAGAGATTTAGTCCATTCTTGTCATGGCGGGAAGCATGGTTGGCATGCAGGCAGACATGATGCCGGAGAGGAGCTGAGACTTCTACATCTAGATCAGTGTGCAACATGAACAGAATGCCACACTGAGCCTTAGCTTGAGTATAGGAGACCTCAAGGCCCACCCCCAATGACACATTCTCCAGCAACACATCTACTATAAGGCCACACCTCCTAATAGTGTCACTCCCTTTGGGCCTATAGGGGACATTTTTATTCAAACCAATGTATGCCCCTTACCTTATAGACACTTTTTTAAAAAAATAAAGGCATATATGAGATTATGACCTTTCTTCTTGGGAGTGTGTGTGTGTGTGTGTGTGTGTGTGTGTGTGTGTATCATTTTTGCACATACAAATGTACACAAAAGAATATGTTCCAGGGAACAATGGTTTTACTAGTCACAGACCACATTTCAATTCATCTTGTTGCCTTTTTTTGGCACACACTTATGTATAACAGTTTGACCAGCAAGTTACCTTGAGATGCTCTTAGATTTATTTAATGTTTTATGCAGTTTCATTGACTCTAAACCAGCTACAGAAGCTTACTACCATGCATCGGTGAAGGTGTTTAAAACAGCTATCTTGCATTTCCTGTGATTCATTAAAAATCATAAGAGAAAATCAAATAAATCCAAGCACGACTTCAGTTGCATCCAGCTTCATAACCAAGTACTGCCAACATCATTACCTTGACAAGTCTATGACCCAAAGGAACAAAGCACCGTGGCCCTGGAAAGTGGCCAGTGAATACCGAATGTGTCTCTGGGCTTGTGAGTGGGTTTGTTCTGGTTTGCACTATATCCCAAAGCCATTCCACTTTCCATGCCCAAACAAGCCAAGGACTGTTATCACAGTTTGAGGATGCTACATCAAGTCCATGACCATTTATTTTCAAAAATACGCTGTCTGAATAAGAACACTATGCCCGGGTGCTTCTCATCTCTGAAAAACCATGGCTACGTGGGTAAACCATTGTGAAGAGCTCACACAAATGCTGCTTGTAAACCTGTTGTAAATAACAGATGTTTGATTGTTTCTGCAACAGTGCTGGGCTCCTTCAGGGAATCCACTGTGTTCAGCAGACCCTGGTGACTCACGTGCAGGATGCTGAATTGGTTTATGTTGTTGTCATCCTGGGTTTACAATCACATGTTCCTCTTTGTGTTTGTCTGGGTTTAAGGCAGCTCTGTCTGAAGTAGTCCTCGTAGCTATGATGTCAGAAGCCGCATTATTCCAAACTTCACATTTTCTAATTTCATGCCTTCTCTGAAATTCTGCTCAGTTTTTTTTTTTACACACTGACTATTGCAGGTGACTTTACATTATTGGAGACTAGAGGGAGTAAGTAGATGTGCAAAATGTGTGTGTGTGAAAAGCTCTTGTGAGCATTTTCTACTCCCCTGGGATGTCTCCTGAAAGTTCTACTCAGGTATCTTCTTCCTTCTTTTGTATTGTCTCAGGCCATGAACAGTATTCAACATGTCACAGATTATCAGCCTTTTTTTTTTGTTAATTATAAAAATGAGTATTTAAAAACACATAAGAAACTAATTAAACAGCATGAAGAAAATTTTCTATGCAGCATAGTGTCATATGCCTTTACTCCTAGGCTCAGGAGCTAGAGGGCAAGAGAATCAGAAGTTCAAGGCCAGCCTAAGCTACAGAAATTCGTTTGAGGCCTGAGTTACACAATGAGAACTCCTCATAAACAAACAAACAACAATCACACAATAAACAAATACAAACAAAGCAAATACAAAAATTATGTTTTTCAAAATTTACTTTGGAGTACAAATGAGAAACGTAAAGAAAAATATAGATGCTTCCTAATAGACTTGGCAATTTCTTGCTATTGATACATCCTTGAAGAAATTGTTATTGGAAAGTGAAAACTTAGATCATTCTGTTCATAGGTGCTTGGACTTTCTAGGAACTCATCGTTCCTTGGACCTGACCTATTACCTTCTCCACTGTTCCTCGAAGGCAGGTGATGAGCCATGGCTGAATTAATTATAAATGAAAGCCATTAGCTCCGAAATGGTGTTTCATGCCTGGGGTATCCAGAGATGCCCGGACTCCCCACAGGTGCTTGTCCAACACTGGGATAGAGAGGCTCCTGGCTTTGATTTCAGCATTGCCGTTATCCAGACTCAGGAATGAAGCAATGGTGCCATGAACTTAGAACACTTCTCAGTGCTCTAGACCCTCATCAAAAAGACTGTACGGACTGTTTATAAATGGAAGGAAGACAGCTGGAGTTGGTGATGTTGGCCTCAGAACAGCTGCAGCTTGCTGCTGACCATTGTTGACAGCAAAGCACTCTCGGGCGTCCTAAGGAAGTGGATGCTGAGTGACGATCAGGGTGGGTAGGGGAGAAGAATGAATGGCTAGGTCTGTCTGACCCCATGCTATGGCCGGAAGCCTACCCATGGTGGTAAGCCCAAGGATGACTAAACTCAAGAGACTGACAGTTTTTGAGAGGAGACTACCTCAGAGGGATTCCTGTGTTATTTTCACTTATTTAGATACAACGTAGTTTCTCTTTCCTTAGGCAAAATGAAACAACTATCTCACTTTCAGTTGGGGATTGTTTGGAAGTAGACTGTACTCACCTGCCCTCCAGTTATTTTTAAAGGTCTGATTTCAAAATAAATTGGGAGCCACTTGAAATACGGATAGAAGTTTTCAGTTAAATATGCATTCTGTCATCTCTGCTTAAAAGGTTCCAATGAGCTCAGGGCTATATATTTTCATAATTTCAAGTATGTTATTAGAAATGTGGCCAACAATATATATTAAACCTAGAGATAAATGTGCAGCAAGGAAAAGTAACTTGCCCACTTTTTGCTATCACAGGAAATAAATAGTTTCCAATACAAAGAAGAGAGGATCTAGAAATTCTGCTTTTTCGGTGTTGTGTTCGGGTGAACCTTCAGCGGTCTACTAGTTTGTGTCCATATTGTCCTCAGGATATCACTTGTGTCCTCTATAAAAGTTACACAAATTAGCTATGGTTGACAAAACAGTTACACAAGTCAGCTAAAAATGGTGATTATATATATATACATATATATACAGGAAGAAGGAAATTTTCAAAGTTGACCTTGAGCAGTTTAAATCCCATATACTTGTATGGAAATGGAGGCTTACACCAAGCGTGGAAATAAAGACAGGAAATGAAAACACCGACCTCATTTTAAATAACAGAAAAACAACATGGAAATCAGAAGGCTTTTCCTTTTTTTACCTGCTTCTAAATTTTGAAACTCCAACCGACAGGCGAAATCCTCCAACAGTGGGAAGTGGGAGGTGGTGATGATAGTCTTGTGGGGTTCTTGGGAAACCATGGGACCTTTCTCAACTCGTGTTGGGCTTAGTTTGGGGGGCCAGGGTCCTAGAAAACTGGGCATTGACCAAAGCTGCCCCAAGCCATTGGCTTCCAAGTCTGTTGTCAGGTAATGGCAAAGAATGACAAGCCACAAGCTCACACTGTGAAGAGGGAGTAAAGGGAGGCAGCAGGCGGGCCACTTTTGTATTGGGAACAAACCCCATTGGCCTGCAATGTATATAAGTGGACATTGATTGTGGATGAGCCTGACTGGTTAGTTTAAACTTAAGTGGAAAATACTGATACATCAGTGGGTTGGGGGAAAGCTCAAAAAATTCTACCAGAAGGCAGTAGAGAACCCCAAAAGTTCCACGAGGGAAGAAGACATAAAAAGGACACAAAAAGAGCAAAGTGTGGTGATCTGAGTATCTTGCCCTCAGGGCTTTTGAGTGTTTAGTTTCCATGCTTACAGTTCAGGCTGGTTAATTAGAAAGTGGATAAGAGTTTATTGTAGAGGCTTCTACCAGGACCTAGAGACATTTTGTTTTCCTCCTAGATCAGGCTGGTTAACTAGAAAGCTGATAGAAGTGTGGTAGATTGCTGGCTTAGCAAGTGTGGGGTTCTGGGTTCGAGTCCCAGTATTTTAAAAACTAAATATATGAAAATAAATGATGAAAACTAAACAAAACATTAATCTTGGCAACTTTACTTAGAAAGTTCTTTTCATTTGAGGATTACTAAGAGGTTCCCTTTTGTGTGGTAAACTGTGAACAGAATAACTGGGATCTGTCTTCAGGTTCCAACATAGCAGAACTTTCTTCAAGAAAGTATTTTCACAGGCCACGCGCATGTGTGTCTGTGTGTGTGTGTGTGTGTGTGTGTGTGTGTGTGTGTGTGTATGTGTGTGTGTAGTCATACTACTGTGAGATGATGAGTCATTAATCATGAGACCAACGAAGCTGGTTTTTTCACCTCTGTGAAGTCACTCAGACTGCCCTTACAGGGTCATAGAAAGTGGGGGAAGGGGCATGGCATGTGTTTTCTTTTGCTGAGTGGGTTTGAGTTTGCTTAAGAGGCAGACTAAGGTGAGTTATATGCATATATATGTGTAAATGTTAGTTATGTCTAACATTTAAAACTAAAATTAAAGTTCTGAATAAGTTTTAGATGACTTAAGTCAGTTTTCATTTGCAACATCTTTAAGATATCTTCTTCTGGAGAAAGTGTAGCCTTACTTTGGTTGGCTTAAGTTTGGCTTCAGTTCTTCACATGCTCCTTAAGCCACTGCGGAGTGCATCTTTCTGCTGTTAATGATGCAACCACAGTCATGTAACTGGAGCATGCACGCAGGCACAGCTCTCTCTCCTTTTTTCTTCTGTATTTCTTATGTGTAGTTGCTTTGCAAAATTTTCAACTCTTAGAATCTTTAAAGTCATAGAGCATGATGAAAAGGAGAATTGTGTGGTACTGATTACTTTCTAAATTGTTTTAAATGATAGGGTACTAGATGGCATAAAACACATAAACTTTGTTACATCATATAGTCTGAATTATATGCTCTTGTTTTTCCTCTAGTAGTGTTTGTAGACCTTATGGGTAATAGAGCTAATTTTCTCCGTGTAAGGAAATATTACCTATATTGTCGATGCACCTTGGAGCTACCAAATAGCATGTGGAGGTTTGGTAGTTATTGTGTGGGGTTACTGCTCTCATGCCTGTTGGAGGGACAGCCTGAGAACACAGAGTTCTGATTCCAGCAGGCTGAACACCTGAAGGACCCCTTAAAGATGCTTTCTGTTATGAGCTGTGACTTTGACTAACTGACATTCCTGGTCTGGCCAAGATGCACAAGATAAGGACATCAACCAATCAGAGGAGGGGTTGCAAAGGCAGAAGAAAAGGCATATCAGAAGAGTTCTGTGACCCCGGGTAGCAAAAAGGAAAGGTTTGACTTTAATTTGGAATAGCAGAAAATCTGCCTTGTAAACATCCTTTGTGTCTAATGAGGAGTCATGAAGTTGATCCTTCTTGGAGCAGAAGAAAGTGTTAATAATGTCATGACATTTTTAAAAGATTATAGTCATAGAAATCACCCTCAAAGGGCTGATGGAAGGCCTAGTGGGTGAAAGGTGTGTGCCAGGGCAAACTGGATGACCTGATCCATAGAACCCACAGTAGGAGAGAACCAACAACACAGAGTTATTCTCAAACCTCCACATGCACACCGTTCTACACATGACTACACAACACTTGTGCACACACACCACGTATATACATCCACATAATAATAATAAGGCAGAAATTAAAATGAATCCATGAGAATTATAAAATTATAGATTACAGGTCAAAGAGTGGAAAAGTTAGTGAACTTATGTGGATTTCTTATTTCCCCTTTTCATTGTCTCTATTGGAAAAGGCTCGAGTGCATTCAAGCACAAGGCTTAAAATATATACAAAATTAGTTTTGTAGAATGTATTTATTCCTTGCCATCGCTTATTAGCTAGGCATAATTACCTCAATGTGAGTGGGGCTAGGGAGCCCATGATTTTCCCAGTGATGATGGATGACAGGATGTTATCTCAAACTGTGAGATGGGAGGCAATTTGCTTTCCACAGAACATTTATGTAATGCTAATTGCATTAATCCTGGTGTGATGTGGTATCTCTTGCTTAACTTAGTCTCTGCTTTTGTGATATTATTTGTTTGAAAGATTCTCTGCGATGCAATTTCTATTTGGTTATCTGCAGTCCTGATTAAACTGGTCACTTGCAAAGACATGACTAATTATTTGCTTGTCACAGGCCCCAGTCTGGGGCTGTCTTCTCTATGCCCTTGAATATATTAGGAGCAGCAGAGGTGAGGGTGGAACAGGAGCGCTTTCCCAAGTTAACCAAACTATGTATTTTAAACGTCACATGAAAAATATCAGGTGCAGATACTCGCTGCGCCCACTTACTCACATTGGAAAGGGGTTTATTTATAAGAGAATGAGATTGGACAAAGGGCTGGGAGCAGCTGATGGGGGCTGGGAAACCCTAGAACTCAATCTGCACTGCTTGATGATTATTTTTAAATCACAAACTGATTTAATTGACTTTAATAATTTTTAGTCATGAACTGGACATACTTGATAGTTGGGCATGGTAATGCTTCCCTGTAATCCCAGCCCATGACAGACAGGGGCAGGAGGATCGCTGCATGTTTAAGGCCACCCTAAGCTACACAACGGTTAACAGATCAGCCCAAAGGCGACACAGCAAGACCTCAATTTCTAAAATAAAATAAAATAAAAAACAGACAAAACAACAGCAGATCTTTATTTGAGCATCTCTAGGAATTTGTAGCACTGTTCAAGTCTTGAGGGGTTTTCTATTTCCCTCCTGATAAAATACTTTTCATTAATTCCCTAAGTCCCACCCATGAAAATTTCCAAATTAAATGATACAATTAGGAAAAAATATTTTCTTACAGATTCAAAAATTTAGACCAAATTTTAGACCTTCTGCTAAATTGAGTGAAAGGAAGAGACCTCCTACCCATCCCCAGCCCCTACATCTTCCTCCTTCATGAGCACTCTCACTGGAGCTGGGCTCTTGGGCCTTGTGAACCCGCATTGACCGTTGACTTGACATCACCAACCAGGCTCTGTCATTCACACTCACGTTCACACTTGGTTTTGGACGGTGTGTGAATACTGCACAATTGATAGTGGAATGCAGTTTCAGTATTGTTAAACCCCCCTTGTCCTGCAGAAGCATGCCCTTGGGCTCTTTACACAATAAACTTCTCAGTGACTATGTGCCTATAAACTGAAAATAGTTAAGAAATAAAAAAAAAAATATTCATGACAATATTTTTAAGAAATAAAATGAAGTCATAGTTTGCATTACAAAAAAATGTTTTAACTTTAGGGCTTAATTAGATTGAGAATTTATTCTACTCTGTTACAAATAGTAAGAAATTCGTATTTTTTTTCAGAGTGAGGGACACCTACAACTAGTTGTATGGTCTAATGTTTGCAAAAGAAAATGCTACTTACGATTCTAAAAGAACAACTCCATTTATTAATCTACAATTAATTGTTGACTTAATAGTTTAGAATGCACAGTTTTAGGTGCTATGAAAAGAAAAAGCTCACGGCTGTCACAACAGTCCTTGCTGTTGGCTGATAGAAATGGAGATAGTGATCTCACATTCCAGTGCCATCAGACTGGGCTCCAGTGACGTCTTGAAAAGTGACCCTGAATTGGGTAGAAGGAAGTGTTCACGTGGGTATTTGACAGCTGAACTAGGACATTATGCCAAGTAAAGTAGTTAAAAGTAAAACTTACAGAGAAATAATAGGGCATATGGGGAGCCACAACTAGCTCTGCTTTCAGTCACGGAGCTCATGGGTGGGCAAGGTAGCTGTCCTTCAGGACTCCGTGCATGGAAACCCGAATGGACAATTGAGTTGAAGAATGGTGTCATGACAGTCTTGTTGTAAGGATGTTATTCTGGTGGTATCGAGGAGAGGAAATAGAATGGAGAAATGCTTTGAGGTAGTGACACTTAACAATACTAATAAGAAACAAAAACAAAAGATCAAGGGCAGGGAAGCCCCAATGAGTGAAGACCTTTTGTAGTTGGCCTAAAGGAATCCAAGGCTCAACCACCACACAGTTACAGGAAAGGGTGAGAATTTGTGTTTGAGTTTTCTGAAATAGGAAATCTTCATCGATGATACAAAGCATATGAGGCTTCCAAATAACGACGGAGGTCAGAGTAAAGGAGCCAGTTCATGTACTTAGAGGGAAAGATACCGGGCAGCGTTCAGTGCAGACATAGTTTGAGGTGCAGTAGTGACAGATAATATGCAATAGTGTGAAAGCATCAGATGCTAACAAAGGTGACGTGAGCTGTAGGGATTAAAATAAGACAAGCAGATGAAGAATGTGAAATGCAAGATGACTGAGGTGGGCAGATAAGTCTATTTGCAGCAAGTGATGTCTGCGAGAGTGTAGAAAGGTCAAGGCAGGAAGGCAGAATACAGAGGCAGGTGGAGATTTCATGGAATCAGGAAAATCTACCAATCCTGCTCTCAGGGACCTTCAAATCCCAACCACGATAAAGCCAAATCCACACCAAGAGACATTATAGTAAAACTCATGAACAAGAAACAGAAGACGCTGAGTGTTGCCTATAACGGTGTCACTTTGAGAACAAACATTGACATCAGACAGCATCGGTAGACCCAGAGGGGTCAAGTGCCAAGGAAAAATAATTAATGCACCTCTCCAGATGTGTACCCATGAAACTATGTTCCAAGAAGGACAATGACATAAAACCAATTTCAGTTCAACACAAACTCAGTTTCCCACTGAGTGTCATTGATACCGGAAAGGAATTCTGACAATGTATAGGTCGGACACAACAGATATAAAGGTGATCTAGAAAATTAGAAAATACTGAGAAATATAAATAAAGTTTTATATGTGCAGGTGTTCTTAATATTGGCAAATGGTGATGTTTAAACATAGTCTGTGGAAATACAAAATGGTGACAATCCCCAGGTGGAATCCGAGTAGGTATGAGAGTACATCTCCAGGGTGTTATTAGAGTCCCTGGTCTGTATTGTGAAGGTGTCCATGAAGGACAACACTCAGTAGCTGCTGTATTACAACTATACCAAATAAAATGAGACCACTTACTCTCAACTTCCGTAAAGAGTTCTTTGCCCGTAAATGGGCATGCATGGCCAAATCTCTATGCGCCCACAAACACACTCACAAAATAACAGCCAAGCAGTCAACTAGGACACTGCCTAAAGGGCGTCTGCTTGCTGATGGTGTGGGATATATTTAGGAGGAAGGCATTGCTCATCTGGGTAAACACTGGTAGTATTTATGTAATATATGTGACAATTATCAGGACAAATACATGCTAAGTGATAAACACACAAAATTGATTTTGTGAATCAACAGATTTGCACACACACTTAACCAGTGAATAATCAATGCTGCAGTAGTTTAAGTGAAAGAAAATGGACTAAATTCCACATCAATTACTTTTTTGGTATTTTTCTAATTTCACTTTTGTGTTAAATAAAAGAATATTTTATAGTCAAGTGATAAAATTAAGCATATCTTTTGATATCTACAAAAATCACAGAAGGAACATGATGGCCGGGTTTAGCATAGACTTTCTTCTTTTTCTCCTCATTTTGCTTTTCTTCTTTTTACTCTTTGGAAGTATGGTCTAAAGGTCAATGCAAAATGCCACTTTATTTTCAGTTATCTAGACATTTTACTGTCTCTTTCTTGATCTTCCTATGCAATTAGCCTGGAGGTCTCTTTCCCGAGTATGCTCACATGTTTAATTTTTAGTCAGAGTTTTAATTGTTGAATAGTTATTCATTTCCAGCTACATATGAGACCCCCTGTGGGTGTCTGTGAGGGATGTGGTGATAGGATTCAGTTTAAACTTCTCTAAGTACAGACATCTCATCTATACAGAACTGGGGTTTGGAGAGGTAGGAGGTGTGATGCCTGGTGTCACTGCTCTGTCACTCTACCCACACAATGTGACACACTGAGTGAGGACGACAGCCATGGCTCCTGAAACCCAAGGATCTGATGGTCAGCATGAGCTGCAACTGTGACTCCAAGGATGGACCCTCATCCCTTCAACCTCAGCACCTTTAATCTCTTTTTTCTAAGACTCATTGTCGTGTAGACAGGACCACTCAGTACTCAGGCCCATAACATCCTTGACTCATGGGTGTGGATGTCTATTTGGTATACACATAGATGTTATATATTTACAGCATCCTCTGTTTTGTTCATGTGAGGCTCACTGTGCCATTTTTTTTTTGAGTTGCAAAAAAAAAAAAAGAGAGATATTTTTCTTTCTTGGAGTTATGACTTAACCTTCATTGTAAACTGGACTTAGAACCACCCAGAAGATAGACAGCTGTGAGAGTATTTCCAGAGATGTTTGACCTACCAGGTGAAGTCATGTTTGATGGTGGGTGGCACCGTTCCATGGACTAAGCTCCTTGAATGGATACGAGGGGAAAAAGGAGAACGTAAGCACTCATCTCTTTGTGCATCCTGACTGCAGATGCAGTGTGAAGACTGGCTGCCTCACAGCCTGGCTTTGAGGCCTTCCCTGACAGGGTGGCCTGTACCCTGAAACTGTGAGCCAGAATACACCCTCCCATTCTTAGGCTGCTTCAGCCGGGTATTTTGCCATGGCATTGATTGAGCAGAGTAACTAACACAGCTTGGTGGTAATGGAATTTGAGGTCCCAAAGTCCATTTTTTTGTCAGGTATATGCTTGTCTGTGGCCTCTGCTGCTTGCATTTCCTTCCCATATTGTGACATGTGTGCCTGAGAGGTCTGGATCCATGAAGGAGCCCCTTCTGTGAGACTTTTGAAAGTTTCGGGGAGGAGGGGTGTCACATCTCAGCCCTGCTACTTTACCCGGAGTATGCCTTGCCTGTGGTGACAACCAATCCATGCTCCTGCTATGGCATAGCCCACCTAAGGACCCGAGGAGGAAAGACTGAGCATTCCTATTTTCCAATGCAGTGACAAGGAGGATCTGGGAGGCCAGTGGTTAGCGTGGGAACTCCCACTGAACTTCCGCCGTGTACCATGTGTGTTGTGGAGGCGGAAGAGCCCCTAACAGTGGCAGGTGAGTTTAACCTTGAAACGACCTCCAAGCTGTTTCCAGCAGAGCAGTTGCTGTAATCGTGGGCACCCGCCGTCCTGAAGGTCATGCTCACGGACAGAAACCTTCAGCGGTCCTTGCAGGTGCTGTTGGGAGAAGTCAAGAGAATGTATTCTGCTCAAGGAATGCCCCATTTCTATGAAAGGCACAAGCCTCATGGGATCCAAAAACAAGAGAGTTAAAGAACATTTGACATATTATTATATCATTTTTAAGTCTAAAGAAGGAAATGGCTTTCTGTTAAGAACAGCAAAAGCTGTATTCAATTTCTTGATGTTAGGTAACTAAGGGTTAAAAGAAATGGCATCTCAGTGCAGATTATCAGTAGATAATTCTTCCCATTACCTGATTTTTAATTTCAGTGGCCAGAAAATGTTTGTCAAAATGAGTCTAGACTGGCCATTAGCCCATCACCTTCTCCCCGCAAATACAACTGAAGAAACGGGTGGGTGTGTGATTCAGAACGCAGACTTTACACATTCTTAATGTGGTGAAATCAAATCGAATGGACTGCTCTCTCAAGTGTTGTCATACTTCAGAAATGCTTCAAATTGTTCAGCATTGTTTATAATTTTATCTTTAACCTCACAGATGACATTGTCTGCTTAAAGAAATCCCAGGTGATTTATTTATTTTTAAATAAGGCACTGATTTTCTGGAATGCAAAACCTTGCTTTATCTCTTTCCTTGAGGAGCTAATCTGGATTTTCCATAGATGGATATTTTCAACAAATACTGCTGAGTCTTGACTATGTACAATCAGTCTGGAAGAGCTGGGAATCAAATCACGAATATTGTCCTTCCCTTATGGATTGTTCATCTATGACATGCCTCATTCCATAAACACTCACAGGGAGAATGTTTGTGAGGGTAGTAGTGTAACACTGTTGGATGTGCACGTCTGCTCCACACCGAGGGAGCACTGCTCAGTGTGTAACACTGCTGTGCACATCTGCTCCACACCAAGGGAGTGCAGCTCAGTGTGTAACACTGCTGTGCACATCTGCTCCACACCGAGGGAGTGCAGCTCAGTGTGTGACACTGCTGGGTGTGCACATCTGCTCCACACCGAGGGCGTGCATCTCAGAGTGTGACACTGCTGTGCACATCTGCTCCACACCGAGGGAGCACTGCTCAGTGTGTGACACTGCTGTGCACATCTGCTCCACACCGAGGGCGTGCAGCTCAATGCTCTGGCCAGTCTCCTCCTCGTTGCCATGTGCATCTGTCCCGTCCTCAGTGGATACATTAAATAAATACATAAATAAATAAATAATAAAGTTAAAAATCACTCTGGCAGCCGGGCGTGGTGGTATACACCTTTCATCCCAGTACTCGGGAGGTGAGTTAGAGGCTAGCCTGGTCTACAAAGTGAGTTCCAGGACAGCCAGGGTTGTTACACTGAGACGCTCTGTCTCAAAATACAAAAACAAAAAACAAAAAACAAAAACACAAAAAAACAAAACAAAAAACAAAATCACTTTGGCTTATGGGAAGCAACAGAAAACCCCAGAAGCAAGAGATTTGGAGTATTTAATATCTATTAATTGAACATATTTGATGGTAGCTATTCAAATTTCAACTTTTACTTTATATAAGACTATATAGTTATTAATTATATAGAAAGCTATCATAAATATTAAATATTAGTACTTATAGATAGAAATATCTATTCATCTTAAAATCTATTTATCAACTTCCACATATATTTGTCTCCAAACATGACTGCTCTCAGCATCCCCAGAGAAGCAAGGAAAAGAAGGCGTAAGGTTTCTGTCTGTGCCTCTTGCATACAGCACATACGCAATGATTTTGCAATTTAAATTTAACTAATGCAGTCTGAGAATTACTGTGCAATTTAAATAATGCTTTAGAAAAACACTGATCATTAAAGTAGATATTCAAATTTCACATAATATCTAAGGTGGCTTTGGCTTGTTTAAAAGATTCATGTAATTATTATCCTTCAAAAACCTGCTGACTCATAGCATGGGATTCTAGTGGAGCAGCCTAGTAAACCAAGCATTGCATTCGGGCTCTACCTTGGTGTCTGAGCCCTCTGCCCTGACATTGTCTATATTCCTATACGTAATCACAAGTCACGTTTGAACCATCATCACAACTCATTTTTCCTTCTAACATTGGCAATGTTAGCCTTCACAAAAGATACTACTTCAATCCAACTAAAAGTTGACTTTTTATTTTCACCAATTTTTGTTCTTGTTTTCATTTTCTACCATGTTATTCTTCCCTTGGACAGCACACCTTTTGATAAAATGGGAGGTGTGAGATTGCCTTTCAGTGCCTTGGCCATTTATGTTGAGGGATATTTATAGAGACGGATTTGCATTTATTCCACATGGCCATAGCTTTCCCTAGCTCCCCTCTGACCCCCTTCCCATATCAGACTCCCACACATGTATACACAGTGAATTGCAGAATCAGTGGACGCTAAGCCAGCAGCGCTGTGGAGTCTCTAAGAAGGCCCTGCACACCAAGAGAGAAGTATTTATTTCATCCAGATGTCTAGGTTTTCATAGAGTCAGAAAGTGAAAATCAGGGAGACAGAGGCTCCTGAAAATATATAGTGCTGTTATTAAACTCAAAGTCATACTTTTAAAAAAGTTAAGATACTTTTGAGACTTTCGTATGTGAGTACTGTATTTACATCATAGCCACCCTCCTTTCTCTCTTCCATCTTCAATTCCTCCCTTGTCTCAAATACTCCCTCTTCAAATTGATGACATCCAAGGCAGGGGAGAGAGAGAGAGAGAGAGAGAGAGAGAGAGAGAGAGAGAGAGAGAGAGAGAGAGAGAGACAGAGAGAGAGAGACAGAGAGACAGAGAGAGAGACAGAGAGACACAGAGACAGAGAGACACAGAGACAGAGAGACACAGAGACACACAGAGAGAGGCAGAGAGACAGAGAGAGACAGAGACACAGAGAGAGACAGAGAGATAGACAGAGAGACAGAGAGACAGAGAAGGTGGGAGAGTGTTCTGCTGAATCCACTCAGTGTTGCTCATGTGTGCATGCATCTAGGACCGACCATATGATATTGGGTAACCTATCAAGAAGACCGATTCTTCATCTCTAGGTGACCATTGTCTATAGCTCTTCATCTCAGGGTAGAGCCTTGGGAATTCCCCATGTCTACATTTACGTGTCAAGGGTGCTGTCCTTGTTCAGGTGATTGTACTGTTGCCATTTTACAGGTTCAGCTTCTCGTTCATATACAGAAGACACTATTTCCCACAGACGTCCTTGTCCACTGCGTCTTATAATCTTTCTGTCCCATCTTCCAGGATGTTCTCTGAGTCTCAGCTGAAAGAATTGTGTCATAGATTTATCACGTGAGGCTGAGCACACCACAGTTAGTTAACCAGTTGTGTCTTTAGGTAACTGTTAAAAGAAGCATCTTCAATGGTGACAAGTGAGAACTATACTTATCTCTGCAGATAAGGGTAAGTCTTAGAATGCAGTTAGAAATTACACTGGTTTAGGAAACTGGCAAGAATAGGTTCCCCTCCAGGGTCTACAATCTTGCCAGCCATGGGTAGTTAATTAGGTTTCCTTTACCAGGCATGAATTTCCTATTGAGTGGGCCTAAAGTCCAACCAATTGGCAGTTGGTTATGCCTCAGATGTAAATGTCACTACTGTATATTTTGGGACATCTTACCATGTTGGTCATTATTATGGTTCATAGGTTTTTCTTTAATCTATTTTCTTTATCAATCATTGATAAGGATATTAGGATGTGTTAGCTTCACAAGAAATAAAAAGGGTAAAGCCTGTTTTTTAAGGTGGTTGATTTACTGATGGTTGAAAATGCCCAGAGTGGCTGAGAATGTTTGAGGGTGAGAAGGTGAGGAGAAATTCAAAGCTGGTAGAGGAACATAAGCAACGAAAACCCCTCCATACTGTTGATAGACATCCAGCTTTCTCAAGTGATAGAGTACCTAACACCGGTAAGAAAACATGAAGTTTATTCTCCAGGGACTTTCATTTTCATAGAAAGGCATTTATTTAACAAGGTTACATTTGTTCAACGTTAACACTCTTCAGTACTCACAGGAAAAGTAACATAATAAGCTCTAAAAGAGAAGGTAAAATATTATAATATTATAAAGGTGTGTTTACCAGCATAACAGTTTCAATTTAAGGATTTCCTGACAGGATCTGGGTGTTTGGGGAATTACTGGAGAAATTTATTGATTTTTTTTTATGGCAGGTAACAAATTCAAATGTTCTTTTTATTAAATGTTTTCAGCATGCAAGTAATTGGATACCTTATAGTATGTTCCTAATTACATATTACTCAACTATGGTCATATTTATCATCTCTCCTATCACCCACCATCATCCATTCTCCTGCTTCCCACTGGTTGGTTTCTTGCCTCCTGCAAAGCTCCCTTTTTTCCTTTTAGGCTGAGCATAAATCTAGTGTCTGTACATTGAAAAGACCATCCAATATCTGTTTCTGTACTCCTTTTCTGACTACCTTGTCTATGTTGAAAATTTCTTTTATATTTGTCTGTTTGAAAGGAAGAGTTGCATAAATTTTCCTAAGTGGAAATATAGAGATATCTGTTGATTGGATAATGGACCAACTGACCGAAGTAACCACTCAACTCAAGTCTAGTTTGCTGAGGTTATTTGGAGGAGCACGGGTGACGTAAAGGCAATACCACCAGAGGAAGTCTCTTACCTAGCATGTCCAGTGGATGAATAAACAGAGCACTGGAGAGTCCTTACCCTCATCTCTAAGTGTTCTACATATCCCATGCGTCTGTCTCAGGGGAGATTGGTGGCTGGACTCTCAGGTAAGAGACCCCAGACCTGTCAACAGTCATTATCATTACCCAAAACCATGATATCCATCCTCTGACTTATTCTTCTTATTCCACTGCTCTGACTGCTGCCTAAGTTCTTCTGTGGATCACCACAGCTCTCTGATGGTCATGTCACTACCAGAGCAAATAACTCCATTTTAACAGTAGCAATGACATTCAGTCTCAGGTGCAAACCAAAGTAGTGGGTATCTGTATCTGTATCTGGCCCAATATTTGACTCCTTTTTGAGTTTCTATAGCAACAAAACAGTCACAACACAATAGTTCTATTGACTAATTTCAGCAAATCTTATGGTACATGTGAATCTAATCCTCAGAGATCAATGTTCTGTGATACAAGCCAAAAAGAACACAGAAAGGTACTAAGAGGACTAGCTTCTTCTGCTGATGCTCAGAATTATCTTTTTCAGTTGTGTTTACCTCATTTAAAGTGTTTCCTTTTGGAATTTTTTCCTAACAAGTGAGGGAAAAGTCACAATTTTGTCAAATCTATAATCATTAGAGAATAAAATCCTACTTCTCTCCCTTGCCTCTGGGACATTGTTGACCAAATCACATAAAAACAATGCCCTTCTTAGCTGGGTGTGTTGACACAGGCCTTTAATCTCAGCACTTGGGAGGCAGAGGGCAGAGACAGAGACAGATGGATTGTTGTGAGTTTGAGGCCAACCTGGTCTACAAAGAGAGTTCCAGGACAGCCATAGCTGTTACACAGAGAAACCCTGTCTTCTAAAACCAGAGAGAGAGAGAGAGAGAGAGAGAGAGAGAGAGAGAGAGAGAGAGAGAGAGAGAGAGAGAGAGAGAGAAGGCCTTTCTGATGAATAGAGGGCCAGCTCTGAGTTCCAAACAGGATTCTGAGGCATCATGTTGACTAATGGTTCTATGCTTTGCTGTTTTCTCTGTTGTAATCTACAAAGTAATATAGCTGGAAAGTTTTCCTGTGTCCTGGCCAGCCAGAGATTGAGACAAATCTCTCCCACTTGTGTCCCCCAAGTAAACACACAGAGGCTTATATTAATTATAACTGCTCCACCATTAGCTCAGGCTTATTACTGACTAGCGCACACTTAAATTGACCCATAATTCTTATCTATGTTCAGCCACATGGCTTGGTACCTTTTTTTGGTTCTGCCTTGTCATCTTGCTTCCTCTGTGTCTGGCTGGTGACTCCTGACTCTATCCTTCCTCTTCCCAGAATTCTCCTCATCTACTTACCCCACCTATACTCCCTGCCTGGCTACTGGCCAATCAGCATTTTATTAAACCAGTGTACAAAAACATTATTCCACAGCATTTCCCCTTTTCTCTCTAATCAAAAAGTAAGGTTTTAACTTTAACATAGTAAAATTACATATACTAGAACAGTTATCAAGCAGGAATTTAAGTTATAATATATAGTCTATTTGTATTTGGCAAAATTAAAGAAAATATTCTATCTCTTCTATATTTGTGAGTCTAAAGTTTCATACCTAATTTGTCTTTTATTATAACTATATAGCTATCTAGTCTTCAACTACATCAAAGACCTCAGAAGGATATAATATTACCTAAGTAAACAGGAAATACATTGTAAGCAACTTCCAAAATTCTGGAAATGACAAAGACAGCTGCCTGCCTGGACAGTCATCCAAAGTTCCTCTGCAACTTTGGGGCATCCATCTTCAGCCTATAGGCCTAGAGTCTCTCAGTCACTTATCTCTGTGTCCTGTAGAATATCAGGCAGTTTCTTCTGTGAAGCAGGAACCTGAAGGACCATCTTGCCTTGCAAAGTTCAATGGTTACCTTCCTATGGGTCCTGCATGTCCAGTCAATACAACATTTTGTCAAGCAGTCCAGGCAAGAACAGTTTCTTGCCCAAATGACTATTTTTCCAAGAAGAAGATAAACTCCATATGGAGTGCCTTTGATGCCCATCATCCTCTTTGAAGTAAATAGGTGCTTCCAGGAGCAGACGTGTCTCATTGTCTAGGAAAGTCTAAGTTTTTAAAACATTTAAAATGCCATATTCTGTAAGTCTTTGAAGTGTTTGAAGATTACCTACCTAGTTTAAATATATCTCTGTATACCTAGAAAACTTAACTAACATGACTATAAGTTTGATTATCATAGATGACTAATTATTAATCTGTATTTATCAACTATACATCACAATTTCAAATGAGTTGCACAAACAAAATACTTTAAACAAGAGTAGAAATATGCATACAGTATAACAAAATTAACTTTAAATGTGTATCAATATGCTAAAAATTCATAGTAATATAACACATTTCAAACAAAGTGTTGCTCTTTAAAGGTAGATTCAATAATCTACCCTTTCATCCTATCATATCTATAAAGTAATTCAAGGATTAAAGCCTTTATTGAAAAGATAAGACAAACACTTATCACGTCAGTTATGTGCTGAAGAGGAGGTAGAATCCTTGACTCTTCTAGAACCTTACATTGCAAGGAATTATGCCTTTTCAATCCAAAGAAAGGAAGAGAGAAGGGATGGAAGAGCACAGAGAAGAAAGAAACCACAGATAAGGAGGTGTCTTTGTACATTTTATGATTGTTGTTTACAAACATGCTTTTCTTGGGGGAGGGATTTAAAAACCTCTAATGCAAGCATGGATTTAAGATATGAACAATCGCGGGGAGAGTTCCCTGTTTCATTCCTAGGCTGATGCTTTTAGACTTTTGTTCTTACCTGCTCTGTAATATGAGGGCCACAAGATGCTTTGAAACCAAGTAGGAACCTTGCCTAGCAGATCTCCCAGACTGAGGATGGAACCAATACACACGAATGTGAGCTTCTTGTTAGGAACACCCTCAGGGAATGGAAGGCTCCAACCCTATTTGTTTACCACTGGCATGCAATAAGGGATGACTAACGTGTAGGCTCTTAGAATCTTCTTGCTTCTCAGCCAGAAACAAAGGTAGGGCTGGCTGGCAGAACGGTTCAGGTGACAATGGCACTTGCTGCCAAACACGATGACCTGAGTGACTTTAATCTCCAGGGCTCAAATGGAGGAAGGAGAAAACATACTCTCTCAAATTGTTCTCTGACCCCTCCACATGCATGCCATGGCATACACATGTCCCCCTCCATACACACACTAAATAATTTGTGATAAAATTTTAAAGATACAGGTCGATTTCCACAGCTTTGTTTTATGAGAAATGGCTGCTTCTGAGCCAAGCGAGCATTGTAAGGATTCGAAGAGACTGGTAAGAATTCTCACTGTAAGTTTAGAGAGTAAAAAGTAAACGTGAAAATTCCAGTTAATATAGTTCTTTGTGGCAATAGACTATATTGCTCATCAGCATCATGGTTGAAAAGGAGAGTTAATGGAGTCTGAATCTGTAGGGATAGTGTGCCCTCCAGATTGCCCATTTTACTGTCCAGCCAGAAGGATCACCAAGCTGTCTGGCATGAATCAATCTATGATGACAGGTTGGTTAGAAAGCTCCAGAAGTCTATTCAATATCTCTTTCATCATCAGAAATTAAACTTGGGGTCATGGAATGAGCCTCTTGGTGTTGTTAGAGCAACAGCCTGGACTGCCAATGCATTTTGCGGCTCACATCATGAAAGCTTGCTGGTCGAGGGCTACTGGCGCATTTTCTTTTCTTTGGGGTCATACAAGTCCGTATCTTCACAACAGCAAAGGTCTTACAATTAGCTGAAGCAGTCTTGGCACTAGTAGTTTTTGCTCTAAGTGCTAGCATGTATCCTGTGTTGGGTCAGGGATGGGCTCAGATTTCAGGGGATGATCCTTTGACCTCTAAAGTCTGTATTTCTGAGCTTCCTAGGGCAGATGACTCTAAGTTCACAGGGTGTCTGTCTTAAACTGAAATGATTACAGCTCTTATGTTCTCATTGACCTTTTACAGTATTTGATAGACAGAAAGTTTGTTTGTTAGTGCCCCACATCTACAAAGGAAGAGATTTTTTTCCAGGATGGATAATCCCTGGTCTCACACATGCCTAATGAAGAATCGTAAACAACAAGGCACAGAATTGCTAACACAAGGGGTTCAGGATTTTGAGTAGATGCTATGATGTGTGGAGACCAAGGAGACTATGAGGAAGTAGAAAGCAGCTCATTGTGAGATGGACAAGATTCTTTGTGGTGCAGGCTGTTGTGGGGATGACACCAACCCTCAAATCTCTACAGCTTAAAGCTGAAGAATTTGTGGTCATGTTATTTCATGGGAGAAAAATTTAGGTTATTAGTGTATGATTTTAAGGAACCCTTAACACATGCACACACACACACACACACACACACACACACACACACACACACACACACTTGAAATAAAATTGTATTTAGTGATCATCCAACCATAATCATTTCTCTAATAAACATGTTTAAGTGTTTCAGAAGTCATTAAGCACATGATAGACCTTAAAACAGGCTATGTATCTGAGGCTAGAATGAAGAGGAGAACAATGCCATCATATGTAATCACAAGCATGAAATAGAACAGCGTCAGCTCCCAGGGTGTCTAGTCACCTCATTCTATAGATCTGGTGGATCCATAGATCTCAATCCATAGTTCAAAAGTTAACATGAATTTCCAAAGAGCCAAGTAAGTCTCAGAGAATACTCAGTCTTTTTTGGGGGGAGCACTAAATACCAGAACTTGAAAAACTTCTGCATCATAATTTATCTCTTCAGCAAAGAATAATCAAGCTTTGTATAGAGTAGATCATACCTCTAAAGGAAGTTTTTTTTTTCTTTTTAAATCTTGTTATTGGACTGCTGAGATGGCTCAGTGGTAAAGGCTGTAGATGCCAGCAAGCCTGATGACCTGAATTCCACCTCTGGGCCCTATGTGACGGAAGGAAAGAACTGATTCCCCTAAGTTGCTCTTTGATCTTGACATGAATGCCATACCACACACACACCAACCCCTTGTAAACCCACACTAAATACAGTTTAAATTTAAAAGGTATCAAGCTAATTTTTTTTAGTTTATGATCTCATTTGCCTCATTTGAATCAACATGAATTATCCCCAAGTTTGAAATTATCTGTCTATATTAAGAGTAGCCCCAAGACTCTGAATATTAAGATGGAATCATGCATCCTTCCTTCTTCCTGCTTTTGATTCAGTCCTGATGTCTTCAATTAGATTCTCGGTGCCTGAAGCCCAGTAATTATCACACACATGTTATTGAAAGCACAGCTTCATGGACCCGTTCCTTGAGAACTTACGTAAGCAGCTGATACCTCGGCAGCAGTCCTGGAAGGGGAGGGTGTGAGTGGGTACACTGTGTCACCTTCTGACGAGAGAGAAGGAAACAGAAATGCTTGCTCCCTTTCTCAAGTAACACAGTGCTGCATTGAGCCTGCTAGCTTTCAAATCTACATTTGCTTTGTGTCCATAGACCTTGTAATTATTTTAACTGTTTTATTTTAATGCTCCCCTATGTATGTTTATTGCAGAGAATTCCTCATCTTCATTCATAGAATCCAATCTGGTGTCCAAGTCAGATATATAAATACTGAAAGAAATCTCAGATATTCATTCAAATAAGATAAACCAACATTGGGTTGTGTGATTTGATACTTGATACCATATAATTACAGTAGTGTGAGGTTAACCCATCTTGGCACCCCCAAGGACTACAATAAACTTCCAGTTTATTCCTCTTTTCAAATAAAGAATTCAAGACTGAGAAACTGTAGATTAACACCAAAGGCAAAGTTGGTGAACACACTGTCAGTCTTTTGGTGGGCTTATTCTCTCTAACACGAAACAGGGAAATCATTGGTCTCTTCTTATGTCATACGCTTTTAAATGTCAGATAACCAGTGAATTTATAATCCTAATGTGTTTGACAATGATCTCAGTTTGCTAAAGGCTCAAAACTACAGCCACCAGATGGCGCAGCTTGGTTGTACAGGCCCTGTAGGCAGATCCAGGTGCCCCTTAGACCTTGGCCTGTCTGGTGGTGGGCTGGGACTGTGGCCCTTTGCTGTTGACCTGGAAGGCAGTCATGCAGACTTTATCTCACTGGGTAACTGAAGTGAATAGGACCTGACATGTTTGTGTTACGATGTTGGGAACCATTGTTTCAGTGTGGCTGCAGGATACAGTAAGACACAAACAGAGAAGTCTCCTCCAAGAGAGTCTGTTATATAAAGTGACAAATCCACAGAACTGTCACAGTTGTGCAACTGCTTCTCTCTTAAATTCCATGAACAGAACGATGACATTTCAGAAGCATTACTCAAGAATGAACCATAATATTTTTCTGACCTTTTTTTTCTGTGAAAAGTTTTATTTGCATGTTAAGAAGTCAGTAAAAGTAAATACGTACAAGATTCAGTAAATATGTCTTCTAGTAAAAGCATTTTAGAAAAATAATTTTATCCGATAACCCAGATCATAAATGCAGGTGTTTGCCAAAGAAAATACCTGATTTATTCATTCTAAATAAACAAAAATTATAACTCATAGAACCCTCCAACAACTGCACTGTCAATGTATTTTCAAAGCCATTTAAATAAACGTGGTTATTGCCTAATCTCATGAATCCTCAGAGAGCTCCTTCAGGCCTTCATTTGTCAGAACATCAGAATACAGCCTGATGTTCTCTGGTATAGTTGACATTTTAATCTCCAGATGTTTAATTCAAGACATCAGAATCCTTGTATGAGTAATCTGCCTAGTCACACAAACCTTGAAGACCATAAGTTTTCATAAGAGCAGAACAATATGCCTCTTTTCTAATGTTGAAATCAGTACCATTAATAGAATAAAAATTCAAGGCATAGTTTAGAAGAAATGTTTACAAAACACATGCCCAATTAAGACATTGTATTAAAAAGATATAAGAAAGCCTGGTGTGGTAGCGCACTCCTTTAATCCCATTGCTTGGGTGCCAGAGGCAGGAGGATCTGTGAATTTGAGGCCAGCCTGGTATATAGAGCAAGTTCTGGGAGAGCCAGGACTAAACTGGAGAACCCTGCCTTGAAAAAAAAACAAAACAAATACAGCAAACTCTCAAAGTCCAGCACTAGGGAAATAAACCAATAAAAATGAACAAGAGACCTGCACAGAGTCCTCATCAGAGAAGAGATCCAGATGCGAGCAACCCCATGGGAAGGTACTCAACCTGGGACATAATTAGGAAATATTAACTCAAATAAGCTCACACTAAGCCCCTTAAGGCTGATGCAGCAGTACTCATGATACCACACACTGCAATGAGATGGGCCAGTAGTAGCATGTACTGACTGGTGTGGGGATGAAAACTGATATGCAAAGACTCTGGGTCAGATTTCTTCCATTCTTACGAAACCACACACTCCAACCATCTCATCCAACATTCACAGTCCCTAATGTTTATTCAAAAAAAAAATAAAAACTCATACACAAACCCATTTATCCTAAATAACCAAATCTATAGAAGGTGAATGGTTAAAAAGACTATGGTATAGCCATACAATGGAATATCATTCAGTAATGAAGAAAAGAGATGTCAGACTGCCGAAGGAAGAAGAAGAACACCAAATGTACATTACCAAGGGAAAGAAGCCAGTGGAAGAAGCGTTGATTCCAACATGGATGGGAAAGGTATGAGGTCATAGTTGCTGCAGGTTTAGAAGAAGACAGGAATAATGGGCAGAACCCAGCGATATACAGTACACTAACATCTTTCTGTATGGCACTCCAGTGCATTCACCAAAAGCCACAGAACTACAGTTTCTTGCCTGGATTTCCCTAGAGAATCTTAATTATGGAAATCATTTATTATGTATTTACTTATGTTTTTTTTACTAGCAGTTTTTTGGTAATGGCTTGTATTGGATCAAATCACCCCATCTACATGGTGATTCGCTTACTGTATGGACATCATTTACTTAGTTTCTTATTGATGGGTCCTTAGGATATCACCCAGCTTTGGTTTATAGATGACATTCCAGTGAGCATTCCAGTGTTTACCTTTCTTCACAAGGATGATGCAATGTATGGAATAAATTCCTGTAAGTGGGATTTCTTTATTAATATGTAGAATTTATCTCAATTTGCAATGAGTGTTGTCGGATCATTCAAGAAAGATTATGTAAATTAACATGATTGTGGGGTTCTGCTGCAGCTGAGTAACAGTACTTGACTAACATGCACAAGGCAACAGCTCCCTTCCCCTCTCGTCTTCTGTTCTCACGAACACAAATTAGAATATTCTTGCCCATAGCATTTTGTCATTGTATGGATTTTTATAGAGACCATATTTTAACTGACAGGTTCTTAAATACAGCTGTCAATGTTATAAGATTTATGTTATACCCATGACGTGATTAAATAAAGCTAAATGAAGAAACCTCATCCAGTTAATGGATGAATAATGCTACTCTTCGCTACTGGAAACCAAAGGTATTGTTGTGTCAATTATGTCAATAATGATTCACATAAAATAAATTTATCAGTAATTAAGTATTAAGATTATACTTAGACATGCGCTGTGTCACAAGACAAGTCATGACACTTTGAAGAAGTCCCAAACAGAATGATAAACACACAAGTGGTAGATAAAAACTTATAGAGTGCTGTGGAATCTGTACTTAGAAGAAAATGTACATCTATAAACAGATATTTCTAATATGGAGAGAAAAATTAATCAAAAATAAAATATTCATCTCAGAAGTTAGATAAAGCTTACAAAATATTCTAAAATATAGATGCATATATTAAAAATATTAGAGGTGGTATAAATTAAATTGAATATAGAACATAGCAGTTTATAACTCTAAACATCATCAATTAAGAGATAAAAAGGTTTGAAGAAAACTTCACAAGACTAATCAGGATGAAAAACAACATACACACATACACACACACATTTAGCAGTATTGGAGACAGAGAAAGGTACATACAGACACACACACACACACTTGTGAGCACACACACACACACACACACACACACACACACTCACATTTTAGTGGTATTGGGAGAGAAAAAGGCACACTACACAGATTTTCCAAATATTGAAAATGTCACAGCATGTTATCAAATGTCACCTGAAGGAAATGAGTATGAAAATTCAAATAGAGTGAAAAAGTTTCTAAAAATATATAAGCTGTTAAAATTGACAGACACACAAAACAAAATGTGGAGGGGAAAAAATCCAGTAGTCCTCCATCCATGAAAGAAATAAGTAGGCAGACTTCCTGTTGGTATCAGCTGATCAGCAACCATCATTGCAGCTGCTCGAATTCCATTCCTGTGTAATAGAACATCGTCACAGATTGTGGGGACATAGTCTGCTGCCTGCCTCTGTCACCAAACAGCTGCACACGAAAAACCAATTGGCTGCCTCACTGCCCACCAGATCAGCTAAAATTAAAAAAGGCATTGCTAAGTGTCAGTGAGCATGTGGGGCAACTGTTTTGGAGACTGTGGAGGAGGAAAGTCGCTTTGAAGGTGTGTTTGGCAACATCTTCTACTGACAGACCTCTGTGGACTTTAGCATCCTGCAGTTGTAATCCCTGCCCATCAACACAAATGCTCATATTCCTCTACATTATAACATAACCTCAGAAGCTTCGATGCTCATTATGGAAGAAAACAGATAAACCATAGAGACTGTAGCAGTCATAGAATGGCATGAAGCAATGAGGTTGAATAATCTCTTGCTGCCCCACAAAAAAAAAAAAATAAAGAAAGAAAGAAAAGAAAAAAAAGAAAGAAAATGCAGAGGCCAGAAACCTTTGTTTAAAGTTCAAAATCAAATTCATTGTAGTGGCCCCATAGCCAGAAGGAGGGCCGGGGAGGGGTGGTGATGCAGTGTGGGAGGTTCCAGACCTTCCCTTGTTTTCCTCTGTGTACAGGCTTAGAAAACATGTTTACTGTGAAAGAAACACTGAGCATGGAAATATTTGAGATCATCTTTTAGTCTATGAATAATCTTTTTCAGAAGAGCAGGACCACAAAGAATCGCTGCTTCACAGCACACACAGGCTTGAAGGGCCTTCAAATAAGCTTTCCCATCTTACCTTGCTGAAATTGCTTAGCAGAATCTGCATTTGTGACTGAATGGAGGAAACAAGGTGCTCATGGTCGATTAGACTAGGGGTTGAATACAGTTCTTATATTTTGGGTTCTTTCATTAGTATTGGATTTTTATTTTTTATTTTTTGCTTTAGTTTCTGTATATATGAGAGGGAATGTCAACAAGCATGAGAACCTAGGTCAGATTCCCTGTACCACCCTAAAGCCTCAGGGCTCCTAAGGCAAGATAGGACATAGTGAAGAGAGATTCTCCAGAAACTAGCCAGACAGACATACATTAGCAGTAAATGAGAAAGACCCTGTCACAAACAAGGCAGAAAGCAAAGACCCAAGGCTGCCCTCTTGAGTCTATACACCTGTTGTGAGGAACAAGCATCTAAGCTCATGCACAGAAATATACCACACATACATACACTTCCCTCACATACAAACCCCATAATAATCATCATGATAAATCATCATAATAAATAATAAATCATAAATCATAATAAAGTCACAACTTGGCTTTAAAAGAGGATGCATATTTTTCTCTTCATATAATGCCATTATATCTATTTATCTATCTATCTATCATATATATTAAATATATATATGAAAATTGGAAATAAACAAAGGAGAAGAAAATAGAATAATTCATTTCTTAACTTAGTCTCCCTCTATAGATTTCTTTGCCCTAGGCAGCCATATTTTAAATTGTGTGCATTACTTTAGTTCTCTACTGAATACATTTTTTCCTCTCTCTGCTTCTCCCACTTTGTCCATTCTGCACAGGAAATGATCCTTCTAAGAGACCCTATAGATTCACCTGCATAGAGATCGCCCTGCCTGTACATTGTACACCCCGAATTTGCCCTTTCTCATTCTGTTTGGAAGCGTTCCTCTAGTTTACCTATATTTGGAAACCTAATTATGAATAACAGTGAAATTTGACTTTGGATGGGAATAGTTTATTCACCTGTAACCCATTAGCTTGCCAATCATGCAATCTATGCATTACTTTTTTTGTTTTGTTTTGTTTTTTGTTTGTTTGGTTTTTGAGACAGGGTTTCTCTGTGTAGCTTTGCAGCTTTCCTGGAACTCACTCTGTAGACCAGGCTGGCCTTGAACTCACAGAGATCTGTCTGGCTCTGCCTCCTGAGTGCTGGGATTAAAGGCATGCGCCACCACCACCCGGAGACCTATGCCTTACTTTTTAATTAGGCTAATATATTGCTTCTATAGATTTTCCTTCTTCTAATTTTACTCGGTCAGCTGCCTCACCTGTGAAAACAATCCTGTCAGCCATCATGTTTGAGCTTTGTAATTCATACCTACTGGCACTCTGTTCTTGTGTCGATAATGAGTACCCTCTCAAGCCTTTCCACAGGACCGAGCACAGTGCAGAGCCCCTGCTCAGGCCCAAGGGTCAGACTAGGAAGTCAGGGCCTGGATCTCCCTTTGCCAAGTGCTCTGAGCAGAGAAAGAACTTTAAAGCACCCCAGAACCCTGCTCCCAAGTTGACAGCTGGCTGTGTTTTCTGCCAGGTTATCACATGTGATGCTCTGTCTGCTTTCTATGCAACATCTATGTTCGTGTGATAATATGACCAGGCAGGAACTCCAGTGTGTGGTCTTGGTGAGAGCTCCTTTTCCTTGACAACCCAAGCTGAGGTCAGAGCACAGCAGCCATTTCTAATTAATGCTAACAGGGCTTCTCTGACATAATGATTGTGACTGAGCCTGTAGGCCAATGATATATCCTGGGCTCTAGTCATGGAGTGCCAGGATCTCAGACTATGTCATCCTTTCTGCCTCTCTCCTCTGTTTCTTCCAGTTTGGGTTGCTATGATATCATTTCTCTGTATCTCTTAACAATGTGCAGTGTATAGATAGCAGTACAATGCACAGGTATGTACTGTCATAAAACCTGAAGTGCACATTTCTGAAATAAATCAATGGGTATTTAGTGAGGACACAGTTTTACAGTTTTGATATTTTTTATATTTATTTATTTATTTATTATGCATTTTGTATGTATATACACACTGTAAGATGAATTGCTAAATGGTCTTATTAATAAAAAACCCAGAACCAGATATTGGGGTGATCAGAAAAGCAGAAAGAAGCTAGCTACTTTCTTACCACTTGGAAATCCTCAGCCAAAGAGACATACTTCCTGTATACCCATGCCTATATGCCTTTCTGTTCTGCATCTCACTTTCTTTCTCTGCCCAGCTACATCACTTCCTGTCTGTCTGTACAGACTTCCAGACCTCTATGGTTAGTGCTGGGATTAAAGACATGTGTCATCATGCCTGGCTCTGTTCCCCAGTGTGGCCTTGAACTCACAGAGATCTGAATGGATCTCTGCCTCCCAAATGCTAGGATTAAAGGCATGTGCTACCATTGACTGACTTCTATGTTTAATACAGTGGCTAGCTTTTCCCCCTGATCCTCAGATAAGATTTATTAAGGTTCACAATATATTGGGGGACACAATATATCACCACATATACACACATGTACAAACATGTCACAGTGTACCTGAAAGTCAGAAGACAATTTTCAAGAGTTGGCTTTCTCCTACCATGGGGCCCAGAGGATCAGGCTCAGGTCATCAGGCTTGGTGGTAGATGCCTTTACCTGCTGAACCTTCTTATCAGCTTTGCACCTCCAGGAGATGCCTGTTGTTTGGTGTAGATCAGGAATTGATGGTGGTTACTGAACAAAGTAGGCAATGTTCAGCCCAACATCGTGCGATGTGTGCAACAATCACCTTTTTCTCTACTGAACATGTGAAGTCCATCATTTAATTTCCCAGAAGCAAAACCCACACAATTCTGGAATAGGGCTAGACACAGAATTGACTCAATAACTCTGTTGAAAATGCACAAATTGTGATTTCAGAAATTTTCTTTTTTGTGAAAACATGGCCAATAATTGTTGTGCAGTTAACAGAGTCCTTAAGAAATGAATGCATGAAACTTGACCTTCACTTTGAGTGAAAATAAAATCCCATTGGTTAGGATTGTCATTGTTTACCAGCTGCTGTGAAGAGGTAAAGTCATGAATTTGTCTTAGCTATGGACAGAATTCACATGGAAATGGTGATAAATTTCAAGTAAGACTCTGACTTCTGGTAATTGAGCCTCAGCCTTTCCAGTATGTTCCCAGGCAAGGCAGATACTGCTGGGCTGGGGACCTCACCTGCTCACAGAGCTGTGATTGGAAATGGGCTGTGAATGTTGTGTGCTGATTTCTGAATACTGAATGCTAAGGACTGTGAGGAATGCTGAAGACCACTCCAGGTGATTTGGAGTCCATGGTCATTGCCCAAGACTGGGTTTCAAGTTTGCTGAAGTTCCTTGGGTGGTTCTAACACAGCAGTATATGAAAAGCATGTAGGAAGAGCAGATGGCTAACTGTCTCCTGTTCTGGAACTGTACCCCACCAAAATCCAGGCTAGGAAGCTTGAGCCATGTGCTGTCCTCTTCCTCACTATAAAGTGAAGGCTGCTACTCGATTGTTCTCCAACAGGGAATGGAGTCAGGAGAGTTTGAACTGTTGTTGATTTCTGGTCTTTAGAAAGCAGATGTGATATCTATATCAAGGTTGAATAACAAATCTAAGCTATCAGAGCACTGGGGTTTGGATTCTCTGAGCTCCAACTGCTCTAACTGCCTTTATTTTAGAGGAAATATCTCTGTATCTTGGAAAGAAACTCCTTTGTGGATTAGCTGGTCTTTTTTGAAAAAATATATAGCTGTTATCAAATGGGTCATGACTTAGACAATTGCTGATCAATTTAAACATCAGGGTTTGAAAGTCCCACTGATTATTAAATTATAAATGAGTACATGTGTTCATGTTTTTTATAGAAATATACCACATAAATAGCATCTTTGATGGAAAAAATAAAAAGAGGGCATGAAGTGGAAGGATGCTAAGAAAGAGATTGCACATCTTTTCTGCTGACAACTGCCTGGTAACCTACAGTGGATGATTGCCAGGGGAGCCTCAAGGGACATAAGAGCTCTATGAACCACAAGGGAGTTTCCGGACTTGTCTTAGTTCTCACAATAAGATGTAAAACTGTGGGGGCAGAATGTCTGCCGATGCCAGTTGGACTGGAGTTACCTAGATTTAAAGCCGTGGCCATACAGCTGCACTGTTCACGGCAGTGAGGATGTGGGAGCCCAAGTGGATGCCCATCAACAGAGGAGAGGGCCTGCCCATGTGGCTCATGTGTGCAATGGAATTTCCCTTAGCCGTTAGAATATTGCAGACAAAAGGAGGAAACTGGAAGTTATTTTATTAAGCAATATAATCACTCAGAAAGATAAGTATCATACAGTCCCTCTCATACATTAATTTTAGCTTCCAGTGCATATATGGGAGTGTGAGTGTGAGTGTAGATCATAACACCAGCAAGGAGGCCAGGAGCTGGGAGGAACTGAGGAAGGGAAGAAGGCCACAGACCACACTTGGCTTTAAAGCAGAGAGATTGTTTAAGTATGAAAGGATATAAAAGGGGGCGGGGTGTGTAGTAGAGGAGGATGGGGGATCGACACAATAAATTATGTTTGAAAATTCCATAATGAAATGTACTACTTTATATGCCAATTTGAAAAACTATTAAAATCCTATGTCAAAATGTGCTTTGATGACAAGGACAAGCCGTGAAATAAGGTGGGCGGGTTTCATGCTCTTAACACATGTAGTTGCAACAGTTTGCACTACTGAGGGGATCTCAGGAGAGCCTTCTGCTTGTGTCTCTTTTCACTCATGCTGATACCGTGGACAAAAATTCGGGACTTAGAGCCCCATGGACATCTACTTAGCTTCATCAAATTCCAATGCATGACCCTGGGCATGCTACTGAACTTCTAAACTGCCATTCTTGTAAACATAAAATGAAGCCATAAAGATGCCCACTTCCTGGGATCTCTTAGAGAGCTAAGTGCCTCCCTTGAGGGACATGGTGCAGTGATCTGGTGGGCTGGAGATACAGCTGAAATGTGGATGCTGTAAAAACAGCCTTATCCTTCTACTCAGGGTCCTGCCACAGGCCTTGTGCTGGCTTGAAGGCTCAGCAGGGGCTCAACTGATGTGAGAAACTCTATTTTCCCTTTAGCTGTGATGGTTCTTAAGTCTCCTCTTCTGGTGAAACACAAATACAAAATGTGTTTCCTTAACCAAGATATTATTCCTAGAAAAGTATTCATGCAAATGAAGTCCTGAGAAAAAAGTCTCTAGGAAGACTGTCAAAGGCAGAGTAGATGAATTTCTATGAAGTGATGGAAGACACTCAATTTTCAGTACATCTGTACTGATGATCTCTTTGTTTTCATATTTTCATTATAAAATCTTATAAAGTAACATGAATATGAGATCAATTAATTGATTATGAGAAGGCACTAGGAAAGTTGATCAAATAGTTCCAACATATTTTTACTATAATGTAAAAGATAATATGATTATAAAAGAGGATAAACTAATGTGCTCAAGAGTATTTTCTCTTGAATCACAGTCCAATGTCCCCTCCTTGACTTTTTCCAGCTAAAAATACATTTACAAAGAAGCTCTGCTTTCCACAGTTTAGCTCTGGTCTCCATCATTGTCCCCTTCTTATAATTTTAATTTTATTGTTCCCCTTAATGCTGTGATGCTTGGTGGTTGAGATGTCAAATGTCTTTGTAAACTTCAACACCATAAAAACATGTTTTCTTTCGTGACAGAAAGATCTTCCCATCATAATTTCAAACAATTGCCTCTTTGCTCACCAGGCAATGCAACAATAAATAAGGCAAAGTGAATTATAAATATTTAAAGTATTCCAGGAGTCTAATACTCCTGAAGACAAAATATGTCTTCCTGGAGGATGCTTGATCAGGATCAGTTCAAAATGACCATAATAAAAGTAAGTTGAGTGATAATTCTCAAATATTTGTATGCTCGACAAACATTTATCAGGTATCAACTGCCTCTCTCAGACATTAGAAATGTTGTGATGAATAGGACATAATCCCACTCTACAGAAATTTATGTAAATTGTTAGGGAAATAAAAACTAACAAATGCAGTGACTACCATGCTAAAGATGGCGTGGTCTTCCCTGCACAGTGTGGGAGGCATGGAGTGGTCTTGGGTGAACCTCTTCCACGGAATTTTGAAGCACAATCTTACCTGCCTTTTAAAGTCTGTAATGAGCGGTTACGGTAGGAACACTGTGTTCAGAGCAAGCACTATGAGCAAATGCAGAAGTGACAGCTTATGTCTCCTGAACTGTAACGGTTTGAGGAGGCTCCTGCAGGAAGCGTGAAGGAAGATGAACTTGTTGAGAGATGGACCTGCAAATACAGTCAAGACTCACAGCATCCAGGGCCTGTGTTCTTGGTAGAAGCATCCAGCAATGGTCTACGAAGTGGGAGAGGAGGATGGAGTCATCTTTGCCTCAAAAGTCCACTGCGCCACCATTTGATCCCTGACAGAATAAAAGGCACAAAGTCGGTAAGGTCCCTCTTTCGTGTGGACAGCTACCCCTTTTCATTGCTCCTCTCGGAAGAACTTGCCCTGTGGGGAGCACAATCTAATCAAACACCTACTCTCAGAACAATCAAACCACATCTTTATTTAAGTTCTATTGCTGAAAAGAATTCGCATATTGTGTGTGAACAGAAGCCAGGTATCAGCCCTCAGGTGTCAGTTCTCAGGTGTCCTTATGTCTTCTATTTGAGAATTGGCTCTGACCCCCTTTCCACCCTGATGCCACCCTATCCCTCACTCTTTACCTCCCCGAAGTCCAGTTCTCTGTACAGCCTCCTTCACATTAGTCTCCACCCTGCCTGAGGGCCATCATACTTTCTACTTCCTCTTCCTATAGAATTTCTCTCCAGAATCGTCCATTGCCGCTTTCTTTTTTTTTTCTTTTTTTCTTTTTTTCTTTTTTTGGTTTTTCAAGACAGGGTTTCTCTGTGTAGCTTTGTGCCTTTCCTGGGACTCACTTGGTAGCCCAGGCTGGCCTCGAACTCACAGAGATCCGCCTGGCTCTGCCTCCCGAGTGCTGGGATTAAAGGCGTGCGCCACCACCGCCCGGCCTTCATTGCTGCTTTCTGCTCACTCTGTGTGTGGTTCCTGAGGAAGGCCTACCCCACTCTCCTTGCCCTCTGTGGCTTCTTCTCTTTGCCCCACACCTGTTGTCTCTTTTCAGAAACACAACTGTTCTCAGGCGTTGCCTCACGTCTTACAATACCCACTGTTACTGTCTGCCACCCTCTACTCCCCATGCTCTATGACATGCAGGACTCATTCCAAGCAAGAATGTCCCTGTCTAGACACATTGTGGGACACCCCCTGCCTAGGCACATTGTGAAGCAGTCCTTTGGGCGGTATTCACACACAGTCAGCATTGAATGAATGGTTTTTTGGATGACGATGATGCCAGAGAGTGAATCAATAGGAGGAAACTCTCCATCTCAGCTACACATCTGGAATAATCTAGTTCTGTAAGCGGGTTTGTAATGTTTAGCCTACAACCTGGAATCTGCCTGTATCAATTCCACAGCAGGTAGAAGTACTGTCAGTGTTCTCCTTAGGTAATAAGTTTTCCCTGAGAAATATAAATATACACTTTGCAGCCTTTTGTATTCATACTGCTTCATTCCCACATTGGTTTCTATGAAAACCCTAACAGGGGAGGAAGATACACCTGTAAGATGGCACTTTTGAGGAAAGCAGGGTGGCGAGAGGTGGCCTCTGGTCACGAAGTTTCTCTGTCAAGTTTCAGCGTCACACTCAGCACACTGGCTCCCCTGAGTTACATGTGGTGGATTTTGGAGGTTGAATTTGATTCTCTAAACCAGGAGTCAACACTGAAAAGTTAGTGTGGGTCTTGAGACGGAAGTCTTCTACAGCTTTGTGTACCCCTTTCCTTGGGTTAACCTTCCCCTTCAGTCCTTGAGTTCTCACACGTTGCTGCATCCCTCTATGTTTAAGCTTTTCCATCCTTGGCATTCCACTGAACTATTTTAATTTTACATGTTATCTACTACTCTTCCTCCCTTGATGTGATTTCTCTCCACAAGAATCGATCCCTTTCTGCTCTATGACCCACTTCAGCTTCTGCTCCATGTTAAACTCAGAAAACAAGAGATTTGATGCTGGATCCTCATGTGAGAGGACATACAGCCTCTCTGGTTCTGGGCCTGAGTTACCTCCCTTGGTATAACTGTTTCTGGTTCCATCCCTTTACCTGTGAATTTCCTGATGCATTTTTCTTCACAGCTGAGTAATTTTCCACTGTGCAGTGTACTGCACTTTTCTTCTTCATTCACTTTTGGGCAGACATTGGTGTTGATTTAATTCCTCAGCTATAGTGAATAGAGAGAGCAGCAGTGAACATGGCGGCATGTGTCTCTGAAGTAAGAGGTAATGCCCAGGTTTGGCGTAGCTGGGTCCTATGACTGTTCTAGTTTTATTGTTTATTATTTATTATTAGTTTCTTTCTTCTCTCTCTCTCTCTCTCTCTCTCTCTCTCTCTCTCTCTCTCTCTCTTTAAAGAAACAGACAGACTGATTTCCAAAGTGGCTGCATAGTCTGTCCTTCCACCAGCCCTGTGTAAGGTTCCTTTTCCCCACATCCACACTGTGTTATTTGTGTTCCTGGTGCTAGCTGTCCTGACTGAGACACACTAGAATAGTTTCAATCTGTGTTTGCCTGATTGCTAAGGATGCTAAGCACGTTTTGTTTATTTTTTAAGGTAATTATTTGAGTTCTTTATACATTCTAGACACTAATCCTCTATTAGATGAGTAATAGCTGGCAAAGATTTTTCTCCCATTTTGTGGGCTGGCTTGAGTTTTCTTTATGCTACACAAGCTTTATAGTCTCATGCGATCCCACGCATGGATGGATTCCTGTTCTTATTTCCTGTGTTCCCAGAGTCCTGTTCAGAAAGTCCTTATTTGTGCCTATAAATCAAAGCACACTCCTGTCTTCTTTTCTAGCAGTTGTAAGGGTATCAGGTTTTACATTGATGTCCTTGATTCATTTGGAATTGAGTCTGTACTCAATGAGAAGTAAGGTTCTAGCTTCCTTTGCGTGCTGAAACCCGGGTCCACCTGCACCATTTGTTGAGAGTGTGCGTGCGTGCGTGCGTGCGTGCGTGCGTGCGTGCGTGCGTGCGTGTGTGTGTGTGTGTGTGTGTGTGTGTGTGTATGATTTGGGTATCTTTGTAAAAAATCAGGTAACTACAGTTGTATGGAATTATATCTGGGTCCTCAATTCAACCTTATGGATATTGATCAATGCATCTGTTTTTGTGCCGGTATCAGGATGTTTTGATTACTCTGACTCAGTAGCATAATTTGAAGTGGGTGTGGCGATACTTCCTACAATATTCTTTTTGGTCAGGATTTCTTGGCTATCCTGCCCTCTTAAACATTTCTGGGTTGTGTGTATGAGGCAGATGAGAATAATAAAATGGCCTGCTATATGTTATTTAATATGAACAGTAGACATCTGGATCACTATGCAATGTCTTCTCAAAATTTTGCACAGTGACTGTAAGTTATTGCTGCAAAATGGATGAAAATTATAAGGCCGGGAAAGGTCTCCAGGGGAGCCAAGTATATTCAGAAAGAATGTCTCCTGACAGGAGGGTCATGCAGGATTGGCCCTGCACTGTCCACTGGCTAAAGGGTCAGAAGGCAGTCTTTCTTCTGAGACAGAGAGTGCCCTAGCAGGATCGGGCTGATATAGAGCTAGGGAGACCTTTACTACTTAGGATGAGACGGCTTTGAAATAGTAACCAAGTCTACAGCAATATCATGCTGAACACACCTAACCTCATCTGATCTCAGGAGCTAAGCAGGGCTGGGTCTAGTTAGTACTTGAATGAGGGACTGCCTGTGACTACCCAGTGCTGTAAACAAAACAAAATAATAATTAATAAACAAACAAATAAATAAATTGTAGCTAAGGATCAGGTTTGCAGCTCTTGGCTGTGTTTTTTTTTTAAATCACAATAATTATATAATAAACTATCTCAACTTATAATACAGTTCTACCTTAGTTAATTGAGAGAGAGGAAAGAGGAAGTGGAGAGAGAGAGAAATGTGCAGAGAGAAAGGAGGAGAAAGAGGGGGGCAGAGAGAGAGAGAGAGAGAATGAGAAAACACCACTACTGGTCAAGGTGGCACAAGTCTTTTAATCACAACACTCAGCAGGCAGAGGCAGGGGAATCTCTGTGAGTTGGAGGCCAGCCTGGTTTCCATAGAGTAATTCCTTGTCTCAAAAATAAGTAAATAAATAAAAAAAGGATTTTCAAAAGAGAAGAAATCAAATCAAATCAATAAAATATTTTCCCCTCGCATCATGAAATTTTAGTACACCTAATGAAAATGTAAATGAATATCATACTCACAAGTATTAAGAAAAATGTAAAATGGTTGGCACACTGAACCAAAGATTCGTAGATATTGTTAATTAAGTATACTATAAAATTAAGGCAGATTAATAAAATACTCCGAGTCTTATGTTTAACTCTGTTTCTATTTATCATACCAAAGTGCATAAGAAGGACTATAAACTAATCAGCTTCTGTGGCTTAGGAAAGCAGCCAGGAGGCCAAACAAACAGTGTTTGGTAACAACATAAAGAACCACAAGAACCCCACCCCTGGGTTAGGGCAGCATTCTGCGACACTGGACCCAGAAGTGGTGGGGCAGCTTCATTCTGCAAGGTCTCGTCTGGAAAACTGATGGTTCAGTGGCAGAGTCTCCTTGATCAATGTCTCTTTGGGCCAAGCAGAAATCAATCCTTTAAACATCACACCATGAAGAATGCTCTGTGTCTTCCTGTGTGTTCTACGGAATTGGCACAGCCAAGTCCAAACAATTGTGCTTCAATAGATGGATGCTTGGGAGGCTCATCCATATTTCATTCCAATTTGTTTCTTGTTTGTCAACTTTGATTTTTTTTTTTTTGGATGAAGTTAGTCTGGATAATAGAGCCAATAACTCAGCTGTATGCTGTCCTGACAGTTTCTACTTCCCTACTATGTAGGAGGGACTTGGTTGACCTACTGCTTTGGTTTCTCGGGTACAAATCCAAGCTGCACTAATTAAGGCAAGGGTTCTTTGCACTGGGACTTTCTTTCTATCATCCCCCCCACCACGCCCCCCGCCAAACAACCCAGAGAAGGTTCCATTTTCAGCTTGGTATGCTGCCCACAGTCTGAAGGCGGTTTATAGGGCCAGTTAAAAATCAACCAGAAAAGGCTAATTCACACTTGTAAATTTGTGGTGAGGACCCCATTACTCATTCTAATGAAAATTTCACAGCTGTTGAGTTTTATTTTGATGGGAGGAACCTGTAATAATTGAAGCTAATTGAAAAAATCATGTGTGTTGTGCAGAGTACCCTGATAGGTTCAGTCTTTCTGAGAACCCTGGGTTATCACGGAGCCTCCTGTCGCTTGAAGGCTCTTTGCTCTGCCCCTTCCCTGCGAACAATGGAGTCTTGTGGATTGATCAGCAAACGAATACAAAGAGTCAGCCCTAACTTCTACACAATTTCATCAAAAGCTACATAACTAATGGTGAGTGTATCTCCCAATTCTCTAAAATACCGTGAAAACCAAGGGGGCTGGAGAGATAGCTCAACTATTAAACATCCAGATCAGGCAACTCACAACCACGTTGAACTCTAGTAGTCCCAGGGGATCTCATGGCGTCTTCTGACTTCAGCCTATAAACTCACGAAGGCACACCCACACATGTAAGCAAGGGAGCAGAGAAACCACCCATCAAGGCAACTCCGTGGGCAGAAGCAAAGGTTTGCTGGGGACCAGACTGTCAAAGCTATCTCTCAGAGGGCAGAGAGGAACAAAATGGCTGAAAAGCAAATGGATTTTATACGACAGTCAGCAAGGTGCAGGGCTTTGAGCTGATATAGGTTAGTCAGATTGACCAGGAACTTGCCTGAAGTAGTTGACATTTGTGGGTAGATTAAAGGAGGTTCCTGGTAAACAGAAACCCACACTTAGGACTCTGTTTACTCAGTACCTATCCTTGTATTTACCTAGCCAGAGTCCTTCTGTTTAGGACACTGTCACCAGCACTGCCCTTTCCAGGTGCCGTTTTGTATGTAGCTACATATAAACAAATAAATTGGTGAACAAACCTTTGAAAATATTATTAAAACCCATATCATTTAGTGATTAGTAAGTACAATGACACTATCAGAATAATCTTGTTAAATAGGATATTACATATATACGAAAAATAAAATATTAGGCAAGCATGGTAGATTTTTTTTTTAAAAAAGTGTCTAATTTTAATTTTATTCTATCAGTAGAGGAGATTATAAAGAAAGTTAGGAAGGTGTAATATAACCCTTAACAATCCCAGGCTCAAAGGGCATCACCAAGAGCAGCTGGAGAGTGGCAAATGGCTTAGATCAGAATGGAACTAAGTGACCCCATAACATTTCTATGTTGGCAATTCAGAAGCCTGTGCTGGGAAGATAGAGCTCAAAATGACTCAGAAGGACCAGTTAGCCACTTGCATGAGGTACAGGAAGCCAGAGGAACGGCAGCTTAGAGCCTTGCTGAGGTCCTGGCCCAGCATCTCATTAAAGAGAACTCTGTTCGCTGTAATCAGTGAATGAAATTTAGACATCAGCTTGTTGTAATGTTTCTGCTTTAAGTTCTGGTTTTTTTAGAACTGTTTTCTCCAAAAGTCATTATACAATAATTATATTCCACTCTTTTTTTGTCTCATTCATCTTAATGTAATGTTTACTTTCAATTTTTAAAACAGAGCTGTGTTTGCATGTGACTGTGTCTGTCTGTCTGTCTGTGTGTGTGTGTGTGTGTGTGTGTGTGTGTGTGTGTGGTGTTCACACTACAACTCCATCAACAGAAATTTGGGGGCTAGAAAGACGGCTCAGCGGCTAAGTGCTTAGCCTGAGCTTGATTCCCTGAACCCACGTGGCAGAAGGAGAGAAACACCTCAGGAGAGCTGGCCTCTGATTCCCACGTGCACAGACTGGCACAGGATGGAACTGGCTGGAACTGGGGTATTTTTTCCCCAGTCGTGGGCTTTGGTGAGGGGCTTGGTCCAGGGAAGCAAGCAGCTGAGGACTCAGTAAAACACAGTTGTCACAAGATACAGAGACGGGAAGGGTACTGGGAACACATGTCCATTAAGAAGGGGAGAGAAAAAAAAAGGGTGAGAAAAAAAAGGGAGAAGAATTTGGTAATAGTTCAGAAAAGAGTTGTCAGGATGTCTGTCCTGAGCACAGCATTGCAGCCCACCACATCCACTCTTCATTTTCCAGGGACCAAAGCCCAGAGATCAGAGTCACCCACGGAGGCAATGGCGAAGTTTACCCATCGAGTTGGGTGTGCTCATGGATGTGTTTGTGTGTGTTTGAAGCGGGGGAAGGAGTGATGGACGGACACAAGACAGTTACACAAATCGATACAGCATTCATTAACATATAAATTTAAATTTTTGAATCTAAAATATGTGGAATGTGGGGAATGAAAACAAGCACTATCATTTCTGAGGCCTGTTAGATTTTTCTTTTCTAAATATTTGATGGGATCAGTGGGGTTAGAAGAAGTTAAAAATACTTGTAATATTGTAGCTATATGAAATCTGTATCACGTGAGGTGACTCTTCCCTCAGTTTATGGTCAGCAGATTTGGGTGGGGGATTATCATAAAGAAATCAAGCAATGTGTTCACTACGGTCTCTGCAGGTCTGTGCAGGACCCAAGCAGAGGAGAGGAGGGATAAAGTCTTCTCCAAGTGTGGGGTATTACACGTGCTGGCTCCTACCCTCCTGCATGTGCCTTTGTCCTCTCACGTGGTTCTCACTTGCAAATAGTATTCTCTGATTCTGGTCTTCCCATGTCCTTTAACACCAGCCATTTCTAACAGAGATAAGAGGAAGGCGGCCGGACTGGCTGTGGACACACAGCGTTGTACATCATTTATCCGCACCCTTCGAGTGAAAATTCCTGAAGTTATTTCCCCTAGCGTTCCAGGTGTATAGCTATTTTCTCATCTCCCCACCACTTGTAACGTCATACCCACTGAGCACCCCCCGATTCTCCCAGACTCTGGGGTTCACTTTGTTATCTTAAACCTATTAAAACATCAACTTTCTGTAGATTCTATACATGAATGAGACTATACAGTCCACAACTTATTTCTCTTAAGGGATATACTCTCCAGAGGCAGCCATTTTATCACAGACAGTGGGAGTCCATCCTTTGTGAACAGACTGTCTTCCCTTAGGCACACACACAACGTTCTCTTGATCCATTCAGCTACCAGGAGACATTTAGGCCGGTTCTGTCACTTGGTTATGCTAATTACCCTGGTTTTATTATACAATACACAAGTGAATCAAAACATCACATTTTAGCATTAAGATGAATAACCAATCATTGTAAATATTAATCAAAAAATCAAAAGCAGGGGACAATCGAAATAAAAAAAACAGGGCTAGGGGAGATGGCTTGGTGGGTGTAAAGGATAGCTTATGTATGCATAAGGACTTAGATTTTTATCCTCGGTACCCATGCCAAGAAGCCAGACACAATGATGTGCTTGTTTCTCCATGTTGGAGAGCTGAGTTCTGGACACTGGCTGCCTAGCCAGCCTAGCCACGACAGCAAGCTTCCAGCTCAATAAGAAAACCTGTCTCAAGGCAATAAGCAAGAGACACCCCATACCTTCTTCTAACCTTCCCACACACATGAATGAGCTTGCACACCTTCACACAACCAGCTGAATGGGCCACACAATGTTCAGCACTCCGCCCACACACTCTAAGCCATAAATAAATCAAAAACAAGGAAAAGAATTTTTATTTTCAAAATGATATAATTTCCAAAAATTTTAGTCTCCATTTTAACAAAGTGATTTCATCCCATAGAGGACAGTATTATAAATTCCTTTAAGGTAATGTAAAATAGATTTGAAAACCCTTATTTATGTTGATGTGTGTTTGTATAGTAAGTGATATTGAAGTTGTATGAGTTTCCACAAAGAGCAACTTACAAGCATTAAGTCACAGGCATTTTAATTTAAATAATTAAAACCACCATTGCTGATACCAAGCACCTCCTCCTGGCTGTGGCCTCTGAGTCCACATGCTGAATTTAGTGCACATCGGTCTCCGTGGATTTGACACTACTTTCTGCCTGGTCCTTCACAGGCCTATGAGTCTGTGGGATGAATAGGAAAGCAGAAAACACATTCTTTTTCCAGTGATGTTTTATGTGCTAGGGGTCAGAATCTAAGCACACTGTTCTGTATCAAACAAGGTCAGGGGATTCTAAGAGATGAGATTTGACTAAGCGTCAAATAGGAAGAGGAGGCTTATGGGAAGAAGACACAGCAGCTTCTAGACTCCCAGAGAGTGTGTTTGCCTGAGAAACTCTTTGATCTCACGGGGTTATAATTACGAAAAGTCTCCCCCTTTATTAAGCATTTTTAAATGAAAGCATGAGCAGTCCCTTTCAAAAGGACAGCCTTCTTTGGCTTTCTGTGCGGAAGCTACTCAGGGTTGTGTCTGTTTGTTTTCATTTGTGTCTCGCTTTGTTTTATTTCAGTAACATTTACAAATTTGGCAGGATCTCTTTAGACAATGGCTTCTTTCCTGAATGAGGAAAAGTAAATTATGACTGGGATCATGTTTGGGATATTATTTGAAACCGACAGTCTTTCCTATTAAAAAGAGCATTGAGAATGCCCTCAAGCAACTGAAAAGAAACATTTACCTTTTCATATGCAAAGTGTGCTGGCGTACTCACTTTAGTTAATCACCCTTTCCATTTGCTGTACGGTTGTGAAGACATTGAGTCAATACACCTTTTAATAATGCAAAAGGTATTTCATAAAATATGAAAACGGGAAAGTATTTCTCAGGCAGCTCCACATAACAAAACGAGAAGAGGTAGCATGCATGCAGAATTGAATAGAAATCTCCCTAGATCTTCTGCCCTGGACCTCTGTTTCTAGTGGGGCTTAGCCCACAGCAAGAAGCCTGTTGGTTTATTGTTTGCCATCCTTTTGTGCAGAACTAGTGTCCTGCAGGGGGAGGGGGGGGTCTTCCTAGTGAAACGGAGCAGGAGGTGGAGACACACAATGTGCATCTCACAAAAAGAGCTTTGGCTTGTGCCCTGGTCAGCTGGCTGTCAAGTACACAAGCAGAGTAAAGGACTCAGAGCCCCAGCTTACTGGCTGTACCAAATGACCGGAGCAGGAGTCTTTGCAGATGAGACACCTCATTTGGGGGAGATGATATCTGTCACAAAGAGAGCATAGTTTCATGATGGAGCCTTAAAAACAGCAGACGCAAATCGTCTGGCTAATACTGAATTCTGTGAGAATGGAAGGGTTTGTACCTTAGAAGAAGCAGGAGTTTGATTTTGTGTGATCACTTACTTGCTTCCAGATTCACGCACGTGCACGCGCGCGCGCACACACACACACACGCACACACACACACACACACACACACACACACACACACACACACACACACTTTACTCACGTAACTCGTATAGACTCCACAGACTCCAGCGTTCAGTTTCTGTTTCTGTTTCTCTGCTTTCCAGGCAGAAGACACCTTTAGCATTGCCTTCAGAACAACTTAGAATCAACAACTCAACTACTCAGAGTTTAAGGGACATTAAGGCAGGGCTTTGTCAGAGAGGTGCACACAAAGTTGTACTCTCTCTGTCTGGCAAGCAGATGCCATGCTCTCCACGCAATGGATGGGAGGAGAACGTTGAGAACAGAGAGCTCCCTGGGCACAGCTCTTCTCCATAGTGGCATTCTGCTGGGTGTTTTGTTCCAAGTTGCTTTCTGAGTGACATTGTTCTCAAGTCTTATGTGTAGGCTTAACATACACATTTGATAGGAATTGCACTTCGAGCATGATCAGGAACACCATGTCCTGTCCTGATTGCTTATATTCAGGCAGTGCACATGCACATACAATAAAGGTGTGGAGGCCCCTATATTAAGGTTTCAATGGCACCTATTAAAAGCCTCCTCTGCTGTATAACCATGGGTAGTGTTTGGCTTCATGTTAAGTCAGGGAATCCAGTATGGAGTTCTCTAATAATAACCATAAAAAGAATAATACTTCAAGAAATCTGTTCTTTTGAAATAATTCTAGTAAATGACTGCAATAGAATCAACCCCATGCCACACTTCACTTTGCAAGGTATTCATTTCCTTTCTTGCAATTTTTGAAAATCACTCTCTAATTCCCATACCCCAGGGGAAATAATGATATAGTTCTCATATAATTAAGACTTCCCTAGGTTCACTGGAACACAGAGTGGCAACTAAATCAGTCAGATTAGAAATATTTTATTTGAGGACAGAAGTCACCTTAGCCTCCCTGTTTGGATTCCAGTTTTGGTAACATTTTGAAACGATTTTTTTTTTTTTTTTTTGGTTTTTCAAGACAGGATTTTTCTGTGTAGCTTTGGAGCCTGTCCTGGAACTCACTCTGTAGCTCAGGCTGGCCTTGAACTCACAGAGATTCACCTGCCTCTGTCTCCTCAGTGCTGGGATTAAAGGCGTGTGCCACCACAGCCCGGCTGAAACAAAATTTTGTTGCAGAGTGTGGGATGGAATGGGGATGTATGGGGACCAGCATGCTGTGTTATACTCGGTGCTTAGAATCTCTTCATGCTGCCAGAGGAAAGGACACTGGTTGATTTGATCCTTTCCTGTTGGTTATATGTACTCGTCAGGCTGTGAAGAATAACACATGGGTCTAGAAAACTATTTTTTTCCAATGTCAACTCTGCCATGATACCCTCCCCTTTTGTGCTGGATAAATGAGTAAAAATGCAATAGATAGTGAGAGTGTAAAATCCAAAGCAAGGCCCCAGAGCCTCAGAGTGTCCATTCTAACTGTACAGAAGTTCATCGAGATGCATAGGATTTGGAACTCGGCAAGCATTTGAGTGGCTTCCTTAGTCTAGCTAAGTAATGTTTGAATTTGTGCATTCATTACAATAAAGTGATTTGATTTAATAAAAATTCTTTTAGAAAGAACTGTAAAAGCCACACCTTTACCTGTAATGCCTCTTTAGTGTGTGTGGTTAGGATAGACTGACCAAAACAGCAACTCAGAGTAAAGGTTTTGAGAAAGCTGTCTCTCATCAAATTTAGTGAAACTCTACCAGACAGCCATTGACAATATTTTCCAATGTCATCCCTACATATGATTAAGGAGGTCTTATTTTTTTAAAGCCTTTCAGGATCTACATAGTGAATACTCTTTAAATAGTTGCTATTGAGAAAAACAAGTACCCTAAGTATTCAGTGAAGAACTACATTTTTCTGCTATGAATGCAGAAGCTTCATGTATCATTCATGCACAAAATTGACTAAGCCTTGTATCTACATTGCCAAAACAACCTGTCAGCTCAGAGAAAATAATCAGTCAAAACAGTTATTTGGTGTCAGGTAGAAATGAATTTTCCATTTTCAACAGGTTTTGTTGGCGTCATGTAGTTGCTGACTCAAAGCACATTTATCCCAAAATTATTATCCTTTTTGGGAAACAGTGCCATTCTCTAGCCTGTAAGACAGGTGAAGGGCTGTTCAAGGCCACAGTGGAGAGATGGATGTTGAAATGAAATGGACACTGGTCCAAATAAGCCTTGTTCATTTATGCCATTATACATGCCATTTCTAAATTTTGGTATTCCAGTATGGTGTGACAGTCAGAACCTCATGCATGATGCAGGTCTAACACTCACAGAAGTGAAGACAATGTCTGTGTGGTCCCTCTAGGGTGTCTGGTCATGCTTTAATATATATCTAACATAAAACCAAGTATACCTTATGAATGAACTTTGTCCCCTAGGACCCAGGTCATTATATGTCCTAGGCAGGCTCTATCTCTGCCCTGTTTCTTCTCAACTTAAGGAAATTGTCTTTTCTGAATTATGGGGTATTCTTCATTCAGCCTCTTTTATTAAAACATTTCATAGCTCTTTCTCCCCCCTGCCCCTTTTTAATTTAAAATTGTGTTGCCTCTGGGTAAAGAGGAATTTAATACTGTTTCTACATAAAGCTACATAGAGATAGGTTAGGATCAACTTATCAGGAACCAGTGAAATTTAATCTTGAAAGGCAAGGAAAAAACCAATCCTCTGTGTGGGAGTTCTGTGTCTGCCTTTGGCGGTTAATAATTCCTCACAGCAAATGACTCAGGAGTCAGACAGGCAACGGGAATTATGCTCATGTGGGAAGATTGATGCATGCTGGGAAATCATGGACCGTTCAGCATAAATCTATGTGTAACAATAGAGACTTGTAAATGTTGATGTCTTAGCACATTTGAACGTGTCGATTTTAATGCTGGCTTAAAAATCTTCTGCGGCATTTCCCCAAAAGTTTTGCAACTGGGGCATCTTTTTTTGATGTTGTTCTGTCTTCCATCAATCTCCTCCTGTATGAGGACAGGGAACGGTAGTGGGTAACTGAGGCCTGGCTTGAAGACTTGTGAGCAAGAGGTACCACTGTCCAACCTCAGAGGCTACAGAAAGGGCAGACCCAGCTGTACTTTGACCCCTTTCTGTTCTACAGTTTTCATGAAAAGGTTTTATAACCCAAAATGAAAAGAACTCAAATCTCTCCCTATAGTGAACAAGTCAGCAGCCATTAAAAAACAAACAGGGGATTTCCCTGTGAATTAATGATAAAGCTTTTGTTAATGATAAATTATGAGGCAGCTGAGTCATGTGCCTGGCATGCTAAGTTCTGTGTAGTGAAGAGAGAGGTGTTTATGTGTACGTGTATGCTCACATGCATGTATGCATGTTTGTATGTTTGTTAATGTTTGTGTGTGTGTGTTTGTGTGTGTGTGTGTGTGTGTGTGTGTGTGTGTGTGTGTGTAACACACTGTGGCACATTCTGTAGAAGAGGGTTACCTGGCTGTGAGTGGATTGAGAACAGCAGAAACCACAGTGTCAGTGAGGCGTTTTGAACTGTCAATTATAAAAGCATTTTGATTCTTAAGACATGAGTCACTGTCCAAAATTTGTCTTGGAGCATTAAGTCTTGTACTATGTTTAAAAAAACATATACAATGAATTTCAGAAGGAATAATAATTCACATGAACAGAGCGTTACACAGGACGACATCCTGTGGTGTTTTCCAGAACTACAGACAGGAGTTTCCTCTTTCGTATGATCTTTATGAAGAAATACCCATGTACTCTAGGCAGCAAGAGTGATCATGTACAGTGTGGATTTTCAGGGCTATAGAAAACCCCTCCCATTTTCTCACCCTCCTTCCCATTAATCAGTCAGGACATGATAACATGCAAGTAGAGCGCTTGACCAAATCATGCTCTGGGACTTGCTATAGGTCCCTGAATTCAGAATTTTGTTACCTTCGAGGCTTCCCTGGAAGAAGTTCTAGACCGTTCATGAGATTTCTTACCCTTGGTCTCTTGGTTGTAAAGGGGATGGTGGGGTGGTGGTTTCCTCAATCACTAAGCAATTCTCAATCAAAAACTTGATGTTTATAGCATTTCAAACATGCTTGTCTGAAGTTATAGTGCTATGAGAGTAGAATCATTTCCCATAATACTGAACGGCAGATAAACTTTGACCTGCCATGACTGCATGTTGAGGAACTATGCGTCTGTTTCTCTGTGTGCATTTTCATCCATTTTTGTTTAAAAGGTTCTACCCTCCACTTAAATCTCTGGCAAAGTCCCGCTTCGGAACCAGGTGAGCACCACCTGTCTTCTCTCTGCTATACTGACAGATCTCTAGGTTGTAAAGACTCTCCTGGCTAACGCTCCCCCAGAGCCCAGCATTGCCCTTACTTGGACCGTGAATAGGCATTACCTGATTCCTGCTCTAACTTCCTCAGGATCATTGGAGGATCAAACACAGTCGCATTGTTCAGTTCACAGCAAGCAGGGCACTTCAAACAGGTTTCCCAGATTGCTCTGTGAAACTCTCTTGAATCATGCAGAAAACAAAGACGCCATTATGCTCAAAAGCATTTATTTGGGTTTCACGTATGACATTGGGATTTTCTTTTTTAACATGAAGTTTCAAAGCTTTCAAAATGTTTCTAAAAGTAACTTTAGAGAGCCCAGGGAGGGATGTGCGTGTGTGTGTGTGTGTGTGTGTGTGTGTGTGTGGTGTGTGTGTGTGTGTGTGTGTGTGTATGTGTGTGTGTGTGTGTTCCTGTGCATGTGCATGTGCCAGAGAGAGGGGGGGAGAAATGGGTTTTCAAAAGAATTTTAGCTCATTTCTAAGCCTGAAATCATTTCATTTTTTCGCAAAGTAAACATCACCTTAAACAACCTGATCTTACATGAGAAACACTTTTATGAGAAAAAGCTGTTTTGAAAGGTAAAAATGCTATGCTTTTTTTTTTTCTTTAACTGAATGGCAGTTATATAACAGATAAGCCAACATGGAGGATGCTAAATCCCCAACAGTTTCACAAACCCTCTGCTTCATTGTATCACTCGCTGTACAAGAGTAGACTGGTGCCGGGTCATATGGTGTTGACTCTGTGTGCACATCTGTCATTGGCGCCAACCCTGAGTCCTCCTGAGGCAGCCGCAGAGCCACGCGACCATGCCATTGTGTTAAGCTTGGACTGGAGCCCACTTCATCCTGGAGCAGGTGTTTGACAACAGTTTCTCCTCACCCCGGGAGTTTAAAACACACTGGACTGCTGTAAGTTTTGTTGATCACATCAGGTTTTGGGGATATGTCAATAATTTTATATTTTGCTGTGAATCTCTTTCACAGCAGAGAAATATATATATATATATATATATATATATATATATATATATATAGTGTATGTATATATATATATATATATGTATAGTTTGAGTAAAACCCTATGGGTGCTGTCAACTACCCTCACTCCTCCTCCAGAGGACTTCCATTGTAGTCACAGAGAATTATTTCCTACGTATACACTGTCTACAGAAAGAAAAATGAATCAGTGGATCCATCCGAGCTGGATCAGAATTGAAATGGGTTTTACTAGTGAACAGAGACTTTTATGTTAGATAAATATTAAAATTTCCACAGAGATGAATTGATTTGTGTACCTCTAGAGCAGAATCAACTTCAACTTGGGGACATTATGTAGCATCTCTCTCTCTCTCTCTCTCTCTCTCTCTCTCTCTCTCTCTCTCTCTGGTATCTTACTTGTGAGATGAGCAGGAGGGTTGAACAGAGGGAGACGATCAACAGAATAGTGGTGATTGGAGAAGTCCATCATGGCTGTGATCTAGACATCCTCACACATATCCCATCAATGTCCCATTGATTCCAATCCCCTTTCACACATGGCAGAACTGACTCTTGGAGTCATGTAGGAAACACGTGCCTGGGTGGCTCACACCGGCTACAGCTTTGATCAGAACCCGAGGAACTGAATTCCAACATGCTTTCCTCCAACGATCACTGCATCTTCTGGGTGTTCATTATAGCCCTTTAGAGTTGTGAACCTGCTGCATTTTTCTCATGGATATTTGGCAGATGTGACAAGTCAAATAGGTAGATGGTAAATTCAAGAAATCTGGAAAAATTGTATTTGTCTGTGAGGGACAGAGGCAGATAGACTTGGTAATGTCCTGGCAACTGCAACAGAGGAGGGCAAGGGCAATCATTTCAAAGCTAAAACTTCTTGAAAGCTCACATGGTAGGAACTGGTCCAGCAGGCCTGAGGAGAGCATCACCCAGTTGCTGGGACATTCCTGTGATGACTCAATGCTTCTCCCTTTGTAATATCATGTCTGTCAAACTCATCTTAATAAGCTCACTCAACAGACTTCCTTAATGTCTTATTTCTCTCAGTTCACAGCTTCCTGATAGAGATAAAGAGGTTTAACATTCCCATTCATAAAATATACATACTTCCTGTACTCTTAAGAAATATTAATAATACTTGAAGGTATTTATCAAATCAAAGCTGTAATGTGAAGTGTCTACATTGACCTTGAGATATGCAAAGTAGTTTGTAGTGACTGCAGTGTTAGGACTGTAATTTAGAGCAGGAAGTGCTAGACAAAATTGCAGGGAGAGTTTAAGGAGTCAGAGTACAAGCATTGACTTGAAGATTGTCCCATTTCATGGGGTGTAAGAAGGCTACGAAGCTTTCAAGGTCGTTGAGAGCTTGATCTGAGCTATATGCTCTGCTTGGTAGAAGGATGGCAGCAAGGACTTTCAGCCATATGCTCACTGTACTTGAGTTTCTAGCACATTGGACAAGGTGAGTGCTAAAATGTGGATGGGATGGGTCTCAGGTTGCAGATGCTAATGGGCATGCACTCAGACACATACACAGATACACAGCTTATAAGAACTTACTTATGGGATGGAAGACTGAAGTTTGTCTTCCGAAAGACCAACAGCATTTTGAAAGCAGAAGTATTCAGGCATGATGATGGAGTGGAGTGAGGAGTAGCCTGGAGGCAGAATGCTTGGCAGCCTTTCCTTATTCTGTTCCTGCATGCATGCTTCCAATGCTCTCTGTCATATGATCCTCTGAGATTAGGGTGCCAAAAATAATTCAAACGGGTTGGAGTATATTTAATATTTAGTACCATTTTACCAAGTATGGTTCATTTATTTGTTTCTGCTACATACTGCATATATTCATTGATTGCATTTATACTCTGTATGGCCAAGTTTGGGTGGTAGAAGGGAAAACGTGAAGGCCTCTCCAATTTGGCAAAGTCATTCTGAGGCAAAGGAATCAGAATCTTCTCCCCAGCCACTAGAGATCTCAGGATAGGAAAGACCCCATGGGTGACAGGGGCTAGAAATACAGTTAGGAATCCATTAAGATGCTTAAACATCCAATCATGTAACCCTGAGGCTGGGAGTTTTCTATCCTGCTTGGAATTTCCACACGACACACACATAGATTATTCTGTCTTGATGAAACAATAGAAATACTTTTCATATAAACTGTCTCTATCAGTGCATGATAGACTCCTTTGTAGCCCAGGCCTTTATTGCTGGGAGTGTTTCCCACTTGACCAAATCAGGACCATTTTTTTGACATCTCTTCCCTGGCCCACCATCAAATTTGGTCCCGATGTGTATTTTTGGGCTTTGTTGATAAGCTCCCTGGCTAAGTGCTGGCACCTTTTCTTCAGGGCCTAGGGAAAAATTTCCTTTTGATCAGGTTTTAAACATCACAATTAGTGTTCAGTCTTCTTTGAAGCTCTACACAAGCCCATTGGAGAGTGCTGGAAAGAGTAGTGTTCAACCGGCATGTGCCAGATGATTTAGTTGTAGACATTCAAAAGGAAGGATGCTTGGTTTTTCTCCCCAATGACTTTGTGAAAAAACAAAAGTATCCACACATTTAAACTAGAGGAGGACCATGGCACTAAGTCATTACATTTTTGCCAGCCAGCTGTCATGCTGGTCACATGGCAGGATTGGACCTCTGAGGACATCTTGTCCAATTAGTCTGGTATTCTCCAACACTGGAGTCTTTCCATTAGATAATTACTACTTTTCTTATCAGCTTAGAACCTTTAACCCATCCGATTGTATGTTTGACCATAATTGAATAGAGAAGCATGCATTTTGGGGGAAGATTAATGTTAATTAATCTGTGTCAACTGATCTGAGGTTTTTGTTTGTTTGTTTTGTTTTGTTTTGTCATGAAGTCTTCAGCAATTGTCAGGATTCAGGTGGTCCATAGTATCACTGAGAGGCATATTACCTCTTATTACAGACCACACATTACAGGCTAATTATCAAGATTATAGGTGTTTCTGCTCTTTTGAACTGAGGACAGAAATGATGAATCCTCCATCTTCTCTTATTGGAACTGATCATCATTTTTGCCTATCTCTAGACTACCAGACATTGGTAATACTCTAGACAAGCATTTAAATGAACAGAGCTTATTCAGTTCTCTTGGTTGTCATGTGGTCCATGTTCAACAGCTATGTGTACCTGGAGGCTGCCATGTTGGAAATGTAGACCTTTCCATACTCAGAAAATACATTATGACAAGCTGTTTTAGATCTGGGAGTTGAGGATGTGATAAAGAGGGAATGCTATGACTACTGAGGAGGGTCCAATGTGTGTAGATGTAACCAACCGTCTTATTAAATAAGAAACACAGAAACAATGTAAAAGAGAAAGTCGAGAGGTCAGAGCTCAGAGCTAAATCTCACCCTTCCTTCTGCTGTCCCAGCTTCGCGAAAAGAGACCTACTTCCTGTCGGTTTGTTTTTTTATAGTATGTCGTTCTGCCTTCTCATTGGTTGTAAACCCAAACACATGACTGCCTCGTCACTGTCTGAATGTACAGCCCCCTAGGTCTTAAAGGTATATGTCTCCAATGCTGACTGTATCCCTGAACACACAGAGATCTTATGGGATTAAAGGCGTGTGCCACCACCGCCACACTCTTGCTATGGCTCTAATAGCTCTGACCCTGAACACACAGAGATCTTATGGGATTAAAGGCGTGTGCCACCACCGCCACACTCTTGCTATGGCTCTAATAGCTCTGACCCCCAGACAACTTTATTTATTAACATACAATCAAAATAATATTTCAGTACAATTAGATTACCACCACATTTCCCTTCTATTTTAATAAAAAGAAAAAAAGCAAAAGGTTATAACTAACAAAAGAAAAACTATATACAAAAGTACAATAACTATATACAATATATACAAGTAATAAATACCTAAACAGGTATTTGACAAATCAGAGAAAATAATTCCATTATCTATCCTATTTTGGTAAATCCAAGATGTATCTAATGCACTTTCTATCCTAATTAATTTTCAACTATAACTAACTAATCTTCAACCATAACTAACTAATCTTCAACTCCCTCAGAGACCCAAGAAGGGAATAATATTAGCTAACAAAAATAAAAACAGGAAGTGCATGCAAGCAACTTCCAAAAAATTTTGTGAGTTGACAGAAACAGCCAGCTGCCTGGGCAGTCACCTGAGGTTTCTCCGCAGTGTTGGGGCATCATCTTCAGCCTATAGGCTTAGTGTATCTGACAGACTCATTTGTGAAGTAGGATGTACACAAGGTCAACAGTTCAACCTCACATTGGGTGAGAGCAGTCCACGTACCAGAAACACCTGAATTCCACTAGTGTCCTGTCATGATTCAGGATTTTAAATTCTGGAAATTGTTGACAGTTTTTTAATTCAGCTGTCCATTCTTCTTGGCTGTGTATATATGGCTTCATCTCAGCATCCCCTTCTTCTCCACATCCCTCTATTAAATGCCAGTCTACTTTCGAGAGGCATGAGCTTTCAGCTGCTGTTCCATTGTACAACAGAATCCATTGGCCCTCTGCCTGTTAAGCTGCTTTGAAGAAAAGGGCACCGTACCTTTTCCGGATGCGAAGGCCATTTCAGGGATGGGGCCGTATTGTCCTGGCCTCAGAAGATGCCTTTTGATAAAGCCATAACCACACTTGTTTTGGCAAGAATCAGTAGTCCCTTGTTTCGTGTTCTGTCTGTCTATTTTGTCCTGTTGATTCGAGGATACTTTGTTGTCCAGTGGCTAACTTTTGCCACAAGGAAAGTTGACTCCTTATGCAGTTTCTTCAATGCCCATATTTTCTCTGAAGTAGATTAGTACTGCCAGGAGCTGACATGTCTCAAAAAAGAAAAATTTTCTAAGTTATTAAAACATTTTAAATGCCATATTCTGTAGATCTCTGAAGGGTTTGAAGATGACCTGTCTAAAACATCTCTGCTTAATTTTTTAAAACATATCTAATCTGACTACAAGTTCTATGGTAATGTCTAACTACTAGCTTTCATTTCTTTATATCCTAATAGTTGATAATAATAACATTCAAGGATCAGAAATTTGCATTACATTGTTAAATGGATGGAATAAATACAATTAGAAATATACATATAGCATTTTCTAACAATATCAGTTTCAAATTTGTATACAATATAAAACAATCCAATCCAATGTAAAGTATTTAAAATTAGTAATTGTCTTTTTCTTTTCTTTCTTTCTTTTCTTTTTTTTTTTTTTTAAAACAAGAACCTTAAATCTAATCTCCTTTGCTTAGCCTTTTTCCTAACCCTTGACAATAACTTGTAACCAACCCCCTAAATACTGAAAATTATCCCAGACCCAAAACCCATTAAAAAGACCAAAAAACCACCCGCCCCACACCACCTCTTTGGGAATGTGGGCGTCGTATTCTTAAAATTGCTTCCTGCTGGGTATGGGCGAAGTTTTCTTTATCCTGAAAGAAAGATTTTAGGTTAATTGTCAAATTCTAGGAGAGGTAACTATATCCTTCATTATCCAGTCTGTGTATAATGCCAAAGTTCAGGGTTTATCTCAAGTCCTTATTCAAGTAGTCTTTGAGACTGGATCATCTCAGCTAGTCATCTCAAATTTGCTCTGAGCACCTTGTAGTTCAAAGCTGATCTGTGGATGATGTTTGTCAGCTTAATGATATTATTATTGTCCACGTGGAATTTTTGTTGTTGTGGGGCCCCATCTTCTTTCTGTAGACTTCAGTTGATGTTAGGCCTGGCCGTGATTTCCTGCAGAAAACTGATAAGAGACTCGAACACAAAAACATATATATGCAGCTAGCCTTTTTTCTAGAATTAGTTAGTACTCTATGTGACCATTCATATCTTAACAAAGTTTAAAATGTATATATATATATTAATCTTATAAATTTTGATATAAAATTTATACTTTGAGAAAAGTTTAAAGAATCAGAATAGAATCAAAGAGTTGAGATTAGTAATAGAATAGTCCCTTAATTAATTTTGCTTTTGTCCTGTACCATAGCAGAAGATGGCTCTTATTCTGGCATGATACAGGGAGTTTGCATTTACCTTTTAACAACATGCTTGATTTTAAAGAAGGAGAGAGCCATTCTCCAACTCCAAAGTCAGCTTTAAATTTTAATTGAACTGGGACTATTAGAAAACCAATAGTGTTAAATCTTTAGAGAAAAGCAGAAACAAACATTTAGGAAGACATAAAATTTTTTAGATAATATATACCCATACACCGTTTCATTCTGTTTCTTGGGATAGATGATTTGTCCCTTTTCTTCAGTTGTCTCATTTGTCCAGTGTTCTTCAGATTCCTTAACCTTCATTTTCCTAAAAGACAAAAACAAAAACCTTTCCCCAAGACTAATTTTGGGGATGTTCCTTTTTGGCAAGTTATTATCTGATTAAATGAAAAGGCATGTTTTATTGATACAAGTTAGTTTAAATTGGATGTTCATGCTGGTTGATGAACTATCACCTCCTCAATTAAGAGGTCTCTCTTGTTCAAATCGAACCTTTATCAATTTTGATGGTACCCACAGCTTATCTTCTCCTGTAGAAACAAAAGCAAAACCACGTCCCCAATGTAATACATACCCTGGTTTCCATTCTGAGGTCAGCACATCCTTAAAGTATATAGGCTGATTTAATTCTGTAGTTTTTTCTATTATCCAATGTCTCTCTGCAGCTGTTGTTCCTTTCTCATTGGCATTCAGAAAATTCAAAGTTAGAAGAGCATTATGCAGTCTATTTCTGGGGGTTTTTGTTACCCATTTCTGTTTATTTAGCATATCCTTTAGAGTTCTGTTTGATCTTTCTATAACTGCTTGACCTGTAGGATTATGTGGTATGCCTGTAATATGCTTTATATTGTAATAAGCAAAAAACTGTTTCATTTTAACAGAGACATATGATGGAGCATTGTCAGTTTTGATTTGTGCAGGTATACCCATGATGGCCATAACTTCTAGCAAATGAGTGATTGCAGAATCAGCCTTTTCAGAACTCAAAGCAGTTGCCCATTGAAATCCTGAAAAAGTATCAATGGTGTGGTGTACATATTTCAGTTTTCCAAATTCTGCAAAGTGAAACACGTCCATCTGCCAGATTTCATTTCTCTGAGTACCCTTTGGGTTACATCCTGCTGGTAATGGCGTTTGATTGTAGAAGGAACAAGTAGGACATTTCTTTACTATTTCTTTGGCTTGTTGCTAGGTTATGGAAAAATCCTTTTTTAAACCTTTACTATTGACGTGATGTTTTTTATGAAATTCTGAGGCTTCCAGCACATTTCCTATCAATAATTTATCAATCTCATCATTGCCTTGTGCTAGAGGGCCTGGCAGACCAGTATGGGATCGAATGTGAGTTATATATAAAGGATGATCCCTTTTCCTGATTGTATCTTGTAATTGAATAAATAGTGAAGTTAATTCTGAAGCATCAGGGATAAATTCTGCAGTCTCAATATGTAACACCACTCTTTCAGCATACTGAGAGTCAGTTACTATGTTGAGAGGTTCTGAAAAATCCATTAATACCAACAGAATAGCATACAATTCTGATTTTTGAACTGAATTATACGGACTTTGAACCACTTTACTTAAATTTTCTGATTTGTAACCAGCCTTTCCTTCTTTGTTGGCATCTGTATAAAATGTACGAACTCCAGATATGGGTTTTTGCCGTACAATTTGAGGCAAGATCCATTCAGCTCTCTTTATAAGATCAATTCTATTGCTTTTGGGATATTTGCTGTTAATTTCTCCCAAAAAATTACTGCAAGCTCTTTGCCAAGGTTCACTTTCTGTCCATAATTTTTCAATGTCCTCCTTAGTTAATGGTACGACAATTTCTGCTGGGTCTATGCCTGCTAATTGACGAAGTCTCAGTTTTCCTTTGTAAATCAAGTCAGAGATTTTTTCCACATAAGTTTTTAATTTTTTATTTGGTTTATTTGGTAAAAATATCCATTCCAATATAATATCTTCCCTCTGCATTAATATTCCAGTAGGAGAACGCCTAGAAGGTAAAATAACCAAAATGCAATCCAGCTTTGGATCAATACGATCCACGTGTCCTTCATGCACTTTCTTTTCTACCAAGGCCAATTCTTTCTCAGCTTCAGGTGATAATTCTCTTGGACTATTTAAGTCCTTGTCACCTTCTAAGGTTCTGAACAAATTAGTCAGTTCATCATTTTTTACCCCAACAATAGTTCGTAGATGAGAAATGTCTCCAAATAATCTTTGAAAGTCATTAAGAGTCTGTAGTCTATCTCTCCGAATTTGCACCTTTTGGGGTCTAATTTTTTGTAGCTCTATTTTATATCCTAAATAATTAATAAAATCTCCTCTTTGTATCTTTTCAGGAGCAATTTGTAATCCCCAGCAAGGCAATATTTTCTTTACTTCTTCAAATATTATTTCTAAAGTATCTGCATTTGAGTCAGCTAGTAAAATATCGTCCATATAATGATAAATTATAGATTTAGAAAATTTTTTACGTATCACTTCCAATGGCTGTTGCACAAAATATTGGCACAGAGTTGGGCTATTCAACATTCCCTGTGGGAGGACCCTCCATTGAAATCTTTTAACCGGTTGAGAATTATTATAAGTAGGCACTGTAAAAGCAAATCTTTCTTTGTCTTTTTCTTGTAAGGGTATTGAAAAGAAACAGTCTTTTAAATCAATAACTATGAGAGGCCATCCTTTTGGTAACAGAGTAGGCAAAGGCATCCCAGATTGTAGAGAGCCCATTGGCTGAATTACTTTGTTAATTGCTCTAAGGTCTGTTACCATTCTCCATTTACCAGATTTCTTTTTAATAACAAATACAGGAGAATTCCAAGGGCTGGTTGATTCTTCAATATGCTGAGCATTTAACTGTTCTTCTACCAGCTCTTCTAAAGCCTGGAGTTTCTCTGTTGTTAAAGGCCATTGCTGGACCCATACAGGCTTGTCTGTTAACCATTTTAAAGGTAGAGCTGTTGGTGTCTTTGGAAGATCATCAGTTATTGTGCCCTGTTCTTGTATAATATGGATGGCTGGTGACCACTCATTAGAACAATATCTTCTAATATTTCTCTCAGTAACATGTGCTAATTTATGATTTGTTTCTGAGATTGGAGGGATGTTAATCTGAGTATTCCATTGTTGCAACAAGTCTCGACCCCACAGGTTCATAGTTATGTTAGCCACATATGGTTTTAATTTTCCTCTCTGTCCTTCTGGACCTATACATTCGAGCCATCTTGCACTCTGTTTCACCTGAGATAATGTCCCAATTCCTAACAGTTGAACGTTTACCTCCTGAAGAGGCCAAGTTGGATGCCAAAATTCTGGTGCAATTATGGTAACGTCCGCACCTGTGTCTACCAGACCAGACAACAAAACACCATTTATTTTTATTGTTAATTTTGGTCTTTGTTCATTAATAGAAGTTTGCCAAAAAATTTTCTTTATGTTTTCTCCTGAATTTTTTATTCTCTCTGTTTCATCATCCTGACCAGCATGATTTATTCCAATAGGCATTTGGTTATTTAATCGCTCTCCAGAGCAGGCATTTCCTCTATGGCTGCAGGAAAGGTTTGAACTGGATTTGCACTGGGGGCCTGCGCGAGGCCCCTCTGGGAGTTTCCCGAAGACTGAGGCAAAGGATTACCCTGTCTGTCCTTTGTTGATCTACATTCGTTGGTCCAGTGTTTTCCCTTACCACACCTTCTGCATACTCCAGAAGGAAGGGGCCTTCTGTTGCCATTGTTCCTTGAAGAAACATTGTTTCTGGGAATGACCTGTCTACAGTCCCTTTTCAAATGTCCTTGCTTTCCACATCCAAAACATCTAACACTCCTCAAACCTTTTGAAATTACTTCTCCTACCCATGTATCATCATGCTCATCAGCTTCAACATTAATTGTTTCTCTAATCCAATCTTCCATAGGTGCAGATCTTGCCCTTAATGGCCTGATTATTGTTTTGCATGCTGCATTCGCATTCTCAAAGGCCAAAGATTCAATTATTGCCTTACTAGCTTCTGAATCCGAGACCATTCTCTTTACTGCTGAAGCCAGTCTTTGTAAAAAATCTGTAAAAGACTCTTTTGGGCCTTGCTTCACCTTTGTAAATGACTCAGATTTTTTTCCTGGTTCCTCAACTTTGTCCCATGCATTCAAGGCTGCCGTTCGACATAAAATTAGGGTTTGGACATCATATAAACATTGTGTTTGTGCTGAAGCATATTGGCCTTCGCCCATAAGCTGATCCTGGCAAACTTGTATTCCTTTATCCCTCCATTGTTTTTCTATGTTTTTAGCCTCCTCCTTAAACCAAGTCAGAAATTGAAGTCTCTGGCTGGGTTCCAGAACACCTTGTGCGAGGTCCCGCCAGTCCTGTGGTACTATCCTATTATATGTTGACCAAGAGTTTAACATTTGCTTTACATATGGGGAATGCATGCCATAAGATACTATTGCCTCCTTAAACCTTTTTAAATCCAACATTTCAATTGGAGCCCAATTATTTTGTGTAGCCATTTGATCAGGCATCTGCTGTACGGTTACAGGATAAATTAAGGGTGACTGTGTGAAAACAGGCTTTCTTTCTGCAACCTTATGATCCCGACTTGAAACAACTTCACTGTTAATTTCTTCTGTCTGAATTTTTACAGGTTTAGCAAGTTCTTCTAAAGCTGTTATCCTGGCACTTAAATTGACTATCTTTTTAAATATTAAAATGTGGATTATTATAGTGATAAGGTGCATAATTCCACCAATACTAATATTATATAGTTGTTCCATTGCCAGACTGCCTAAAATTTCGAACAAAAACCAATTTTCTTCCAATGTACACATAAAACCCATTTTTTTTTTAAACGTGGAAAAAAATTCTCTTTTAGATAGTTTCCTTTAAAATATCTGATATATTATGACTTACCAAATCTGCGTAGAACAGTAGAAATCCGAGGGGATTTTCAAAACAGCCACCTAGTGTCCCAGGTGTAAATCCAAAGAGAAAGAGAGAGAGAGAGAGAGAGAGAGAGAGAGAGAGAGAGAGAGAGAGAGCGCAAGAAAGCGTAGCTGGCTAAAGTTTAAATGCAGCCACGTGTTCCCTCTTGTGCCGAATCAAGGCTTGGGTCTGGCTTCCTTAAGCTCCGACCACGTGCGTTGGCTTTACAGGCAGGGCCCTGTTCGGCAGGGCAACTCTGAGTTGTTTGTAGCACCGGCTTTAAGCAAGCAGGATTTAAGCAAGCAGCTCACCGATAGTCCAGCCTGAGGTCAAGCAGAACTAGACCCAGGCTCGGACTAAGAAGCCGATCGCCGCCGGCCGCCGCGTGCCACCGCCGCCGCCGCGGGCCGCCTGCCGCCCTTGCGGGAAAGCGGACCTGCCGCCAAGCCAAGCAGTTTTTAATGGATTCTTGTCACGTTGGGCGCCAGATGTAGATGTAACCAACCGTCTTATTAAATAAGAAACACAGAAACAATGTAAAAGAGAAAGTCGAGAGGTCAGAGCTCAGAGCTAAATCTCACCCTTCCTTCTGCTGTCCCAGCTTCGCGAAAAGAGACCTACTTCCTGTCGGTTTGTTTTTTTATAGTATGTCGTTCTGCCTTCTCATTGGTTGTAAACCCAAACACATGACTGCCTCGTCACTGTCTGAATGTACAGCCCCCTAGGTCTTAAAGGTATATGTCTCCAATGCTGACTGTATCCCTGAACACACAGAGATCTTATGGGATTAAAGGCGTGTGCCACCACCGCCACACTCTTGCTATGGCTCTAATAGCTCTGACCCTGAACACACAGAGATCTTATGGGATTAAAGGCGTGTGCCACCACCGCCACACTCTTGCTATGGCTCTAATAGCTCTGACCCCCAGACAACTTTATTTATTAACATACAATCAAAATAATATTTCAGTACAATTAGATTACCACCACAAATGTGGCATCTACAAAGAAATCCATTTCATCTGTTGCCTCTGGCTGACTCTTCATCCATCTCCAAAGGCTTGGTCCTGTTTCCTTTCCCATCATAGACTAATCCCTAGTCCAAACACTTACCCCTGAATGTAGTGTGCCAATTATCTCTAATATTCCACGTGTCTCTATGTGGTGCTACTCTGTGACAGTCTGATTCTTGTAATTCCTTCACAAGCCATATCTTCCAACTCTGACACGCCTACAGATTTGAGTACACACTCAATCTGACACCCTTCACCACTACTACCGGTGGCCTGCCACTCCAAGCTCCCTTCCCTAGACAGCCAAGAAAGCCCTCCAGGTGGTCTCCCGTCTACCATTCTCATTTTGACTCTAGTTAACTTCCTGTATGATAACTACCAGATCTTTTCATCATGCCAGTAAGAATGTCTTCAGTGTTCAACTCCAGAGTTTTTCCTCTGTACCGATGATAAAGCATGAACTATATGTCATTCAGTGCCCCAGCTCCATCACACACTGCAGCCTCTTCTCCCGTGGGCACCCCTGTGCCCAGGCCTCAGCCACAGTGGCTGTCTACCCTTCTGTTCATTTTGTGCTAATCTCCTTCCTGACTTGGAAGTGTGTGTCTACATTTCCCTCTGCCCATGTGGGAGTGTTAGCAACACCGCAGGTATTTGGTTTTTGTTGGTTTGTCTGATCTTCAGCTAAACTCAGCTGTCTCTGAAGAAATTTTCCTGACTGTCATACAGTGGCCTCTCCTTTATGCCTGCCTCATCTACCTGTTGTGTGTCCCATTGAGTTTATGGTCCTCAGACTCTGTTGTGTGTCCCATTGAGTTTATGGTCCTCATCTATCTGTTGTGTGTCCCATTGCATTTTTGGTCCTCATCTATCTGTTGTGTGTCCCATTGCATTATGGTCCTCAGACTCTGTTGTGTGTCCCATTGCATTATGGTCCTCATCTATCTGTTGTGTGTCCAATTGCATTATGGTCCTCAGACTCTGTTGTGTGTCCCATTGCATTCATTGAGTTTATGGTCCTCAGACTCTGTTGTGTGTCCCATTGCATTATGGTCCTCAGAATCCTTCCAGTGCACCCATATTTTGTTCTAATCACGTGGTGGTGAGAGCAGGCCTCCTCTTTTATTAAAATCGCTCTGAGAATCCTAATAAATAGATGCTTAATGAATGAAAAGAACAAAATGCACCTTCCTTTCCTTTACTACAGGGACGAGCTGCGTCTAGATGTTATTGAGGGAAGGATAATCACAGCAGACCAGAACCTTTGGTTATTTGTAGAGCCGACGTGGAAGCAGAGGGGACAGGTGCATGCAGGAATGTTAAGAGGAAAGTGATGGAGGGAAGTAAGGAATGTGTCAGAACAGGAAAACAGGAATTCTCCTTGGGCTTGGTTTTTGGTGGCCTGTGTCTCCCCATTCACTGGTCCTGTGTCACCTCACCTACCAGGCTGCCCTGCCTCAGTGTGTTCCCTGCTAGGCTCTTGCCTTTTTGTGTTGTCCTCTTCAGCACACTGTCCTCGGGTGCTTCCTCCATGAGTCATCTCTGTTGGGGCCATTTACGGTGTGTATTCTGTGGGGTCCTGGTCAGACATGGTCAACAATGGAGACTTACTCTTTCTTATCACACACACATGTGTCTAAATTAACGTTCATCGAGCTTTTGATGTGTTGCTCTCAGTTTGCTATAAAAAAAATCTCTATTCTGCTGGGCAGTGGTGGCACACATTTATAATCACAACACTCGGGAGTCAGAGGCAGGCAGATCTCTGTGAGTTCAAGCCTAGACTGGTCTACATACAAAGAGAGTTCCAGGACAGCCAGTGTTATGCAGAGAGACGCTGTTTTTAAATCTCCCCCACAAGATCTGTATTCTTCCTTGTGGATGTAGAAAGGAGTGGAACATTCTAGAAAACTTTCATAGGTGATCAGTAGCTAAAGATTCCTTGTGAAGCTGCTGACTACAACCAATAGATGTTCCTTCTATTGGGGGCAGTAACAGAAGAGGATCTATCCCAGCAGTGGTGACTTTCCCAAGTGGAAGCGGGGCTCCTCCTTTTATTTTTTTTTAAATTGGACATAATGCTGAAAAGTGTGTGTTCAAATTTAAGACTGTAAAAGTCAAGTTATAAAATGCCCAATTATTATTATTTGAACAATTGAATCCCATGTCAATTCAAATGCATCTGTGACTACTTTAGCTGGAAAAATACACATTTATTTATGTTTTCTGGAGAAATCTCTTTTTGTTCCTGTCCTGCTGTGTTTGGATTCAAAGCCAAGTCTTCAGAATTGCTAAGTGCCAGGCTATCGGTGAAAATTCACCACGGGAGAGCTTTTACTTTTCAATACCTAGTTTTTGTATCTGCATTTCTCTCTATAGTGACATAGTTCAGAAAGAGCTTTTGTTTTGCCCCTGGGGCCAGGGCGACAAGACAAAAGAAGTGGTCCTGTCCACCCCGGCACACTCCTGTGCGGAGAGTCCCCAGGAGGCTTCCAGACTGAGTGTCCTTTTACTTCTGCCCAGTTCCCGATGACCCAAACCCCAGTGTGCCTTCTTATATGCCAGCTTGTCTGGCATCTGCTCTGTGAAGGGTGGATGGGATGCAACTACTGACATTTGCTTTGGACTAAGAAGGAAGAGGAAGGATGTTGCTGTTGAGTTCAGCCTGGCAACAGTGTCCTCTTTAGGGGCTTCTCCTAGTCCTCCCTCAAACCCACACCTGTGTTTTGTTCTTGGTTTTAAGTTTTCCATCCAGAGAGAAGGAAATCAATGGCGCTAATGGTGTGTTTATTACGAATTCTGCTTACAACATAGCCTGTAGTGAACCAAACCTGACAAGCGCCTTTGATGTACCTGGGTGTGGCAGGGCCAAGTTCTGGCAGAGAATGGAAGTCAGTCAGTAGAGACAACGTACTGCAGCTGTACACTGCTTCAACTGGTCACTTTTAGACAAGGGAATTTATGTTTCAAGATATTGCTTTGCTGTGGAAAGGGTAAAGCTCATTCTGACTGAAAGACCCTTACCCCGAGTCCACTGGCCAATCCCTTCTTTATCGCTCCTGCTGCTGCTGAGGAGGATGTGTACAAGTGTGGCAGTCACAGGGCACCGTGATGGAAGGATACTGTAAAATGTAGCAGAGACTTTACCTTTCCGAGAACCGTGGGACCTTAGAACTTTCATACTTAAGGTGAACTTAGGGTCACAAGGAAGTAATGAGCATGGAGCCTCCACCCCACAGACACTGACTCGCTACAGGTTCTGTTTTCTTCGTCTTCTAGCCAACAAAAAATATACTTACATTTTCATTCCTGATTAAACCTGGCATCCTTTCCAAGGAAACCTATTTCAAACTAACTCAGAAGTATTTACATAATGACTACTTTATGCCCAACATGGTACTAAGTTAACCAATAAAAATTAATTCATGGCCTGGAATAAGTACTTCCAAAGACTTGGGGTGGCGGGCACAGGTAAAGTAGGGTTAGAAATAAGAAAAACAAGGCAATACAAAGAAAATACAGATTTAAGTCCAATAGATGTTGGGGTATTTTTAAAAATTTGTACCTTACCACCAGTTGCTCCCAACTATAACAGAAGAATCTGGCTGATGTAGGATGAGCGTCACTGAGCAGAGTCTTATGGATATCACCCAGTGTCCAGGGAAATCGCAGGAAGGCTGCAGAAGGCTGGCAGGTACATTTCAGATCTCTCTGCTTGGGCTATTTAATGTTCCCAGTAGTGAGAAAGAATGGATGATAGAGTAGCCATGTTCTCCATCTTCTTTCTCAGTTTTCAATATCAATTTGAGCAGGAGATCCCAAAGATTCCCAAAGTTTCACCAGGGAAAAATTTCAAAATTATTTTCTGTGTTAGGCAGAAGCAAGCAGGAGAAAAACAGGGCTGCAAACTTGGACAGGAACATACACGGGAACACACATGCACACAGGAACATATACACATTCACAGGGGGACATACGCACATGCCTAAACACACACAGGAACACTTACACATGGAGGAACACATATACACAAGCACACACACAGGAGCACACCTACAAATAAATAAATAAGTAAATAAATCACACACTACATATTACTCCCAGTGTTAACTGAGGTTATACAGAGAATCAGAATAATCAGATGTGTATGGAGACTGTCATCCTACTAGATAGACTGATAAGTACATATATATTCTCACAAGGGATTGAATCGATTGCTGTAGAGGTTAAGAAGTTCTTAGATTTACAGTCAGTCTGTACGTTTCTGGCTAGACTCCAATGGCTTAGATGGGGAGAGCTGATGGTGTGGCCCCAGTTAAAAGTAAGCAGTCCAGCTTGTTAAATGGTTCAGTGGGTAACTGTACCTTTCACCGGGTCTGAGGACCTGAGTTTGACTCCTGGGACTCATATGATAGGAAGAGAGACCCAACTCCTGCAACTTGTCCTCTGACCTTCACAGGCACCTTGACATGTGCACATACATGAATTCACAGATACACAAGTGAAATAAATAAAATAAATCTTTGAAAAGAAAATACGCTCAAAGACAAACCAACCAACATATTTCATCATCATCCACAGGCCAGGAAGGGTGAATGTCCCCGCTCGGAAGTCACGTATCAGACGTTCCTTGTTGACTAACTTTTGCATTCTTACCAGGGCTTCAGCTCTTGAGTGATAACCAACCTACCTACCTCCACATACCATCCAAGGCTCTTCTTGTCCAGAAAAGCCCTCCCAGACATGCCTAGAGTAATATTGGGTGAAGTCTGTGCACCCCGAGACATAGGCAAGCCACACTTTAACCACCACACTCTCTTAACGTTAACATGTCCATGGCTATAATTTTAATTAATGTACATGGTTTTCCAACACAGCTCTAGGTGATTTTCATGTGGGAAGACTAGAACTCTCTACTTGTTGAAGAAAACTTAGCCTTCCTTCTTTGCAGCTCCTGGCAACCAGTGTTTGCTCCATTTCTGAGTACAGCCCACATAAGTGAAGTTCACACACCATTTCTACTCCTGTGAATGACTTATTTCAGTAAGCAGAGCATCCTCAAGGACCATCCTCTTCGTGGCAAATGGCCAGATAGCCTTTTGGTGCCGTTGTAATTTTGTTTACTTTGTCCATCTGTAGGCAGATGGTTAGTTTTGTCTCCATCCCTTTTCTGTTGTGAATTATGATGCAGCAATGCTCTGCCCTCTCCTCCACTAGACCTCACTTTCAGTTTGTTTGCACAGTACCCAGTGTGTGGTTCCTGGATGGTACGGGGATTCCACCTTTAACTTTTGAGGAGCTCCCATGTTGTTTTCCACTGTAGCTGCATCGTTCTGCCGTCCCGCCTTCAGAGACTGTACTTGTTTTCCAAAGCTCCCCATGAAAACATGCTTCCTTGTCTTCCCCCCACCATAGCTTGGATAGGCATTTACACACTGTGGTAGAAAGAAAGATGAACTAATTACTCAAGGTGAAATATAAAAATAGGCACACCTCAAAGACCCACACCTGAAGATGTTGACATTCATGTTGCAAACACTGTACATTTTAACCCTGTGCTTTTCTTATCTCAGTGATCCGTCTTTCTGAACATCTACCTGTGGCAGAAAATTCAGTGTTTACAAACACAAACTTTCGAGACACCTGTCTCACCCTCACCTAACACCCACACCGTCCATGCCCCAACCGAGGAAGACAAACCCAGCCCTTCCCAAAGAATAACCTTAGATTACGAGAACTGTGTATCACCAAGAATAACTTCTAGCAGCTATCTACTAATACTAATGAAAATATTTATCAACATTAGTACCCTAGGCTGGTATTGGGTAGCAGGCTACCCAGAGTAGAAGAAGTTAAAATGAGCAGGTAAAGTTTACTACCAAGCCTGAGGATCTGTGTTCTATTCCCAGAATCCACACTGTGGAGGGAGAGACCAACTCACAAGTGCATTAATACACAAATAAACAACATAATAAGTAAATAAGTAAGTAAATGTAGAAAATAAAGTAATATTTGATCTACAAACAGCCTAGAAGCCTATAGGCTTGGCCCATCTCTGCTTTGCTTTGTATCGTCCATGATAACTAGAAGAGCCATGTAGATACCTCTGGGTCTGCTCTGTGTGTGGCAAAATGATTGAGACATGTTGCTGGATGTGTGAGTTGAATGTAGCTATGATACTACCCTGCGTTTTTTCTCCATGTTGTCTGGGTTTACTCTCAGTACTGTGCCTAGGTTCCTACGAGAGAGCCAACAGGATCTAAGACAAATTTCACAACCTGATCTCAGATCTGGTCCCTTTTATCAGATCTTTCAACAGTCCATCCATCAAAATAACGTGCCAAGGTTAGTCCATACTGAGAGGCAAATACATTGCCTGTTGTCTCTGGATAGCAGATGTGGACATTTCAAATGCAGTGATGTTTCCCTGGGGACCATACTGGTAGCCCACCAATCTCCAGTGCAGACACGAGATCCATAGACTAGCCATCATCCTTCCATAGGTGGAAGTTAGGGGGCTGGCCAAATGACTTGCTTCTGTGCATCTTCAGAGCCAAATCTCATCATCAGGAAACTTTACGAGGTAGTTTCTGAAATTAATCTCACATTAGAGAATGAAAAATAAAACCAGAATGGTTAAGTACATTCCCAGAGAGATACAGTTAATCAATGAAATAGCCAGAGGTCCAGCCCAGCTTGTCCACAGCCAGCATACAAGGTTTTGACTATGGCATCCTTTTAGCTATCCAACAGAGACAACTGAGGCCTGTGCCGAGCAAAGGAAGCCAGGAAGCCACAGAGACGCTGGTACAGGCACAGAATAGCACAGTGGAAGGAAAGATTGGTCCTGGTCCTTAGCAAAAACAGTAAGATCAAAGAGACAGGGCTGTTGGTTGTTCATTTGAGGTCATTGCTCTTTACAGTGTTGTCCTGATCTCAAGATTTTTCACATCACTATAAGTCTGAAAAAAAGATACGTGTGTGTGTGTGTGTGTGTGTGAGAGAGAGAGAGAGAGAGAGAGAGAGAGATTTATATATGTATATACACACATATACATACTCCTTTACCTTTTAAGTCATTAAATCTACATTTTTATTGTTTGTTTTGGGGTTTCCTGTGTGCTTAAGTCTTAGCCTTCTGAATGGTAAGCTCAGATTATTTATATTTTTTATGTTGTACCAGTGCCTTCACATGTGTGAACCAGATGAAACTGGATTCCTTATACAATGAGCTTATTATTTGTAAAGTCTTTATGGCTTTATCTTAACTCTTTATTTCAGCTGAATCACCTCAAAAATCTTCATTGTTGGGGTGCTTCATGCTTGTAGACTCCCCGCATGTTTCCCAAGGGCACCCTGAGAATAAGAGCCCGAGTGTCATAAAAACCAGCCTGGAGAGCAGCAGAGAGGACATCGCCTGTAGGGACAAACAGATTGGGGCTGAGCAAGCTTCAGACACCATCCTTGTTAATTGAGTGAAGCTGGGTAGCTGCGAAAGGAAAACAAATCAAGGCCAATACATCACTTTGCTTTTCAAGACAGATTTAATTTATCTTAAAGAAATCCCGAGCGGGGGTTCCTCAGAGACTGAGCGTCATGACAGACAATGTCAAGCCAGTCGTACAAGCAAGCACATGCTCATCTTGGAAGCAAGTATTTCATTAAGAGTAATAGTTTTATTTGGGATTTTTGCTCTTACCTATTGCTACTTCAAATCCGTCCTCAAAATATGCACAAGAATGCAAGACTGAGAGGTAGAGGGCAGACTGAAGAAAACCCTGCAGTGTCACCATGGCCATCAGTGCCCTTGACTTGGTAACATGGTAGAGATCCCAAAGTGTTCAGTTTCTAACTCTATGTTGTATGCATAATTTTGAGTGTTTAAAAACATACTTTGTCTGTTCTATATACATGAGTGGAGAGTTATGTTCCCTGGGGAAATACATTGGAGATTTGATTCTTGAGCATTAAAATGGAAACATTCCAAGGTATGTGCTCCCTGATGGATTATGATTTTAATGGTGCAGCCTGGCTGGGCCCAAATGAGTCTTTGGAATGAATTAGCCTGTACATAAGCAGTAAGGCATTAGCTTCCCAGCATGGGAACGGGTTCTCTGTTAGAAAATTTTTGAGCAAATGTTTTCTTCATCAAACGTGTTTCCCTGTGTGGAGGGATGTTTCTCAGCAGCGGTGAGTAGATCCACTTTGTTTAGGCTGTGACACCTGTGTCTAGCTCTCAGGAAACATGCCATATGGAAAAAGAATCTACCTTTCCCAACAGGAGAACATTAGATGTCATATGCAAATGGATTTCCAAGAATTTTTTATGTCTACTATAGGAGTTTTCCTTTTATGGAATCCCATTTTATGAATAAATCATTTTATGAAAAAGCTCATAAATATGAACCATAGTAAAACTAATAGATAAAAGAAGTAAGTCATAAAACAGAGAATCCTAAAATGCAAGGACGTAAATGGGCCTGAGGGTGAGTTCATCTTAGTTGTTGAATCTACTATGAATTTGTAAGCCCAAGCCCTAGAAAGGTTGACAGGGAGGTAGTCATGGTGCCCTTGCCACGCACTGCATAGATTTGCTTCTTAAACAGCTGCTCAGGTCTGGAAGCATACCACGCTTTTAGCACTTTGATTGAAGGAAAACATAGAAATCTAACAGTTGGGTTTATAAGACGTGAGACTCTCATCACAATGGAAGCCAGGCTTGGATGTTCACTCTTTCAAGCATCCTTTAGGGCATAAGAAGGCAAAGCAGAGACTTACCTCTGAAAGGTAATCTGTAATAAATCCACAAGTCCATTGTTCTGTGGCCTTGGGTAGATGATAAAACTTCAGTTTTTAAAATCTGTAACCAGGAATGATACTCTATCAACTTTAGGTCACATCTGCTCGTCTGTATAATGCACATGGAAAGCCCCAGTATAGCAAATGATATATAAGTACCAGAGGAATGAGAGCTGCTGTTGTAACTATTTGTAGCATCATTACATTCTAGTGGACAGAAGTGGTAGAGGGGCTGAGGGACGTCAGCCCCTTCCAGCTCAGGATTTGGCTACAATACTCTGAAGATGCAGGTGACTTCATGAGACTCTCCTATTGGCTGCCGTCATTGGGTGATTTGCAAGCCATGTCGATGCCTTTGTAAGATAAACTTTCAAAACATGAGGTTTGAATGACACACCCAGCCATCTGCTCCCTCCCTGTCACTGTGTGTTTTATTTCCCCAGACTTCAGTGTAGATCACAGAATAACTAACTTTTCCTCGTCACTGGCCTTCCTAGAGAGTGTCAGATATGTGGACAACAGCATATTCTGCATTTCCCTAAAATCAACAGTGCTTTGTTCAGACCTATTTTAAGAAATTAAAAACAAATGTACTAATGTGTGTTGAGAGACACTGTCTTATATGTTATGATTTTTGAGTCTTCTAAAGGATCTAACTGTAGGAATGGGGCGAAGCTGTGCCCAAAATCCTTATGAAGAAGGAGGAAAAAGCCACAGGACTCCAGCTGTGGATTTTCTAAGCAGATACAATGTGTTCTTTTTTTTAAAGTAAGAAACTGAACTTCTGTAGATTTGGTTTTCCTACAGAATATGGAGCTATAAGTTCATCGCTTACCAAGAATGGGTGAATTAAAATGCCTTTTATTTAGAAATGGTTTTATAGTCATATTTCAGAAATCTTTCCATTTTACAGCTAATTATTAAATTGAATATGAATAAAATTAGAAAGTTTTCATTTAGACTAGTTTTACATTGCTTGATGAAACAATTATAAGTTTTAATTAAAAAAAGAAACTCAATGAAAATAATTTTGAATTGACCAATACTTTCTTTGCTACATGTGACTTTGGCCAGATAATTTGTATGGAGGTAGTTGCTAATCAGCCTCGTCTCTTCTCAGACTTCAGGCCATATCTTTGCCAAGTTCTTCATCCCGCATAGAAAGATTTACTACACATGTACGAGGGAATACGTGTAATACTCATACACTGATAAGTCTGCATGAGCTACGAACCCTGAGACCCCTCCTCCTCCTCCTAATTCAGGCCGGCATCAGCCTCCATCTGCGTCATCTCCCATCTGCAGTGGACCCTATGGTTCTCGGCAGGACTCTTCATGCTGGACTTCCTTCAGTCCAGCCCATTTCTAGAGAGAAAGCCAAAAAAATCTGCTCAAGTGAACAGTTGGGTTTGTCAGGATGAACCTCACAGATACTTACTGAGCATCAGGTACTCTTAACTTTGGAAGGAACACAGGGACCACACCACGTGTCTGGTCCGATCTGGCTGGACTAATTTGCACTCAGAGAAGAAAATCATGTAGGGCAATGGCTGTGAGGAGAAAAGAAGGGCCAGTTAGTGACCAATGACCAGGGAGAGGGAAGCACGGACACTGCCTCTGATAGACCGGGCAGTAGGGTGGCTGTGATAATGTGGTTTTCGCAGAGACTTGAACTCTGTAAACATGTGTGTGACATGGTTGCATGGAGAAGATGAGCTCACCTGAAAGACCAGTTCCAAAGTATGGACACCGTAGAATGAAATGTTTTGGCTAGATAAAACATCAAAAAGAGTTTCTACTGGACTTTTCTAGTGGCATTGGCTTTGACAGGCACACGGGGCATCCAGTTAGTGGTGTCAGCTTGGTTTCTACAAAGCTGCCATTGCTCAATGCTAGGACTGGAGATAAATATTTGGGAAGCTTTCCTCATAAATCTCTTCAACACCATGGTGCAGGCTGCAACTACCAGAAAGAGACTGAGTTTTCAGTGGCTCAGATATTTAGAAATTAGAAAATACAAGGAACCAGCAAAAAAAATGATAAGAAATTATTACTAAAGACAAAGTGGGGATCAGTAAAAGTCGGTGTTCATAGCACAATTCTCAAGGAAGACAAAATTGTACTTGCATTACAAAATAGGGTGTGTGTGAATGTGTGAGCTTGTTTAAGTATATGTTTGGGACAGACAGATAATGTTTGCTATCAAAGTTATGGGGCATAAGATTTTATTTCATGTTTTATTCTTGATAGTACTGATTGATTTTTAAAATAATTACATATTCTTTCTAATTAGTGCCAAAAGCTATTTCCATTTTAAAATTCTATACATTTCTAGTCTTGGTCTCAGGATACAGTCTGCTCTCATTTATAATTGTATTGAACACCCAGCCACTCACTATTTCCCTGTGGTAGCTTTTGCATGTTTTCCTAGAGCATGTCATTTACACAATTCAATACTTGGTGGTTCTTCTATTATATAAAAGTTCTAGGAAGAAAATAATTTCAATACCTGTGAGATAGCCTCAGCTGGAGGCCAAAGTGCAGACTGACGCCCAAGCACCTTGGTTGTCCTGTTGACGCAACAGAGGGTTTTGTTTTTCAGGGACACAGGATGACTTGCTGTCCATGACTCTAAACGGTGCATAGAGAACATTTCACTGTAATTTTTCCTTCATGTATGAAAGAGCACTATGTGTACCTCTATCTGTGTGCGAGTGTGCACAGTATTGGTTTGAACCACAAACATAATGCAGATGCTGCCATGTTCTAATGTTCTTAGCGGTCACACCCATTTCTATGAATGACCCCCAAAAAACCACTTACTCCCCTTACCTGAAAAAGCATTTTGGTAAAATGCTTACTCCCCCAAACTGCTTACTCCCCTTATTTGAAGAAGCATTTGAGCTTGAACAGGTTGTTGTTGTTTGAGTGTGTGTGTATACATGTATGAAAGAATAAGAGGCTGTGGATCTGAGACAGAGCAAGGGATGCATGGGAGAGGAGTGGAGGGAGGAGGAGAGATGATGTGATTATATTCTAATTTCAAAAGTTATTATGAATAAGGAGAAAGATGGAATGGCACCCTAACCCTAACCCTAACCGTAACCCTAACCGTAACCCTAACCCTAACCCTAAACCTAACCCTAACCCTAAACCTAACCTGGTCCCTGTTTTTATGTGACACGTGGCAGCCTCTGAGAGCTCACCTTAAAAGAGCATGTTGCCAACTGAGAATAAAAGTGCTAAGAAAAACAAAGGAGAATCTCCTTTACCTATAAGCAAACAGTGATGCTACTTTAGAGTAGTTGATACATGGAGACCTAGGTGCAGGAAGACATCTTCTGGCTTATACTTCCCTACCGTTTCTCAATTCCATCCCTCCTCTACTGGAGACGTATTTCTTCTTATTGTCCCTGCCCCACTGCTCCCCGTCCCCACAACCAAAAAAATACTATGTTGTGTTCTTGCAATATCTGTCCTATAATTTCATAGTTTCCCTTTTCTTTTTGGAACCAGTGGCTAAGAGCTAAATATGTAAACCGGAACCTCTGGGATACCCAAAAAATCCAAGTTCAGAACACAGATGGTGTTCTGTATTAATAAGGGGGAAGTCTCTGAGAACGGTGGCAGACAGATTCTGTGACCATCTGTAGAGTGGGACCCTCCTCCTGTTGGTGTGAAAATACATGGAATTCTTTGAGGCCTAACTCTGTACTTACTTGAAGTTGCTAGGATTCACTTCCATGCCACTCAGGGTCGAGGTAGACACATGAGAGAGGGAGCTCTCAGACAGAGCTTAGATCAAACAGTGCATGTCTTAAGCACGGCCAGCAAAATGGCCTATGTTTAAAATATGCACTAATGACAAGGCCATTCTCACTGTTACAAAAATAAATATCAGCTATAAAACCGGAGCCATGGAACTGGGCTCATTTAGTCTAAGATATTTTAGCTGGCTATGAAATGGAATTCAAGTAGATGATGGGTAATGGACATGTCCAGAAGAGGTCATCATAGTTCCGCTTAGCTGCCAATGCTAATTTAGTACCAACCATAGCAAACACAAGACTCTGCCATCAGGGTGCTGGGCACATAAGTGATTTTGCTAAGGGCCACATCATGTGATGTAATAATCAAAGCACTTTGACTGCAGGGAAACTTTCCTAGGTTATGTGCAGAAGGCTAAAGTCAAGGTAACTGGGTTAGCTGTTTCAATGTGAACAGTGCAAGGCTATCCTGTGCTTTACTTTGTCCAGTCAATACAGGCTTATGAAAATAAAATTATGTCAAAGAGGGTGAAGAGTGTGACTTCCCTTCGTTGTGGTGCTGGGGACAAGATGAATGCCACGTCCTTAAGGGCCTTTAAGCTACCTGTGTAAAAATATGCATCTAACAGGCCAATTCCCAGAACATGCAGTATTCAAAATTGTGTAACAGTGAGATAACACAGTGCTAACTTGACAGTGTCCGGAAGGCTCAGTGCATCCACACCATACAGGAGCAACATTTTTGGTTTTACCAAAGCTGTTTGTGAACCTGGCATCTTAACCTATGCTTTAAAGAAAAACAAACAAACAAACAAAAGCAACAGCTACCTTAATTCTGATGTAAAAGGATAGTTGCCGTTGAATTTTGGCTTACCTAAGAACTATTGTAAGCTATGTTGTACTTTAAACATAACTGTATGAGGCTGTGTGACATCGTTTTGACTATTTTGGTTTTCATTATTTGTGTCTATAATAAGTTAAGTGCTAATGGCTAGAACACTTAGAACTTCTTTGGAAGGAAATGGTGTGTAGTGTTTTGTAGTGTATTTCTGTTCAAATCCATACAAATAATTTATTTTTATTATTCATAAATTAACTCATCAAACTTCATTGATTGCTTGATTTTTCCGAGCAATAATCCGGGGGAGGGGGACGTTGAGGCAAATTAGTTCAGTGGCTTATTCCCTCAGCTCTGAAGCACAATGCAGTGCAGGAATCTACTGATGAAGGCTTCAGCCACTGCGCCTCCAGGTTCGGTGAGTTAGAGGGCAGAAGGAGGGACTGTGATGGACGTGCTAGATAGTACAGGTCCAAAGAAAGGAGAGGGCGGATGGGTCGTTATCCGCAAGCCTGAGAGAAGGGCAGCCTGAGCAGGGGCTGTACCCCTGGGCTGTAGCTGCAGAGGACTTGGAGTTTCTGGACCTGGGCAAATACTTCCCTAGGCATCCCTATCTGAACAGGGTACTTTTTAAGATCAGCTTACACTGTTGTACACCCGAGCTTACAGTGGCATGGTGGGAGGAGCCCACCCAGAGCTTCTGGGGTTTCCCCACAGTCTCATTCCTGATGTCCTCGGCTAATGGCTCTACTTTTTTTTAACAACCCTCCCTTCCTCAGCCTCAGAGTAAACAAGCCAACAAGCCGGTCTGGCACAACTGTGTGTGTCTCTCCTCTCTCCTCCTTACTCCCGGTTCTCTCTGGAAACCTTGATAAAATTGGCAGTAATAACCATGCCACAGCCTGCAAGCTGGGAAACTGAGCTTAGTTAGAAGACTCCAGTAAATCACGCCAAAGGGTGTCCTACAGACTTGTGACAGTTGTACAAATGCTTCAGCGAGGAGTGAGAAACCGTTGAGCCTTGCTCTGACCTTTGAAGATATCTCCGCCACCTTAAAACATGAATCCTTTTTTTTTTCAAAATATTTGAGAAATATGCAAAATATTTCACTGTAAATTATAAGTAGACCTTTTCCTGGTAATTAATAGACAGGCTGACGGTTCACTCGTTAAGTAGTAGCCTGTAATTTAAAAGACCATATTTTCTTTCAACCAACAGATAGGCCTGCTCAGTACATCATACTTAAGGCAATAGCATGCATCACAGGAATATCCTGGACGCTGTTTTCTGTTCTAAATTACTCTAAACATTTTAGAAACAGAGATGTTAATGACCTCATTTCTCTTTGCCATAAGAATAACTTACATAAATAAAATCCTTGCCTTGCAAGGCACATGTTGAAATGTTCATGGAATCCTTACTATCCACCTAACATTTTTAAATCGTTACATTCATCTTTACATGACAAATAGTGATTAAACATTTTGCTAACTGTATGGAGCTGATATTTGTCATGATAAGAATATTTGTCAAAGTGGTTATGTGACTATTGTAATCATGATCTTGAAGCATCTCTAACATCTTTCCTGCCGATAGAAGAAGAGAAGAGTAGCAAGAAAATTTTATTCCTTTCACATAACAGCAAAGTGTGTCTGTCTGCTAGCTAACAGCAAGGGTGAAAATGTGCCACAGACTACCACGACTTCCTCTCATCAACATGCCACTTTTCCAGCTAGTGTAGAAATGTGATCTATCTGACCATTCTGTACATTAACAAGTTACTTGTAAATGGCGACAGTTTAACTGTAGCTTGAGAGCAATGACTCAGGAGAGTTTCCAAAACTCAGGCAATCAAAGAACACTCTAGCTCACCAGATAATCTTACTCTTAATCAGAATCTAATTGTGCGTGTATTATTGTGTTTTGGAAATATTTCATTTCTATGTTTTGTATCACAATCGCAGACTAATTACATATAATTCAGAGGGATTCATATGAAATGTTATGAAAACTAAACAATAGCACTTGAGCTCTTGCAAAATTAATTTTAAGGCTTAGAGACAACTGTAAGCTATTATTTAATGTACAGGGGGAAATCTCGTGGTTAAATTAATTATCAAAAAGCTATCCTCACGGTGGTCCCATAATAATCTCAGTACTTAGGAGAATAAGGACACATAACTGAGAATTTCAGGCCAGTGTGGACTACAGGACCATGTCTTAAATAAATAAAATAAAATAAAATAAATAAGAAATAAAAGACACATATCAGTTTATTATTACAATATATTCATGAAATAAAATGTTAACCTTTAGAATACTTAACAAAATATGCCTTTGTTAGTGATTCAGTACACATAAAATCACATAAAAAATGTTCACAAATCACTGTGCCATGTGAGTTTTTACAGAAAAAAAAAGCATTTACTACTTTTCTTTTTTATTTATTAAATGCTATGAAAATTCAGGCAGCTGAACTTTGCCTCTGGCTTCTCTTGTGACCTGGAAACATATCTAAAATTTTAATTGTGGTGAAAACAGTCCATTTCAATTTATCTTCTGGATTTTTTATAATGACTTCGATTGAGTCGGTATTCATAAAACATGTTGAAAAGCAGAAAGGCGAGGAATAGATAAACAGCAATTTGTATAATTCATAAGCTGGCATTTGACTCTTGATTGCTGACATTTCATTATACACACTACTCCCCAAACAGCGAGAAGCCAGGAATAAAAGCCCTGGTCCAAAATATCTTGGCAATATCATGTTTACCATTCTCTGTATTGAAGAGTTTAGGCAATTTTTCAATTAAAATGGATAGTAATTTAATTATTTGGAGAAGTAATATTTGCTCACCTTTGATTATGTTGATCACTTCGGCATTTTTAAATACGTTATTTCTTCAAATGACATCAAGTTGTAATACGCCATTAGCAGACATTCGCAAGCTTGGGTGTATCTTTTTTTTTTCCTCCACCCTTCTTGGAATTGCAATGAATTCAGTTTTATTTACATGTAGAATGCTATTACCATATTACCAAGTACCAGAAAGGATCAAAATTAAAAGGGTAATTTTCCTCCACAGTTTGTAGAGCTGGATATTTAAAGGGTTGCTACACCAGAGATCACCTAGGAAAATTTATTTACATTGGCTTTCCTTTTTCTCTCCACAAGTAGTAGGTTTATAAATATGAAACAGTGTTCATCAATGCACAGAAATGACCAGCCCTGTGCTTCTCTGCTGGTTCTTCCTCATCTCCTCCACGGTGAAATTGTCATCATTCAATGCTCGGCCCTTGCCCAATTACATGGGGCCTGCCTGGTTTTGTTTTTGTTCTTCTTGTTGTTGTTTTTATAGGCATGCTTGAGCTGTTTGCCTTTCCCAAGGCTTGCTTTATGGCCTGAGTCTGCTATGGTTGTCATGGTAATGTTCCTCAGCTCGTTTACCACAGACTTGTACCACATCCACACACAGTCATAGTGCATCAAGAGAGAGACTCAAAATTGCCTAAAGTAATGTAGGTCATTAATTTATTTGATGAATTAATTTCTGTTAAGCCTCTCTGGGCTTCATTCTTCATTCACTAAAGTGGATTTCTCTTAGTAATGGCCTCTGTAGACATTTTTGGATGTTATTGGGCAGTGTGGAGACACTTTTGGGAGTAAAATATAGCAAGATGTTCTAAGTTGACCCACTTCAGGAAAGAATTGGAAGAGAGCCCTTGATGAACGAGCAGTATTTTATTAATTAAGTATCTGAAAGTAAATATTGTGATAAATCAAGACAGCAAGAAAATGGTCTGCAGATGCTCAAGGCTTAATTCATTCTTACCTTCACGAATTCAGTGTCTTATTGTTCAGTGCCACAGAGCTACAGAGGAAAGTCACATGGGTGGTTTACGGTCTAGGGGTATGGACCTGTGACAAAGCTCTACACATTTCTCTTATGCTTTTAACATGGTCTCCTGAGGATGGTCTCCAAGGATAACAATTCTGTTTATAAAATCAGGACAAGTACAACTTCAGGTATTGAATCAGAGCATGTCTGTCTCCTTCACCCTTAGGCAAAGTTCTGGATACTTCTGAGCCCCAGATGGATTTTTGCCATGTGTATGGCCCTTCCATGCTTCCCCTTTACACTAGAATCCAATGCATGGCTTTCTTCAACCAAACTGCCTGGCTTATCACCCATGATTTCTTTCGTTTTTTTCCCTCATTCCCTTCTGCTCAGAACAAAGCGTGTGGTAACAATTACCATCTCTAAAGTGACATTTGTCTTTGTGATCTCATTTTCTCTGCAGCGTAGCAGAGATGAAATCACAGTGAAGATGGGAAAGCCTGCACTCGATGGGATCACTTGGCAGCTGGGATATTTTATCTCCTGTCAGACTGATCCTCCTCAGAGACTGGCTATTAATTTTTCCACTACCTCATATTTGAGGCCCTTGCTGTCACAGAATCCACACTCAAGTCAGAAGAGTCGTATAGACAGACGATTTTATAAGTCTCATGGTATGTCTCCTTCATGGAACTTTCTGACACCTCGACCCTCAGAACCACAGGGGGAGCCTTTGGAAATGTGATTAACCTCAGTTGTCTGGCACTAGCCTGAATACTGGGCATATCTCTAAGTAGTGACATCACACATTCTCATAAGGAGGAATCAAATGTGTCAACCCTCTGTATACATGGGTTCCATGACTGCAGATTCAATCAATGGGTTCCATAACTGCAGATTCAATCAATGGGTTCCATGTCTGCAGATCAAACCTATTTGGAAAAATATCACATCTGTACTACATCTATGCATATATTTTTCTTATCATTAGTCCATAAGTAATGAACAATTATAGTCTTTACATTGTGTTGGGAGTTATAAGTATTCTATCATGATCTATGTGCACGTGTACATATTACACCATCTTTTAGAACAGACATGAGCATCTGGATTTTGATACCCAAAGATAGACCAGGTCTATCTCCATGAAAAGATGGTTGTATTGAGAAGAAAACGTCAGAACTAAGTTTAAGATCTTTTCCTGTGTCTGGAAAGGTGACTCGGTGGTTAAGAACATATACTGCTCTTACAGGAGACAGAAGTTTGCTTCCTGGCACCTAGGTTGGGTGGCTCACAAATATCTCTAGCAGACTGATATTCTCTTCTGGTCTCCATGGGTAGCTGGATCTATGTTCATGTAGTTTCCCCACAAATACACATAATTAAAAATGAATCTTAAAAAACAATTGTTACTTTTTTTTCAAGTGGAGAGTTTTAGGAGACTTCTACAACTTGTCTCTAATCCATGGATTTTCAGAAGTACATTAGCATAGCATTAATCATAGCAAATATAAAAATCTTCATTTCTCTTTCCACCATGATGTCTTATTTATCTATTCATAATTCTAAGCCATATTTTTCTCTGAACAAAGAGTCTAGACCTGACCTGACTGTCAGCTACCATGGAATGTTGGGAAGAGTCAGGTATGAGTAGTAGTAGCCTGGGATGACGAGAAAGCACCTGAGGAATGTTCGTTACATTGGTTGATGATGAGTGCTCTGAGTCTAGTGTATATTATAAACTCAGGATTAGCAAGACTCTAAAAAAGATCCCCAAGTAAAGGTATTTCTGTATATTACTTTTAAAAAATATATCCCTAAATCACAACCTGTAGATAGCCTCCTTCCCATAAATAGATAAATACAATATTCTATCTAAATGATCAATAAAAGGAATTGCAAAGAAACATGAAAACGTATGGTATTCTAAGAGAATGCAGTATCTTCTGATCTAATTGATTGGAGCCACAGGGAACTGAAGCTCCTGGACATGCCTGTTGGAGATGCACTGGCCTGCAATCCTTGTAGACACCTGTGGTTGTTGGTGGTGTAAGCCAGGTTACATCTCACAGTGCATGCTTCCTTTACCAGCCTATGAGATGGTAAGATGACAATTGATTACACTCTTTAGAGAAGAAAACAGCTCTATAATTCTGCAATGTAAGTGATAGAATGGCAGATTCAAGGACTTTCTAGAATGTCTGGACCATGGGTGACCGGAGTTCCTCTTCTCCTTTCTCCAATGCTGTGGTGGATGGACCTTGCTTCTCATTAGGCTCAAAGTGAATGGAAATGCTCCTCCTTGTCCTTCTCACCTCCTGGGGTGGTCGTGTCCTTGAAGATCTTCAGCTTTCTATATTAGACGCTTTAGAGTACCATTTCAATCTCACTTCCATCATAGACAAAAATTGTAGTGCTAAATGTATGCACAAAAAATAATTGAATCCGTGGTTTGCCTGAGATTTCAGAGAACTGATATTGTCCCCCAACAGAGTGGAGTTTGTGAAGTCATTGATTAAATTAATTAAATACCATGCAGAGTGTTTATGAGGTCAGTATGTGGTAATGACAGAAAAAATAAACACAAGAAGTGACGCTTTGTTGTTCCTGGGTGTTCATTCTCCTTGACTGTTATCCGAGAACAGATGGCAGGGCTGTCGGCCGGGGTACGAGGTCCCTGCAAGCAGGAAGGAGGTGATGATAAATGGCTGGTAATTTCCCAGAGTGGAGCCACTGCGCAGAGGCTGAGTTTAAATGGATAGATGTGGGGCTACAGAATCATCTCTGGAATCTCATCCAATAATTCTTTCTTTCCCTGTAAGTAGACAACGGGCTGATGCCTTGTCCTTTGGTTCTATGGAATCAGGAGAAAGCTGAAACACATATGCTTACTCTTGAGGTAAAGTTTTTGGCTGAGAAGTGAACCTCGCATTTATTACAAGATTAATCAAGGTTTTATTTCCCTTGTTGGGCATGTGGGTTTTCAGAGTATTTTGTATTTGCTTAACTTGTCCCACTGATGCTGGTTGGTCTGTCTGTCTGGTTAAAGATTTACTTTTAGTAGTTTCCAAAGTTTATTTCTATCTATTTTCAGATGAAAAAAAAAGATTTTTTTATTTGATGTAAGACTTGATTATTAAGAATCTTTTCAATGGAAGATAAGTTTGGGACTTAGGGATGGATAAGATATACCTATTTTGTCCAAAGGCCAGTGGTGCCTTAATAGTGAATGGGTTAAATCTTTGAGGTATGAATAAGTTTGGTTCACAGTTTTATCAGTGTGCCTGTATCAATGCCAATTTCTATTTTAACAGCCTCACAATGAGAATTGTCTGTCCTGTATACGGTGCAGTGAGGATAAATTATTTTTAATTATTTTAAAAGCCAGCAGAAACTGGGAAAGTAGGTCCTTAAGAACTGGCGCCCTGAAGTTCAATAGTGGCCCTCTTCATCATGGTCATAAGATGTAATGGAAGAAAGGGCCTCCAAAATAATGCAGAGGGCTGAGTCAGAACCAGACGCAGTTGTAGAGTGCCCTGAGCTACCCCTAGACACAGACACTTGCTGTTGTCACAGTGGACCTGCTCACTACCATGATAAAAAGCACAAACAGCTTATTAGCATGACAGGTAGTTACCAACTGTCACAGCTTAATATTTTCTAATACTGCGGTAGTATTATGACACGATGACATAAAGGCTTTTTCTAACTGCTGTTCCTCTTTGACATGCTCATCAATGCTTCCTTGAGGTTTAACTCAAGAAATTTAACTGCAGCGCCAGTGGATTAAATGCTTTAGAAGAAAAAAAATCATTTCTTGAAACTGCCCAGTGTTAAAATACTCTCAATGATCTACTTATTAGTACCTGGTTTGTAAGAGGAGGCTTTAGACTATTTGATATTCTAAAATAGATCTGCCATCAGACCTCTTAAATAATGTTAGATCTGTGTAATTTTCTTCTTTACTTTGAATATGCTTATCTTGACTTAACAAGTGGTTATCTTACTGCCATTTTTACTCCTGTATGCCATTGATCAATATATGTGGTGTGTGTGTGTGTGTGTGTGTGTGTGTGTGTGTGTGTATAAACCTGTTAGAAAAATACAAGGGAAAGTTGTCTATTGGAGAATTAATAAGATCTGATACATATTTGAACTTTTTTTGGTATCTTAAAGCTAAGTCTTGTGTATTTCAGTGACCACCAATCTTTCAGAGTTTAACTTAAGGCCCCGATTTGTAGTTAGGCAAGATGTTCGGTCCTTTCACATGACAGACAGAAAGACGTTAGAGAGATTATTTTCTTCTTGGTGTTGAGATGTGTAAAAACCTTTCTCTTCAAGGAGGAGTCGGGGAAAAGGCAAGAAGTGGCCCTAGGCTGAGTGACACTAAGACACTGATTGAATGTGTAATAAACAGCCACATGTTTGCTCTCCTACAAAATGGACAATCACATAAATCATCACTCACTGTTCCCTGAAGTTTGAGTACTTCCAAAAGTACTCATTTGGTCACATTCAGTTAAGAAGTTATATCTCCTTGGGTAAGAGGCATCCCTTAGAATGAAGATTCCCAAGGGCACTTCTTTAGCTATGACTATTCTGCCTGAGTGAAAACAGAAAGCATGGTCCAAGGCACACTAGAAACCTCATCTGCCCTCTGTGTGTGTGTCTGCTAAAGAGTTTCATGGGTTTTCAGGTGCTTCTGCACAGATCTGCTGTGGTTACAAGGAATACTCACGTTTACTCCTTAAGCATTCATAATGGAGTCCAAGTCGGAGTAGCTGGGTGGTTTTTTTTTTTTTAAATCATCTTAGTGGCTCATCTGTGCTGTGTGTCATCACCACTCACAACACAGCCAAGAACACAGAAGTCCTTATTGAATGGAAGTAGGATCACACGCATTTCACTAAATTCTGCTTTAGAAAGTACAGTTGGTCTGTAGTTGGGAAAGAAGCATTTTACTTAAGCCTCATCTGCCTGATTCACAATTGCTCTTTTGTTCTGGGGCAGAGGTTCACAGACACAGTGAAAGAGGCAGGGGTGGGGAGTGGGACTCGCAGTGAAGGAAGTCTTTCTGGGACGGTGAGAACCATCCCTTTCTTAGCCGCTTTACTGAGCAAGGCCAAGCCACTCATGGTGGGTGACTGACATTAAAAGCTTCCAGAGACAGGAGCAAAGTGACGTGTAGAGAGTGAAGGACCAGAAAGCTTTGGCTTTTTCAACAGCACCGAGTGAGAAAGCACAGCTGAGCAGCACAGACCCCTCTTCAGCTACATGTTGAGTGTAAATGAGGCCTCCGAGAATGCCTGATGTCTTGCTCTTCATTTTCCACATAGGGAGAATATTCTCAGCTAAGGCATGACTCCTCTAAGTCTTTGTTCCTAAATGTAAACTCCCTCAATTAAAGTACACAAATTTCGTATGTCTAAATTTATTATATTAAACTTATTATATGTATGTAATTTGACTATTTCTTTTTAAAATTATATTTAAATAACTTTTTTTTCATTTATTTTATGTATCAGCAGCAGCTTCCCCTCCCTCCTCTCCTCCTCTTCCCCACTCTTTTCCCCCCAGCTCTACTTCCCATCTACCCCCCTCCTCATCCACTCCTCCTCAGTCTACATTCAGAAAGGGGGCAGGTCTCCCATAGGCTTGAACAAAGTATGACACATCAAGTTGAGGCAGGACCAAGCTCCTCCCCTTGGGTCAAGCCTGGGTGAGGTAATCTAGCCTGGGGGACAGGTTCCCAAAAGCCAGTTTAGAGACAGGGACAGGTCCTGATCTCACTGCTAGTAGCCTTACAAAGAGTCCAAGGCACACACATGCAGGGGGCTTAGGTTGGTCCCATGCTGGTGCTCTAATTATTTGTCCAGAGTCTGTGAGCTCCCACGAGCTCAGGTCAGCCGTCTCTGTGGGTTCCCCCATCATGCCCCTCCTGGCTCATACAATCCCTCCTTCCTTTCTTCAGCAAGACTCCTGGAGGTCAGCCTGTTGTACTACTCTTTTGGCTGTCCTTTTGCTTTTGTGGTCCCGACTCCTTGTGGTGCAGCACGCCCTGTGTTTGAGACTAGATGCAGTTTTTATGTGTTCTGTATAGTCTAGAGTATGGTCTATAATAGCTGTATTATTGTAGGTTTTTGGACAGTGAGTTTATTAATTATATGAAATCATAAGTACTAGATAGAAGTTCCTGGTAGTCAAACATCATCAAATATGGCTTTTACAGAATCTGACAGGTCTACACGAGTAGCCAAATTGAAAGAAAAACAAAAAACAAATAATCATTTCCTTGAGGCTCATAACATCCAGCAAAAGTTAACTGGAGAAGATGAAGTTGTTACCTGGAGTTCTTGATTCAGCTTTCTCTCCACAGCTGAGCTTCCAAATTTCCGTTCCCAGTGCAGGCATTTTCATATCACGATATCAACAGTAGTAAGCTGTTTGGAAATGAGCTTACCTCCCACTGTTCTCAAGTGGACTGTCTTTTTACTTTTGGACTGTTTTGCTCTTATTTACCTCTATGTCACATAATGAGGTTGTGGTGGGGGGTGGCTAGCACATCTCCACTCTAGGATCATGGACGTTACCTTGAAGCAAACACGCTTGGGTTTGAAGAGATGAGAGGACAACCTCAATGCCACAGGTAGCTTTTTGGTGTGCTTAAACAATGGGTATCGTATGATGGATACCCGACCTGCTTGCTAATTATTTCCTCCTTCTCAGACAATGCAGTGTTTCTGTAGTACCTGGAATACTCGCTTTCTGAATTTTTTTTTTTTTTTTTTTTTTTTGTGTGTGTGTGTGTGTGTGTGTGTGTGTGTTTCTCCACAAGTCTTATCCTAATGATGACAGAACTCATGACTTAATCAAGCCCCACAAAGTTCTTGGTGTCTATTCATAATAGGTTCCAAACACGTTTGAAGATTGATCTGCTTCTTCAGGACTTATGTCATGACCCAACTAAACTTTCAATTATGTTTTTAATTTTGTATGTAATTTAGATTTAGATGTAGTCCATATGAGGCAAACAATGGTGATAAAAAATTCCATCAACAATGAGGAATGAATGAGGCTAAGAAATTTCCAGGGGAGAGCTTTGAAATTTTAAAGCAGAAAGACACAAGGAAAGGTAAATGTCAAAGGAAATAAGAGTTGAGAGATGATAATTGTGGAAGATGTGAAAGAGAGCCATTATAGGCTCTCATGAGATGATGAATGAATAGTTAAAAGAGAATGTTTCCCATGACTGCTTGGGAGAAGATGACACTCTGAGTTGGCATGGGAGGAGAGAGTGGATCAAGTTTGCTTGTAGAAAAGGAGCCATCAGATCCCAAACATTCCTTACAAGAACACAACTTTTATTCAGATGTTGGTAGGAATACAGGTTCTTTTTGGTCTCACTAGAACTTTGTCCCAACCGGAAATAGAATGGCCTATCTACTTTGTTCATAGTTTGAGCATCTTTACTTTCACATAATTTTTAGCTGCTACTCAAGGGTTTATAGGTTTAGTATTAATAACATGAGCAAAGCTAGGTCCTATGGGCTCCTTCTTTCTTGATAAAACAAATATATTATTAAACATTCATAATGTAACAATTTTAAAAAGTGGTAAATTTATGACTGGTCAGCCAAGAGAAAGACAGTTTGAAGAGATGGAACTTTGTCTTTGGGATCAGCCATCTTTCTGTGGCCTTTACTGCTATGTTGTTTATAATTATATAAAAACAGATTTTATAGCCACATTCAAGAAGCATCAAGAAAAAAAAAGAAAGAGACAGACAGAGGGCTGTTTCTCAGCTTTGACTGAAACAAGAGCTAGCATGACTTAGCCTCATCGAAATGCCTTCAAGGAATTAGCAAGGGCTCAAAGCAAAGGAAGACCTATTCTGCCACTTTTCTTTAAAAAGGGAAAACCATTTCCTAGTCTTTGTTTTCACAGCCAGGGCCTTTGTTCTTGTCCCTTATTTGGGCTTACTCTGTTGACAACTTGTCTCTGGTCTCCAATGCATTTATACCTCTCTTGGCTCCAGGGCAGATTGGCACAGTAGAGGGAGGAGCTTCTTCCATTTTTGCTGGGACTCCTTCTTTCCTTTTGTTTATTTGTGGCAGTTTATTTCCCTGACTTCTGAATCACCACCTAGCCTCTATCTCTCATGGAGCAAAATCTTGCATTCCTTTCTAGCACTGCTGAAATGTTTGGTTAGAGCTCAAAAAGAAGGGAAAAATCTGTGCAGTCACATGATCCTCCATGATTATAAGCTTTTTATCCAACTCAGAAGGAATGTCTGCTCAGAGTTTTATCATCAGACAAATATCTGGTGATGACTTTACATATGCCAAGCATTGTTTCCACCAAAAGAAATGAAGCAAGCAGTCAGGTAGGATGCTTTCTTCTGTGACACACAGAAATCACCCAAGATCAGTAATATAACACGAGAGACTAGGAGGACTAGGAGAAACTTGAAGTTCAAAATCCAGTGGGATAGAAAACGTTCTTCTTGACTAATCACCCAGGGCAAACCCTTGGGGGGTGGTGTCATAAGAAGTGGCCCATGGATGACAGAGAGCTCAATAAAGCACAACATAGTTGAATAGGAACCAGGTGGAGCATCAAAAAACCAAAAGAGGGGTATATGCAATGCAAGACAAGAGTTCCTAAGAATGAGGGTACATAGGGTCCAAGGTGAGGGTGGGCTTCATCTGAGTCTGTAGAGATTTGCTGCTTTACTCCATCTTCTTGACTAAACAATGCATGACATAGAGTAAGCATGCAGGAAATGATGGATATTGCTAGTTAAAAGTAATACTGGGTAAGTATATGATTATGGGCATGGCAGACTGGAGGATGCTTTATGAACATTCCAGAAGTATACAATGATAGTTTGAATTAAAACAGTAGATTTCAAAGTATTAGCAGAAACAGTAAGACCTGCTGATTTGAGAATTAGGGAGAACAAAGAGGGAAATATCCAAAATGAGCCCCTGTGTTTTTCTTGAGGCTTTAAAGATTATATGCATGATGACCTACTTGAGAAATGAGACAAAAATTGGTTAAGAAACTATCAACAGACAAAAAGGTTCTATGCATCTCTGTTTGTGGTTCCATACCCCCAGAATCTAGGCACCACTTTGGTGATGAAGAAATATTTGTTATTTATAACTCATTTCAGTATGAGTATGGGAAAAGAAAAATTAAAGTGACCAAGATTGATGACATAACATGGTGATAATCTAGGTTTTTGTATTGTTTAGATGTCCATTCTTTCTGAGATGGCCTTTCCCAGTCTTTACCAGGCTTATACTATACCATTCTGAAATACCAATGTCACGAAGCCATTTCTAGATCAGTTACACAACAGTTAAACTCACTGCCAGTGCTCATGACCTTGATTTACAGATCCACAACAGGAACGAGGCAACTTCCTGTCCTGGGTGAGCCAGAGTCAGCTGGGGATTTCTGTATCATGCATCCATCAGGACTAATCCTGAGTGACACAGTCTCAGAGATTTGACTGGATGTTGCCTTCTCTGTGACCTCACCCTACATCCTTTCCTTCTGTGACTTCTTCTTGCCTGTTCTGATTATGCATCTGGCTGTTGCCAGTCTCTTTCCATCTCACTGGAAACAGAGTTTAAGCTCTCCAGTTCCGGATGTTCTTTCTGGATGACTGGTACATCCCCAGCACTAGTAGGTAGTCAGTGACTGTTAGATATACAAAGGACTGTGCCATTGAAGTCTTAGAGGGCTCTGATGCTGTAAACATACATGAAGAAACATTCACTTGGTACTAAGACCATCTCTGTTGTGTTAAAGACAGTTAAAGGAGATCAAGCTTTCTTTTTATTTACACCAGTGTCTTGTTGAAGCCACACCATCATTAAAGGCTCAGTGGCCCTATTATTCTTCATGGAAACTTTGTGCTTAGGTTTGTGGTTTCTCATGTTATGTGGTAATTTGGGTTTATTGTTCTTTAGTCTCCTTGTTGATTACACATCAAGCTTAGTCTCCTTTGCTTTACCCTGTCATGTTTTGGAGTTACTAACATACAATATGGTGAAAGCTTTGTCTAAACAAACATTTTTCAGGAAAATACATGTATCTTCCTCTTTAGATATAAGGAAATTTTAGAGCCAGAAACTGATGGTGCTATATACACACAAATTACTAATTTTGGTTATTCTCTAAAATAGAACTTTTTGGCATTTTTTCAGCCTGGTATGACAGGAGCTGAGCTGTCTCTACAATGATAAGACCTGTAAGATAGATTCCCTTTCATTATTAGGTCAAACCTGGAAAGATGATAGATGGAGTCCTCATTTTCTAAACTGACTAGGACTGGTACTGGCGGGAGCCATGCATCTACCAGGATCAGTGTAGGCACATAGAGCTGCTGACTCACTGTATGGCCAAGTCCCTTTGAGGTCCTTGCTGTATGACAAAGATCCTGCAAGAAGATTCTGCTCCACCTTCTGTGACTCCTAAAAACAATGACTGATTCTGGGTCACGTTGACCAAGATTGATTCTGTCACTGGTTTATTACATCCCCACATTTGGTCAAGTTTTTTAAACTAAGTGTCCGATGTGGGTGCATGCGTGTGAACACGTATGTATGTGAGGGGACACACACACATACACTGCTTCTTCAAACATACATTAATGCATTTCCATTTACCCAGGCCATGATTTACATCGATCTTAAACTAAAAATAAAAGTCCAAAGCGTGTGTTACAGGTAAGAAAAATACGATTTGGGTAATATTAAAAAAATCTGATAAGCTAATTGATGGCTAAAAGTGATAGTCAACCATTGTACTCAAAGACAAGAGACATAATAGGAACAGCAAAGAGGTAGAAGAAAGAAGCCATTCCCAGGAGGTGAGAAATAAACAGCAAACCACTGATGCTGGAACCGTGGGCTGGTTTCAGTTTTAGTCATAGTATAATTGTGTTTAGTATTTTGTGGTCAGTTTTCCTCATAAAGATCTAAAAAGAACCAGGCACACACTAGGGAAGCTGTGCTGATCTTTCCATTGGAGCAGAGCTCGTGTGCTGGGGTTGTGGGCAGTGGACGGCAGCCTGAGATGAGTTTGGCCCTCAGGTCTCCCTGTTATGCCACCTCTGGTTTACTAATTCCATCTTTCCCACTTCTGTTTTCTCAAGTGCAAAGTGGATGCACTTAGAGTTATAGCTCTTGGAGACTAAGATCCTATCCCATTTCCCCTGGACCGATGATGATGTGAAGCATCTATGACCTTAAGCCTCTATTAATTACAAGATGTCTCATCAGAGTCTACACTGCTATCACAATTTTTGATTACTCATAGAAAGCAGAGTTTCCCATGGACCTTGTTCCTAAGATTCTTAATTATGATCTTAGAAACAAAGTAATGGAAAACGTTAACCCCCTGCCTGGATCTCAAGAAAAGTTGGAGGATGTACTTCCTGGAGTTCACCACTGAGGATGGGTTCATCAAGCTGCACTTCAAGACACTTGAAGTATAAGATGATAACTGGTCACCTGCCTACTGGAGTCCTTAAGAGCTTCTCAGAGGTTCCTAACCTAGATTTAAACACTCTTTTCCAAGCCTTTTTTCTTCCTTGGAGGGCAGGCTTCCATTTGTAATTCAAAGATGACATCCTCCCAAAGAAAGGCCAATCATAGATATGCAGATTGAAGCATCAAAGCATCCTTCCAGAAGCTGTGGGATGAAGCACAGAGCTGGCTAATAATGGGTCATTGAGTGTTTTATGAGCACGGGACTTTGATTTGCTAGGGAGGAGACACTAGTTTTGTTTTTTTTTTTCTGTGAGTCTCGCTTAGTATGATAAAGTAAAGCATGATCTTCATCAAGTGTCTTTAATGCAGCAGTGATGATCTCAGTACCAAGGGAAATGCTTTCATCAGTACAACCAGTGTTGGTTGACAGACTGCTTCTGAGTGTTGGGAATGTACCAGCCATCCAGGCAGTGTCTGGTACTGGAGGGTTTAAACTCTAGTTCCAGTGTGGTGCAGAGAGATAGCAGCCAGGTGCATAAATAATCTGATCAGGCAAGGATAAATTACTACAGAAGGAAACAGTGGAGTGAGGAGTCACAGAAAAGGGTGGTGCCTGGCATTCAGGATCAGTCCTGATGGATGCATGAAACAGAAATCCCTAGCTGACACTGGCTCACTCAGGACAGAAAGTTGCCTCTCCTTCATGTTGTGGATCTGCAAAGCAATGCTGTAAACAACACTTATAGTGGGTTCCAGGTGCCCTCTGGCCTCAGTTCCTATCTTCGGGGTTTGCTGTCCCCATGGCACAAGCACCCACAAGCTGCCTTTGCTAAGGAACCCTGATTCCACAGGTGGGTGGACCCTGAAAGGAAGCCCAGCTCGTCTGCCTTCATTTTACATCAGTCTCCTCTACTCTGGCTGAGATCCAGAGAGATGACACCGTCCTTCACCTTGGCTCTATGTCACTTTGGCTCCCCTGAAGAGGAGAGCATTCCAGGGCAGACACAATCCCCCTCCAAGAGAGGACAGTGACCCATGAGGATGAATCTTTATCCTGAAGCGGAAGTGACGACACCCTGAGAACCAGCTTGCTCCTTCATGGTGTGAGAACTTCTGACTGGCTTCCAGGACAGGAGCTGAGACACTGATGAGCAAGAACACACCTTGGCCAGGACTACTTCATTGCTAGCAATGATATTCTGAGTGCGGAGTGCTCTGGTTCTCCTGGTCATTGACTGCCATGCATCCTGAGAAGATTAAGAATTATAAGGAAAGTCAAATTTGGGTCACACCATAGGAAATGTCTACGCCAAAATGAACCAAATAAGGAAAAAAGAAACCACATGATTAAGAGTAAAAGTAAGTTAGTGAAATGTGTCTCTCCAACAATTCTGCTCCAAGAGGAGATGTGACTATTCCTTCTGTGGCTGTCAGGGCTAGAGCGATGTCAGAGGCCAGGACCGAGCGAAGATGCAGGCGCTGGGGGCAACCGAAACAGGTCCAGGCTGCTTCATAGGAAGAGCAGAGGGCTGTGGGCTCGGGCAGAGCTAGCACAGGTGATAGAGCTCTTGCTGATTCCAGGACTAGATCCCAAGGGCGTCTGTAGGTTGTGGGGAGTGCTTTGAATCTTACTCTGAATGGGATGCAGACATTGTCACCTGTATGTTTTGAGGGAGTGACATGATTTGACATATGTTTTAGGGGAAAAGTATTTCTTAGCTGAACAATTTTTTAAAAATAGAAAAATTGAAGTCAAAATGAGTGACAAATTTGGTTCCCAGACATGGGTGTGCCGTTATATGAATTATCATTCTCTAGGGACGTTTACCTACCATAAATGAAGGGTCTACTTGCTAATTAGTTTGCTCAAAGTGGGGCTAATAGTCATAGATTTGTCAAGAACCTCGAGGAGCCCGAGGGTCTGCCTGGTGGAAGCTGGTGTGGTAGTCCGCCATGGCTTCTCGACTGCCTGTAAAAGTCACAAGAATCCTGGGTCAGAACAAAGGGATGGTTGCTACTTAACTCACATCAGCAGCCAGACTGTCACTGTCCTGATGAGCTGAACTCCCAGTGCAGCACAGAGGGTCATGTCTTGAAGAGCTGGTGCCAATAGGTCCCATTATGGGAGCGCAAGTCAGGACAGGGGGGAACAAATATTTGATAATGTGCATTAAGCATGCCCCTGCCTCTGCCCCCTGGAAAGAGTCTTTCTGTTTTCCTTTGTTCATTGCACAAAGGTCCCTGAAAAAAGAGGAAAACAAACCAGTGAAAATGGAGCCTCTGCCTTCTCTCAAAGTATGCAGAAATGCCAAGGACTCCCAGAGAATTGCTTCCCATTATTACTATTTTTAATCCTACCATTTGAAAGTATGTTTGCAAGATATTTTCCTTCAGTGATTTATACATCATCATTTTAATGACAATGACAGTTGTGTGCTTGCTCTATTTCTGTCATAAATGGGAAACACTACATACATTGATGCTGAAATGTGAAGTTACCTTAGAAGCATTGAGAATTCTTTGTAATCTGCCAAGCAAAAGCATTGGGAACATCTTAGATTTTACAAAAATAGACACTGTCTGCCTGGTCAGCTGTACCCACCCATGAAGGTTGCATGGACAGCATTGTTCAAACCAACTGCAAGACCCATGCTTATCCTCTGACTGATAAAATCAGGGTCTTCATACCTCTGCCTCAGCTTCTGTTATTTATTGGACAAGTGAAGAAACTCGGAGATCTTTCTAGTATTAGTTTATTTAAAAACAAACAAGAAGGAAGCCCTTGATTAGAGCTGACTAAATGGATGTGAGAAGGCCTGGGGCATGTTGCCTTGACTCCTGTTCTCCCCACACCCCAGTATGCTCAATAACCCAAAGTTCCTCAGACTTTAGTGAGCTGCCATCACCTAGAAGTGAACCATGAGGTCACCAGCACAAGGCGATGAATTCCTCTCCAGGTTCTGGATGAGATCAAATCCTCACTTCCTATTTTGGCATTGGTTCTCAAAGCAGCTGGCGTCAATCCTCTGCCTCCCATTGGTGACCATTTGAGCATTAACTATGATGGCAAAGTGTCTGTTATGATGAAGCACAGCTCCCTCACTCCAAGAACCCAGGAGACTGCAGTGGTTTTTTAGAAGCTCAGTATCAGTGCCTGGGGGAACAGAGACCACATAGAGATTCTGTGTGCTAGCAAAGGTTTTCTGTCTACTATATATGCAATTTTTGGATTGCTATAAGGCATAAACACACATACACATACATACATACACACACACACACACACACACCATTTAAGATCTGTAAGTCTATCAAATCATCCTTTTTAATATGCAATTGAACTATCTCAAATTTCTTCCAAAACTCCTACAAAATGGTCCAAAAGACAGTAGTTCCATCTTTTATGAACTATACACAAATGCTCACAGCATTGACAATCGCCCCTAGACTAAAAGCCACTTAAATGTTTTGCAATTGTGTGAGTGTTTGACTGTTCTGTGGTTCATTCATAATACAGAAAACATTTCCTAAATAATAAGGAACAGTTACGGATCCACACCACAATTTAGATGACTCTCAAGGGAATTACAGAATAGGAGAATCCAGCCAGACAGGTGGAGAACATGTCAGTGTCCGACTGACAGGGGTTTGAACTGGGGGTTGGAGTAGCTGTGGTTCTAGGAACAGTTGACAGAGCAGTAGAGAATTTTTATTACGTTTCTGGTCACACAAATCTACACATGTACTAACATCCCGTAGAGCTATAGATGGCCTCAAACAGCCACAGCTGGACTCAGAAAAGTGTGTGTGATCACAAGCTTGACATACATGGGAAGACCCCTAGGCATGCCGGGCCTCTTAGTTGGGATGCCTTTCCTTCCTTGTGGAAAGTGCCACACCCAAGACTCAGCTACATAGTTCTTTGCAAACTTTTGTATAACTGTAATTCAAAATAAAAAAAGTTAGAAAAGAGCTGGGAGCAGAGGCACACTCTTTTAACCCCAGCGTTAAGGAGGTAGAGACCAGCAGGCCTCTATGAGCTGGAGGCCAGCCTGGTCTACGTAGTGCATCGTGGTAGACAGTGACCAGTCAAGGCATATAGTGAGACCCTGTCTCAAAACAGCGATGGCAACAAAAGGCAGCAAGGAGCTGGGCAGTTTGGTGTAGTCCTAGGTAGATCGTCAAGTCCACCACGGGCATCAACTCATCCGCTTAACTCATCACACGCACACACTTTAATATTAATATTGACTAGGATTTCCATAAGTTCTTCGATTTAAATTTTATTATCAAGAGAATATATCTAATATATTGTTATAAGAATGACAAAACAGATATATGCATTGTGAATCTATCTATTACTATGTATGTGATATGTTCATATCTGTGTAATAAGTTCATTTTTATATTTTAAAAATTATAGATTATTTACAAATAATTTAACAATGTGTAACCATTATGAAAGACACACATTAAAGTTCTGAAATAGTTTTTACTTCCCATATTACATATGTTTTTAATATTTTCATTCATATTCTTAGCAACAACAATTTAAAAGAGTTATGCATTTATTTTTATGTGTATACGCGTGTGCCTGAGCGTGTGTCTATGCACCACATGCACACAGAAGCCCATGAGGTCAGAAGAGTCTTCGAGTCCCCAAGAACTGGAGCTCCCAACAACAATCTTCTAATCAGAAAAAGGAAAAATTTAAAAAGACATGAAACAAAACCTGTTGTAAACCTATATCCCAAATATAAATATAGTATTTATTTAAATAAGAGGATTTTATAAGTACTAGCCTAACTGTGTTTGGGCAGCAGGGCCACAGGGCAGCTGTCCCCAGCCCTGCCTGCCATGTTCTGCCTCTGGAGTCCTAATCCATGAGCGCTGGGTATACCAGCAGATGATATGTTCCTCTGTTTACACAGTTTTCACATTTTCATACTGGAGATTTATGAAACTAGGGACCGAGGGGTAGGTAGGGAGCTTAATGATAATGCTCTTCCTTATCATATAAGGCCAGAGTTAGGTCTTCAACGCTGAAATAAGTAAAATAAATTGAATACTGCAGAAAATATGATGAAAGGTTTTGCTAGGAAGGATTATCAGACATTAGGGATGAATGTGATAAACTCCAAATGTAAGCTACTGGGAGTGGGCAGGGCTGGAGAAGTGATGACGTGGTTAGGAGCACTTGATGCTCTTGTAGAAGACTAGGGCTTGGTTCCCAGCACCCATGCTAGGGGGCTCATAACTGGCAGTAACTCCCAGTTCCAGGAGACCCAGTTCACTCCTCTGGCCTCCATGGACACATGCAAACATGTGCACATACTTTCACACAGACTCACATATATACATATAGTGAAAAATAAATCTTAAAAACCAAAACCAAAACCAAACCTTAGGCTTGTGAAAGCATCCAAGGCTTCTGAGATTTAATCCAGTACCCAGGGTGGGTCCTGAGCCGTAGTGAGATTCGTGAGCAGCTGCTGGGGTTGGGTGGCCCATTCTCACCTGCTCTGTTTCATCGTGACAGCTCTCTGTCAGGTTCTGCGTCCTTTCTCTGCCCGGAGCCCCTCTCTGGAGAAGCGTGCTTCCTCTACCCTCTACTAATGCTGGGGAGCTGTGGCTTTTCTGAAACTGCTCCCACGGTGGTCACGCAAGTGCAGAGGTTCTTCTGAGTCACAGACGCCTCACTCCAGTGTCCCTCCCGGTGGCTGTTTATACTCACTCACGTGTGCAGGTGGGGGGTGTTGGGAGTGTACCCCATTCCTAACAGAACGCGCCACTAAAGCTCTCCTCCAAACCTGCTTTGCCTATAAAATTGTGAATAATATATTCTTGAAATGCCTGTTGTAAAACCCTCTCTGCCGCTGTGGCTGAACGTGCTTATAACAATTTTTTTGACATTAGACGAGAAAGAATACATTATGGGCTTCGTGTTGTGGGGAATTGTTCCTTCTCTGCTGGCAGCTGTTCTCAAGCAAACACTTCAAAGTGAAAACTGGCCATGCCAGGGTAAGTGGCAAGCCACGCCACATGTGTCTCGCTTTCTCCATCTGGAAAGACAGAATTACTTCTGAATTTATGTCCATATATATGTATATATGCATATACGTAACACATGCGTGTATATAATATACACGCATGTGTTATGATAGATGATAGATGGATAGATAGATAGCTAGACAGATGATAGATGGGTGGATGGAGAGATCAAATATGGGTCAAATAATGAGTGGAGAGATCTTGGAAAAAAATTTTATATGGCTATAGAACACTTGTAAAGAATTTTTAATTCTTTCATGTCTTAAAGTGGTTTTCTGGCTGACGTATTCATGCTCAATGAATTTGTGTCCTGGATGGACTGAGAAAAAAAAATTAGTTTTATTTCAAATAGAAATTCCTATGGTTCAGAAGTTTCCCTGGAAAAGACTGGTAGAAGCTTCCGACATAGTCATTGTAAAAGCTTCTGTGAAAATACTTTTTAAGGTCTACGCAAAATATCATGGATGCTTAAGTTCTTGAATGTCAGCTGAGGAAGTGTCTACTTCCCTCCTAACAGAATGACATTGGCCCAGCCTCTTGGATCCCTCCCCACTGGAAGTATTGACATACACTGTTTACCCAGGACGGGTTTCCTGGTAGAGACTTGATGGGTGATAATCACCCGGTTTCTTAGATTAAATATATATACCATATGCGTATGTTTTATATATATATATATATAACACAATGCCTGTCTTATATATATACCATATATATGTGTGTATGTATATATATATATAACACACACAATGCCTGTCATATATATACCATATATGTGTATGTGTGTATATATATATATATATGTATATATATATATATATATATTACACACACACATACACACACACACCTGTCTTAGCTCAATCAGCCATTGTCTCCTCACACACACACTTGAACACACCCCTGTAGGTGGCCGCGTGCATTTCTAGAACCTGAATCTCAGAAAACTGAATTTAGAGCCGTTGGACTTTAGAGTTAAAAAGGCCCTTCATATTGGGGATGCAGGAATCTTAGGTCTTGATGCCTTTTGCTTTGGACACATGTGTTCTTTCTACATCTTCACCTTACAAGAAGCCACCTGTAACCTTGTATCTCAAATATCCTGAAGTGTGCGCATAACTGCGGAAGTCTGCAAGCTCCTGCTTTGCTGATCAAGTATAGGATGGATAGCAAAGAGAGAGATCTGAGGGAGGTGTTTTTTGTCAGACTCTAAAATATTTGGAAACAACTTTTAATTCTTTCATGTTCTAAAATGGTTTTTGGTTCGACATATTCATGCTCAATTAATCCGTGCTTTTTATTTGGCCCCGGATGAATAAACTAAATAGAATTAGAATTATACAAGCCAATGTTATTCCAAACCCTCCTGTAGCAGGAAATGGCTTTTTAACAAAATTACATGCCAGCTGGCCCTGCTGCCAGCGTCCAGAATGACAGCGTTTGCTTTTGATTCCCTTGGAACCTCAAAGGGCGGTTTAGCTGCAGAGGTCAAGGGCGCGGGGCCCCCTGGGGACGATCACACATCGCAGTGACGTCGTCTGCCACATGACGTCGACTTCAGAGTGAGACTCAGATGAAGGCACTGAACAGTCACACTGATTCACTGGTGTTGGTGTGCACTGGACCGTGAGGGAGCCGCGCCGGCGCCATTGTCCAGGTCCTCAGCCACTCTGTGCTCAGGTGTCCGCGCCTGCGCGTTTGTCCACCACTGTCGGCGCCCTCCGGTCTCCCTGAGTCCACAGACCTTTACCCTCACCTCTGATTCCAGAGTCCTGCTCGAGCCAGAGAGAGAGACAGAGACACAGAGAGAGACAGAGAGAAGACAGAGAGAGACAGAGACACAGAGAGACAGAGACAAAGAGAGACAGAGACAAAGAGAGACAGACAGAGCAAACAGGGTCGCTTTGATTGTGTCTCGCTGCGGAAACAACCCAGAAGGAACCAGAGAAACTTCCATCATGTAGACGATGCGACAGATTTGGTGTTTCCGGTTGAGGAGGGTGGAACCGCTCAGCGGGAGGGAGCAGGTTCCGGGGAGAAGAACCCCCACCATTCTCTTTACAGATTCACCACTAATTTCTAGAAACATTTAAAGCAATTTTCCCTCCTGTCTCTTTGCTTTCAACCTCTGCACACCCCGCCCGCCCCGGGAAAGTTCGGGAATTACCCAGCAGCAGAGGGCGCAGGAGTCATGGGACGGTCTGTGGTCAGATCCATTTCATCAGCTTAGTCCCCCTAAAGGCCCCAGCACCCGGGAGCGCGTGCCCACCGTGAGCGCGTGCCCATCGTGAGCGCGTGCCCACCGTGAGCGCGTGCCCACCGTGAGCGCGTGCCCACCGTGAGCGCGTGCTCACCGTGCCCATCGTGAGCGCGTGCCCATCGTGCCCACCGTGAGCGCGTGCCCACCGTGAGCGCGTGCTCATCATGCCATGCCCATCGTACCCACTGTGAGCGCGTGCCCACTATGAGCGCGTGCCCATCGTGCCCACCATGAGCGCGTGCCCATCCTGCCCACCGTGAGTGCATGCCCACTGTGCCCACCGTGAGTGCATGCGCACCGTGAGTGTGTGCCCACCGTGAGCGCGTGCCCACCGTGAGCGCGTGCCCATCCTGCCCACCGTGAGTGCATGCCCACTGTGCCCACCGTGAGTGCATGCGCACCGTGAGTGTGTGCCCACCGTGACCACGCCGCCATGCACAGTGGCACATGCGCACACATCAGGTTCAGTGTACACTATTTTTAGAACAAATCACAGTGGGCATTTTTTTTTATCCTCCCTGAATTCCTTTTAGAATGGAGATAATGAGAGTCACTGCGGAGTCTCTATTCTGTCCTGCAAGCATATGTGTTTCTGTCATACGCTTGTTGTTTGCATATTATTACAGAGAATGGTATGTAGGAAGCATATTGAAATGGGGCTTGGGATCTGTGGATTCTGCTCCCTAGGAAAAACATTTGAATTTTCTGTGCCCAAGTGTTCTGTACAACAAAATATGTTTTCTTTCTCAAAAGGACCACGGCTCTGAGAAATTTAAATGATAAAAGGAGAAATAACACCATCCCTTTTGTAGGGCGGGAACAACAGAGAAGCCAGGGGCCGGGCCATGGGTGGGTATCCTCAAAGAGTCGGTGCCCAAGGCAGACCTGGCCAGACATTGGAGACACTTTGCCTCTGTTCCATAAGCCTATTTCTTCAGGGTGTTAGGTAATTTGAACATTTGATTTCTCCTCTAATCCATTTCTGCTGCTTGGAAGTTAAAACATCCCACTACTGATACTTTATATGGTCAGTGGTCCCCAGGGATGACTGTGATGGGGGTTAGGTTGAGATGCATAGGACATGTAATGTTTCAGCTACAATAAATCTTGGTATCGATAGATAATCAATTAATATGACTAACAACAACAACAACAAACCCAGCTCTACTGAGAACTAGAACATGTTGGGTTTCAATTACATGTTCATATAAATTATTTCCCATTATTTGTGGATGAAACGGGAATTTAAGTATGGTGAACTTGAGTCCAAACAGAAGGACCGAGTTAAACATACGATGGGTGATGATACTGGTGACGATCATGCTGCTCCTGCTGTTGCTGCTGATGATGGTGATGATGCTGGTGATGGCAGTATTTACATTGGTGTTGACGATGGGGATACTCCATGAAGTAGGAAGAAGACAGTTAATCAATGTCTAATTGTGTTTAAGACTGGCTAAGATGATCTGGGTCCTATTGACTCTACTGAGCTTAGTGTTAAGCTCAGGAAAATGGCCTTCTTTCATGTCCTTGCTAAACGAGAGCAGGTAAAGTAAGTACTGGTAGCAGAGATTGTCTCCGAGTCAACCTCACGGTGCAGGAGTGAGCGTATCTCCAAAGCCTCTCATCCTGGCTGTACCAACCAGTTCCTGCCTCACTAAGGAAGCAACTAAGGACAAGGAGAGATCCTCAGACCCATTTCATAGGAACTCCAGGATACTGCTTAGGTTTCCCATTAAGGGAGAGAGCACCCAGGTGCCAGGGACTCCAGAATACTCCTTACATTTCCCATCAGGAGGGAGGACACCCAGACTCATTGGAATGTGTAGGTGTCAGACCAGCTGAGTTTAATGATCATTTAGAAACTAAAGGACAGAACAGAGCTCTTACTTTAAAAGCTGATAAAATGAATATGCAGTTAAAAACACTAAAACATGTCAAATAAATTGTTTAGTAAGATGAATACCAGCAAGTAGGCAAGCTGCTTTGCTAAATACAAAAATACTAAAAGGGAAGAACAGTATTCATAGTTGAACTGGGAGGTGTAAGCTGTGAGCACAGTGTGGACATGGTAGAGAGGGATGCTTGGGACAGGCTATAATGGGTGAGCATGGTCTACCTCTTCCACTTAGCTACATGTGAGCCTTCACCATCCTACCCACACTCTTTCCAGGGTGTCTGTTCTTTCCGTGAGCATCATGGGCTATAAGACGTGTGCAAAGTGTGTGCGAAAGGGTCAGGTCCAGGCTCGGCACAGGCTGAGCTTGTCCATGGGCACGTTAGAGAGTATGCTGTTGTGCTCCTGTGCTGACTGGAACTTACAAGCATGAAATTGTGGTGAACTAGTGAAAACCAAGTTCTTCAAGCAAAAACCAAGGAAACAATAATCCTGCTAAGAAGCCAACCACCCACCATTTAAAAAGCATTAAGAACAGGCCTTGCCTTTTGGGTAATATTTAAAAGTCTAATCCATCCGGGCCATTTGGAAAGGTCAACTGAGGCTCACTAAGTCATAACACAACATTGCGGTGTTGCCGAGGACAGGCAGTTTGCACTCCGCAGTCTGTGGACTGTTCAACGCACTCGCTTCTTGTCCACCTACTAGATTCTGTTTATTCTGTTCTTCCTCCCTTATCTCTTAACGTTTATCCCTCTCTTCTTGTATCATTATCATTCTTCCTCATGATTTTAATCTGTGAAATGTTGTCACGTGAACAGAACTTAATCAAAAGGAGCTGTTGAGTTCAGTCCTCTTTAGATGGTCCCCTAAGTCTAACCATTAAAGAAAAAATGAGGAAAAGGTTTCAACTCAAATATTCCTTACTGAGGTTTTCCCACACGTATGCAAATAACAGTGTTAGTATCTGTTTGAGCCTCAGCAAAAAAATCATCACTAGCTATGATGACTGTATCATATTTTTGAAGATTTAGTGTGCTCTTGGGTTCAAATTTAAGTTAACTGACCTAGAATTTAGAAATATTAAACAATAACTTGAATTAATATTACTTTAAAATATTTAAAATTAATTATTCTAAATGATGTTAAGGCAACTGGTTTAATTTAAACAGCCTTCAAAATGAATATTTTCCAGTTATTGATAAGAAGTAGTATAGGTTACATTTGATAATCCACTTTGCAGTTATGGCTCTTGTATCACCATGTAAGTTTATGATAGTAAAACTGCAGAATCTCTAAATTTCTTAACTTTTTCTTGAAATGTTAATCCTCTTCCCACATACTACTGACAGTTAGTTGTAATTATTCCCAGAAAGGACATTTGATGGATCATGTAAGGGCGAGATCATTTGATAAGTAGAGAAAGTTAATGATTATTACCCAGTGAAGTGGGTTTCCAGAGAGCTTTCCAGGTTTATGTCACGACAATCAAACGTTTTCTCCCCTCGCAGAATGCTTTCTGAGCTATAATCTGAAGAAATGTGCACCCTCCTGTAAGCAACCCTGTCCGCCAGGTGAGGGGCAGTGAATCACTGTGCAATTAGGCGGCCTGCTAAATGATCGATTGCATCACCTTGTTTGCCACAGCTGGAATAATTAGGGAGCAGTAATAATCACTCCAATTAAAGTGATTGCTGTACGGCTCACCCTGGTCTCTCTTTACCTGGGCTGTTTTGGAGAGAGAAATGCCCTCTGCTGCAGCTTGCCTGCTGTTTGAGGCTCAACCTACTTCAGCACTCTGCAAAGGCGCCACCTAATGCCTCCCCAGAAGCCAGCACTGCTGGGCCGTCCTCTGGCCCGGCTGCTCCTGTCTCCTCCCTGATTTAGTATTCTGTGCACTGTTGCTCAGCTGCTGAGGCTCTGGCCCAGTGAGGTGAGACAGCATGCTTATGCATTCTGCGGAGGCGCGCCCCTTCCCTGACTGAGGCTTGGCAGTATTTCTCACCCAGCCCTGGTGGAAGCGGAAAGAAGACAGAACTCACAGAGACAGGGTATAAGATCATGGCAGCCAGGGCACTCAGGGAAGCCCTGTCAGGGGCTGTTTCCAGTTCTGAATCTAAAACTCTTGCAAGTAGTATGCCTGGTTTGACCGCAGGCTGGGACCAGCTTTGATAACTCCTTGCCAGGCTCAGACCTCCGTCTGGGCTCCCTTACAGCCTCCCTGGGCCTGACTGCTGCTCACCGAGTGACCTATGGACTTGGCTTACACTTTGCAAGTGGGAGAGGCCCTTCCTTGTTCCCAAGCTTCAAATGCTTGATGAACTCCAGTGCTTTGTGCCAGCCATACCTTAACTGGAGCTGTGTTCCATGCAGGACCAGTTTAGCTCTGCTGGCCTCCTATAAACCCTCTTTGAAGTATCAGGTCCTCTGGCTCTTGTAGTCCTTTGCTCATAGAGCTGGAAGACATGGCAGACACTCACATCCATTTTATGCAAATCTGACAGTGACACCCTCTGTAACGAGAAGCCCAGGATTCCAGAAGCTTCAGCTCTGGCACCATAGAGCTTAGGTCTTGGTTCCACTCACATGGTCTGATGGGTGTCAGGAAAGCCTGTGTGGTGTCAAGGGATTTCTGTATTACCACCTGTCCGCCGCTTGTGCTGTATTTGGTCATAGGAACTAGATCCACCCAAGGGATGGGGAAAGAAACTGAGGCACTCAGAGGCTGACCACCTCATGGCACATGGGAAATGAACCTTAGAAATCTAAGGGATGCTAGGGTTCAGGGATGGCTTCATGGAAGATCGGGTTCCTTTGAAGCCGACTGGGGTTCTGCCTGGTGCTTCCCGAGTGAGGCAGAGCTGACTAGGGAGGGTGACAGCAGTAATGAGCACATCACCTGTCACACCTGGATGCTGAGATGCTCAGACTGTTTTCTTCATAACCAACATGGAGTTACTCACCTAAGTGACTAGCTAATTCTAACAACGTTGATGAAATGGGTATGAATTAGTGAACCTTATTAACTCATTCTTACTAATTGAACAAAAATAGATTGTTGAATATTCTGACTGGAAAAGTTTAGCTGACACAAAAACAGAGCTAGGGTGTTAAAGCAAGAAATTACACTATTTTTAAACACATTTCAAGTAATGTCAAGGGAAAGTACATCACGATGTTAATTTCAGAAACAAGAGCCAGGTTTCTTCACAGATCAAGTTCAGCATCTTAAGTAAGACTCCCCCAGTTCCTGGAGCATGTTTTCTAAGTATGTGGCAACGTTTTTTGTAGAGTGCAGCTTCCAAAGCATCCAATACCAGGAGTAGTTGGTACCAAGATGTGATCTGTTAAAGCATCTAAAACCAGGAGTGGGTTGGTTCCAAGATACAACCTGATAAGGTGTATGGTATGAGAGGGGTGGGTACCAAGATGTCACCAGTCAATCGGTGCCTTTGGAGGTGTGACTTTTGATGACTGCTCAAAGACGGAGAAGAAGAACAAGGTCATTACAAAGTGAAGCACACTAGTCACGGCCAGGTTCTTTCATATTGCAAACTGGTTTGGTCTGGAGATTGAGTGACGCGTTTCCAGCATTCCTAAGTCAGGAAGTGCTGCTTTAGACAGTAGCCCTTCCCTCTCTGACACATTACCATCCTTCTACCAAGCCCATGACAGTTTCCTTTCACTAAACTATAGTTGTTGTTGGAGACTCAGCCATCTGTATTTATAACTAAGCCTCCAGCCTCGAAAATTAAAAGAAGGGTCACTGCATATTTAGTTTTAATTTGTTTGCTTGCTTAAAAACTCCGAATGTTTAAAGAAGTCAATTCAGGTTTATTTGACATTATATAAAGAGGAGAGAAAGCACTGGCAAAACCCACTTCTTAAAGCATTTTTATATTGATTTGTGGGTTGATGGATGTGTGCCTCTGTGCCTGTGAGGGTGCTGTGGCCCAGGCATGGGTGTCAGAGGCCCGTGTAGAAGGGTGAGGTCTCTCTTCCATCACTTGGGTCCCAAGCATCACACTCAGGTCTTTGACCTTGGAGGCAACTGTGTTTACATGCTGAGCCATCTCCTAGGTCCCTGACGCACACATTTAAATCCCTAGTTATAATACATAACTCCACCATGCTTTCTGTATGCCCAGGTTAAAGCACCCTGAATACTTACGTGACTTTTAGGCCAAACTATGGCTTGATTATCCACGTTTTCAGGTGTGATCTTACCGGGTGGTAAGAATCTTTATGAATCATTATAGTACCTGAGATGTCCTTGCATGAAGCTGGGCTGGAATTCAGAAACCATGATGTGTCTTTGCCATGCCTGTAGCACATGCCATCGATATCTGTTTATGAGAAAATAGTCCAAGGAGTGAATGTACTTCATGTATATGCAGTCCTGAACTCAGACCCTCTACCCCTTGGGATGACTCTTAAAAGTACCAAATTATCTCTTGTAAAGAAAGAAAACACATGAAATTTTCAGTACATTTTATTGTAAATTCATTTGCTGGCAAATTACTTTCTTGCTGCATTAGCTGAAAACCAGAGCTATATCTCGGAACTGAGGAATTACTGTGCAACACATTGATTATTGTGGGGTGTTGTAAACAGTAGTAGACAATATTGGGAGTGACAAGATGGGACTGATAGATGGACAGGGTCCCACTTCTCAGAAACTTGGATTCTGTGAGTGTGTGTCATCTGTTAATAAAGTATATATGCATCACAGGATTTAATTTTGAACTCTCACTAAATATAACATGAAAGTTCCTGTTTAGTTATCTCAAATTGAAAATACATTGTCTTTCAGCACATCTCTAGAGGCAACATAGACTTGCTAGGGAATTTCAATGTTCCATTATATAATCTTTGCCTCTTTGCATACTTTAAACAAGGAATTTATTCTTCTCTATGAGCATGATTATAGATATATTCTTACCTTGTAATAAACAAAGAGGCCTGAGTAGATTATGATCCTTTCATAACTCCTACTTACTCCCAGGGAAGACTTAAAAAATATATATTTTATTTAAAATACTTTATTTGCAAATGTGAAACTTCCAAGACAAGAGAGCACCATGATTATGGGGTGACGCAGAGAGGAGAGATTCATGGGGGGCAGAGAGTAGGCTTAAAAAATAAAATGCTCGTAATCGATTAGTGTTCAACTTCAGTATCCAGACAGATGACATGAGTAAATTGATTAATCTAGATAGTGTCCAGATATTTCCTCAGCTTCTGCCGAGGACACTGGACACCAAAGCTCAAGCAAGAGTCCACAGCATTCCAAGGAAATGATAAGGGAGCCCAAGGAGGGGGAGCAGGAATCACTTTACTCCAGGCAATAGTTTTCCCTAAAGACACAGCATGAGCCTCTTGGGGAAACACACACACACACACACACACACACACACACACACACACACACCTCATCTTAAAGGGAATATAAGGTAGTTTTTCTGGAACCATCTTGAGTGACCATGGCAGTTTTACAGAACAAAGAAAATCAAAAATCAAGGCAAGTTTAATTTTTGCCTGGGTGGGTACATCCGAGAGATGGTTATAGTAAGATGGGGAAGCTTTTCTATAGGTCCCAGATGCTTTCTGATAATTCTTAGCTTTGGGGTTGGCAGAAGCCAGTGGTGTGCTATGTGAATAGATTCAAAAAGGGGTTTTTGTTTGTTTATTTTTAATCCATCAGGACGGTAGTTCTGACCCAGAGGCGGCCAAGAAGTGGCTTGCTCCAGAGGGCTAGACCAAGCCCAAGATAAAGTAACTAGCCCTGGACTTGCAGCATCCCACACTCTCCACAGCACTGCCTTTGTAGTCCAGTCGGTCTCAGCAGACATGACCTCTTTCCAGCAGTTCTTTTCCCAAAGGGAGCATGTCTTTACCTTCCCATCCACGGCTGCATTAAGAAGGACCAAATATTGTTTCTCACCGTCTCCCTCCCTACTGCAAAGTTAGGCAGGGAATAGGACTCAGGGCTTTGATTGTTTGCTTGTTTTTCTTTAAGGGACCACTGGGTCTTGCCCAAGATCACAAAAACCTGGTCTTTTTTTTTTTTCCTTAAATGAGTTCACAAAGTGAGAAGATAAGACACACACATACACAAAAGATGTTACATAAAACTGGCACAAAGGAATACTGCAAATTCATCAAGAAAATGGATATATATACAAACCACTGAGAGTTCTCTGTGCTGGGGAGTGGGGGCAGCCTAAGATGTGCTGAACCTTGATTCTGGACAGATACTGCAGGCTCTGAATGAAAGAAGCAAAGACTGGTGATGAGCTTATCACCTGGGCAAGAAGGTAGAGATGATGGACACATGACAGCCAAGCAAAGGTACAAGGGTTTCACATGCAGGTCCACCAAGAGGGAGGGGGTGTGTACTGGTGTGAAAGGTCTATGAGGTAGGTCCACAAGAAATAGTGTTGGAGAGGGACTATAGGAAATGATAATAATAATCGTCTTTAGGATAACTACCAACTCAAATAATCCCCTTCAGTTCCAGACCAGGGATTTGCTCTGCAGAGACAGAACCTAAAGATTGCCAAACACTTGTTTTAGCTCTCTGTTGTGGAGTAGCAGCTGTCGTTCTCCTGTGTAAGGTCTTGACATTCTTGTGTTTGTGTACATGTGGAATGGCACTCATATGTGTGTGTGTGCATGTAGAGGTCAGAGGTTTTGTTGTTGTTGTTTTTCTTGGTTTTTGTTTTGTTTTGTTTTTTGAGAGAAAGTCACACGAAGCCCAGAGATTACGACTTTAGTTAGAATGGCTGGGCATCTAGTTTTTCAGGCCAGCTAGGCCAGAATCCTTCTGATTCTAGTTCCACAGTACTGGCGTTGCTGGTGGAGATTCCAAACCCAGGTCCTTCCTGCTTATAGAACAAGTACTTTACCTGGGGAACCATATCTTCAAAGCTCCCTTTCCTCTGCACAAGCAAATGCTACAGAAGGTTAACCACTCATCTAAAAAAATTCTCTAATCCAATTGAAAATCCAGAGGACTTTTTAATGTTAAACTTCAGCTTGACAAGAGGCCTGAAGTCCAAACTGGGGATCTTCTACAGTAAGGGCAGCTCTGGTGAAAAGAATCTTACATTCGAGCAGCCTAGACTGGTTATAAGAAAGGGACCATCAGGAAAGAAGGGGAGAGATCTTGTGTTATAACAAGCAGATGTCAAATTATTACATGTGTTAAAATGATTAAAAATCTCGGAGTTTCATTAGATGGTTCATTTATATTTATTTTAACAAAAAGGATGAATGGACCCATGACGAATCAATCAATCCATGTCCTCCTTAGCACAGAGGATTCTGGTCCCAACAGTAGATTCAGAGGCAGCTTGTGGCTCATTGGTATGGTGGGCACTGCACCTGGATTTCAGTAAAAGGCTGAATAGTAACCATGGGAGGAGGGATGAAGATTTAAAGAGATCTGAGTGCAGATTATTTAAGGAAGATGTGGAAACATTTTTATAGTGCAGAACCCCAAAAGAAGCATTGCTTGGGATGACTCAGGTCTATGAAAGAGGGGTGTATGTGTGTGTGTGTGTGTGTGTGTGTGTGTGTGTGTGTGTGTGTTTAAATGCTCTTCAAATCATTCATTTTGATTTCATGACTGGTAATCATGAAAAGGAAATATCAAAGAAATCCTTTAAAAATGTAAATATTAAATGTTCTGTGCTATCTAGAATTGCCAAGGTCATGAACAGCAAACAGAGAGACTAAGTAAGTGTTCCAGGTGAAAGGACCAAGGATGTTGTGGCAAGGATGATGTGAGAGCCTGAGCCAGGTTTGGATTTTCAGGTTAGAAAATTAAAAAGTTACCCTAAAAAATGTGAGGGGGACAGTGGTCCAACTCTAGTATGTTCTGTAGGCCAAGTGACAACCTTGTGTTGATGTGATAGTAATCTACTTAGAAAATCAATCTAATAACTGATAGAAATCTACACTGTTATATAGAAGGTAGGTATCCTCCAGCATTCAGACAAAGAAGAACCATCTTGTGTGGAAACGGCATTGTGTCTGGAACTTTCTCTTAAATTAGATGCAGTTTAACAAAAGGCCTGAACACCAGATAGAGACTCACAAGCAAGCGGAACACTGGTGGGAGGACTCTAACATCACAGCCATCTAGACTCATCGTAAAAGGGAGGCAAGGATCAAACGTTACCCCAGTACTGTAACAGGAAGAACCTCAGATCCTGGATGTGGGTGACAGATATATTGAACACCCAACACTTGGTGTTAATCTCTGCCATTTGTGAAATTACGGCATTTTCTTACCAAAAGCCATTTTCTTTATCACATTCATCACCAAGAAGCCAAACAAAACCCATATTTGGATTCTTAAAATATCATCAAAGGCTATCTTTTCAATTAACTAAATTCTTTCTTATCATAAATCATCCACATGCATAATGAGATAGCCCAGATTTCCCTCTCCTCTGCAAGTTCAGGGTTACAAGCCACTAGCCAAGATAAGAAAAACATCAGTCCTGATGTTAGAGCATGCTCAGTGCTTCATGCAGAATTCTGGGAAACTAAAGAGAGAACAGGTAAGAGCATGGGACAGCCTGGGTTGCTAAATGCACTGCTGTCAAGGAAGGCTGGTGCCTGGCACGCCGCGGCAGAGGAGTGGGCGCTACATCACCCGCTAAGTTGACAAAAGGACTGTTAGACACTGCTGCCAGGGCCAGCATGAGCACCTACTGTCCCTTCTTCCCAGCAGTGTCTTCCACCCATGGTTCTGTGACCTATTACAAATCCTGCCCTTCTATCTAAATTTAGAGATAGTTCTTTTTCCACCGGTGGTATCTCTGGGGTTAGAATGTGCCAGTGCAGTGGCATTTTTATATATACGGTACAGTTGCATTTATATATATATATATATATATATATATATATATATACATATGCACACCTATGTATGCCCGTGTATGTAAGCCCTGGAGGTGCCTGCTCCTCTCCGTGTTCACAGACATTTTTCCTGGCCTCTGCTTTTCTTCTGGAGATGGAAGCAGGCATCCCTTCTTTCCTGCCCTGTAGGCTTACAGAAGACTAGGGCAACTGTGGAAACTTTGGTTTAATAGAAACCGCTTCTCTCACACCACTCAAGGCTAGAAGTCCTGATTATGTTGTTATCACAGCAATGCCCCATTTGACAGGCTCCAGGAGAACACAAGCCTATGAACACTTCTTCTGCGGCTATTGTGGTTCTCAGCATCCTTTGGCTTGTGGACACCCACCCTCCCCAGAAACACTCTCCCTGCCTGTCTTCAGTTTTCCTCCCTTGTCTCTGCCTGATCTTCTTCTAATAAGAGTACCAAGTCACCCGGGCTTAGAGCACACTGGAAGAGCTGAGTCTTAACTTGATCCCACCTGCAGAGATCTGTTCCAAATAACGTCTCATGTTCAGGCACAAAGTTTAGACTCTTAATGTATCTTTAGGGAGATCATGACTCAACCAATAGTGCACAAGCAGCCATGTATCTTCCTCTGCACTCAGCACAGTTTGCCATAAACTCATAATGAAGTCTGTTCCTCCTAGCCTGTGTCCAGCAAAGGAGGGATATGGTCTCCACCCATCTTGCCTCCCCCACCTGCTCATCTTCACAGTGACTGGCATACAACTGATGTTCAGAAAATTGTATGCCTGACTCTCTTTTCTGTTCCTCAGCTCATGACTAGAATGGTCCTCAGCTTTTTTTTCCAGCAAGTTCAGTGGGGAAGTGGGACCCCAGGGTGAGTTGATGTTCTCCTGCATGGATGCTAGAGAAAATGAGGAAGCTGTCCAGGGAGGTGACCACAGAAACCAGGGGTCCTAGAAGTCGCTGCTGCTTCCAAGGCCTAGTTCAGATGTGTTCTGTTCAGTTCAACCCAGATGTTGGGTTCTAGACTTGTTTGAGTTTAGCAGCAGCAGCAGCAGCAAAATAATAATAATAATAATAATAATAATAATAATAATAGGAAGAAAGGAAGAAAAGAAAGAAAGAAAACAAGCTTAGAAAAAGCTAAAGCTAGGATTTTGACTTTGTAAAAAAATTATGTATTTCTATTTTGCTTCTGGGACATAATTTTATTTTGGTGGAAAAGCTTAAGCAAAATTGCTATTTTTTCTTTATTTTAGATAGTTAACACAGCTCTTCTCCTCAATGGTTAGATTAATTTAAAATCAAGTATTCTTTGAACCAGGAGTGTGGAGCATATTAAAATATCACAGATGCCAGGATCCTGAAAAAGATTTCTTTTTAACTTAAATGGTACGTTTTGTTTGGATATCCCACACGGTATATTTGAGCATTTTTGAGGCTACTTAGCTGAAAGCGAGTGTCAGCCAACCCTCTTAATTCTAGAGAATGAGGCAGTTTGTGTAGAATAATTTTTCATAATTTAGATGGTTTCACTGTACCATGCTATTTTCATGTTTGCGCACTTCAACCGTCTCATTAGTTCCAGCAGAACGACATATTCTGATAGATTTGGGGTTCCAAATGTGTTGATTATCTTTCTCCTTCTAGGTTACTGTTCACTGACTAGAAAGGTCACCCACCCTGCTATTAAGTTCTGTGAATTTATTTGATAATACATATGGGTGGTAAGAACATCCCCCTGGCCAACATATTTCATTACTAAATTGTCATTATTTTACCTACGTGTATCTCTATACCTCTGAGCTGTAATTTATACTAAGGACTCTAAAACCCATGAGTTTATTTCATTCTTTGGGCAGTTATTTAGAAAGTCGAGGTTGGTATAGTTGAATTATAACTGTTTCTTCATGTAAAAGGAACAAGGTATTTTGGAATCCCTCTTCCCACGAGGGCCCATGTAGCATCTCAAAGTTAATTACAGTTAATTCGAGACATGTGGGTTTTGTTTTGCGGCTGCTGTGACTTTATATAAAGCAAGCCGAAATGAAATTACGGCACATTATGTACCATTAGCTGCAGGCTTCTGTGCTAAACACATCTCGAGCTAGATTTACTCAAGTTGAGCGCTTGGTATGAGAACTAATTATTCCGGATTTAATTTTACTCTGAAAAAAAATATAGCTGTGTGTCTCAAACTATATGTTTAGTGATAATGCTTCTAAGCATGAATGCCATCACTATGAAGTAGTTAGCTATACCACTGGCATGGAATTCATTTTCTGAAGAGACCATGCTTTGGCTTTTAAACTAATATTTGGGTATTCTGTTAAGTAGCATTTGTTGATAATGCAAATAGAGTGGTTTTCACCAATGACCATGTCTGCGTTGAGGCTCTTTAACAAGGATAGAGGGGAAACTGTACCATTGTGTTTGCTGAAGTTTACAGGACTGTATGTCTGTTAATTCCAAGGAAAAGGAAGCTGTGGTGGCTGAAGGGACAAAGGTGGCCTGTCTATGTCATCCCACAGCAGAAGCCATCCAAACGCTGTGGATTCTAATGCCCTTGAAATAAAAATTAAAACAGTAAAGGGTAGCAGCATCTAGAAAGAAACCCCACATGCGCAAATTTCCTAAGTGATCCCTGACAGTGAAATTCAAATTTCAGTCTCAACTTTTCAAGTAGCCATGAGGACTCACCCACATCTCCTTCAGCGTCTGCATAGAATGATTCATGTGCGGTTCTCGTTTCATCCTGGATTAATACAGTGTGTTGACGAAAATTTATGGATTAAGACCACACTGAATCGTATATCAAAGCAATGAATGGGTCTGTTTGCGTGGACATATTGATATGGACATCTGGCTCTTTCTTGGGGGAATGAGGGTGCTGGGAGAAGTCTTACTTTTGTGTGTGTGATAGAATTACATCTGGACCAAATTCTAATTAAATGAATACTCATGGATATGTGTTTGATATTACTTGAGGTGTATTGTTCAGTGTGTTATCACATCGGCAGATGCTATCACACAGTTAATTTTAGAACATGTTTCTCAGCTTGGAGAGGAGCTGCTCTGATGATGACCACTCCTACCATTTCAAAGCAACTACTGATCCACTGTATGATCTATGGATTGCTTCCAGTTTTATAGGAACAGATTCCTATGATATGTGACATCAAGGGACTCAGTTGGTATCTGCGACTCCTCTGTACGGTAGACGATGCCGGCTCCACTGTGCCTCACTCCAGGGAATATGAAACAACCACGCTTTAAAATTCATTTGCTCATCAGTAAGCATTTGGATTTCTTCCCTTGTTTGGTTCTTATGAGTTGTGCTGTGAATATTTGATGCACATTTTTTTTTTTTTTTTTTTTTTTTTTGCCATACCTTTGTTGAACTGCTAAGAGTGTGTATCTATCAGGAGCATTCTTCCATCATGTGGTCATGTTCTTTTTTGCTTTTCTTTTTTTAACCTTTCTTTTTTATTTATTCTTTGTGTTTCTCACACCATGCATCTCAGTCCCATTCATTTCCCATCCCTGCATATGCACCCTCGCCCCTGCAGCTCGCGGCAATAAAATGTAAGAGAAAAGAAAGAGGTGGGGAATCTCATCATGGAAGTTGTAGTGTGACACAGTGAGTCACTCAGAAAACCCTTTTGTCCATACATCTTCACTTGCAGGTTAAACTCCTGAAACACCTGTTGCGCAATACTCTAGCCACAGCCACAATGGCTCCCATTTTTTCTGCTTTCTTCCCCAGAAATGGTTCTCGTTTGTTGTTTTTGTGCTGCTTGTGTCTGAAACACAGGGCCCCGTGAGTGCTAGGGAAACATGCTACCCTCCAGCTGCCTCTGCAGCCTGTCACATGACTGTTGACCCTCCAGCTGCCTCTGCAGCCTGTCACATGACTGTTGACCCTCCAGCTGCCTCTGCAGCCTGTCACATGACTGTTGACCCTCCAGCTGCCTCTGCAGCCTGTCACATGACTGTTGACCCTCCAGCTGCCTCTGCAGCCTGTCACATGACCGTTGACCCTCCAGCTGCCTCTGCAGCCTGTCACATGAATGCTGGAAGACAGCTATGCTAGTGACTGTGAAGGCTACCTCTTTGTGATTTTGATATCATTTTCATGAAGATGAATGACGTCCCAATCTTTTACGTGTATATATAGGTCATACGTATGTATTCCCTGTAACATTGTCTCTTCACATGGTTTACATGTTTTAATTGGATTTAGTAAAATTCTAAAAGAGCACAGCATTTTAATTTTTTATCTACCATGTAAAACCTTAATAGCGAAGCTTTTCCTATCACAGAAAACGAAGGGCACCTTCCTGCCAATTACACTCCCTTTTGCTCTCCTCCTCGGTGGGTGCTAGCTCAGGCTCTGTTGTCCAGCCACACACTGCCGTGGCAGTGTGCTCCTCTCTCTGCATTCCCTCCGCACAGTGTCCTGCACTCAACACTCCCTGTGAGCTCCTCGGCTGGATGCTGTGTATAAGTTTTCTTTTCTGGCCCTGTGACCTTTAGGCAAATGACGCTATCCAAGAGCTCAGAGCTGTCAGTCTCTGATCCTAGATTCAAACGCAATGCCTTATTTCAGTGTTCATGCTCACAGGATGCTCACTCATCTTTATGATGGATTTCCTTGGTTATTATAGGTGATCAGCTCACTGCTATGTCTCTGTGCTGAAGGCTCATCAGGCAGATACAAGCTCTTCTTACCATGGGGAAACCAACCCTTGTGACCAAGTGGAGCTCAATCTGTGCTTCCTCTGAGATTGGACACACCCTACCCCCAAGTCCTTACTTTCTAGAAGCTGACCCCCCTCAGCAGATCTTGCATCCCATGATAGTCATGTGCTCCTCTCCCCAGGGCACCAGGACAACAGATGCATTTTAACTCACCATTGACTGGACACTCTGTAGGACAGGATTACTGGGCTCCACTTCAAGTTTATAGTTTATTTGTGTTTGCTTTTACTTCCTTCTTCATGATCACTGGGACTTATGCCTGGGAGGAAAACTATACAGAACTTTATTTAAGCCATTTTGATGGCTTGTCCTTATTCTTAGCTACCAAGGGATTCTGACCATGAGATCTCTGAGGCATTTTACATGGTCACACTGGTCTTTGAGATGCATAGTTCTCCAAGTCCCTCAGAAGCAAAGTCATCCCCTGGAGGCTCTGGAGATGAGGGGATCAGAGATGATTTCCTCTCTGTCCTGGAGAAGTTTGTAACCTTTCTCCTTCTTGCTCTCTTGCCCCATGTTTATATTAGAAGATGGTCACATCTCCACATCCTAAAGCTGTTGGTGAGATCTGAAGATACTTCCTATTATCTCAAGGACTTGTCATTCTCAGGCCATTTATTTTAACAAAATCACCTTTGTTCTTTGACATAGTCCTTTATCTACAGCATTGACATTTAGTGCTGCAACACACACACTACACACACACACACACCACACCACAAACACCACATACACACACACACACACTGCACACTGCATACACACACACTACATACACACACACACACCACACAAACACATGCACACACATTACATGCACTCCATCAAAAAAAAAATAACCTTTGAGATGGATTTCACCTGCACACCCCCATAGACAAGTGAAGCTGCACATCAAATCATAAAGGCATTGCTGTGGCCCAAAAGGAAGAACCTTCCCTCCCTCTCCTTTCCCTCCCCCTCTCTCTCTCTTGAAATTCAAAGACGCTCCTTCCTTCAGGAGTCTAGAATATGGAGCTGCAGTGTTCCTCTCTGTTGATGACATGCCCTGTACTTCAGAAGATAAAGGGGAGGGAGCCTGCAGGTACAGAGCCTCGCTCAATGTCCTCCAGCAGCGGCTGTTGGAGGACAAGGCCCCATGTAGGCTGCGGCAGCCTTTTCAACCCAAGGCTGCAAGTACAGCGGCTGTTACCAGCCCCCTCCTCGAAGTGAGGACAATAACTTCTTTAAACACACAGGCAATGATCCTGTTTTTTTTTTTCTCTCTGACAGCTGAATAATTAACTTCAATATATTTGTTAGTTTATTAAAAGCTTTGGATTGGATGGGGGGAAGTGGGGAGCATAAATCTGTTTTTTTCATTTTGTTTTGTTTATTACAAGTGGCTGTCAGTGATTTTTTAATTCACTTAATATTCTTGTTAATAAAAAGTCTAATTAAGAAATCCATTAGAAGTCTGTAAAGTTAATTTAACAGGGGAAACCCTAATGATATGTTATTGGAATTGTCTTTATAAAAAGCATGCCGTGGGCTTTCATGGATTCTCAATCAGAAATTCCTACCATGTAAGTTAATTCATGTGTTCAAGCCTGCGTATTTTAAAATTGTTATTATTGGAACATTACTTGGAAATATTTTTACTTAATTACAGTTGTATTGCTGAAGCCAGCCATGTACATCTCCCAATCTTTGACAGACACTATGTTCATAAGGAACAACCAGACATTAGATGATTCTAACTGCTTTTCAAAAATCGTATCTTATTTATTTATCCTCTCTCTCTGTGTGCCAGAGGCATGAGTGCGCCACAGAGTACGTGCGGAAATCCGAGGACAGCCTGTGTCAGTGGGTCTTTCCTTCTGTCCTGTGAGTCCAGAGGATCAAAATCAGGTCACCTGGCTTAAGGAGAGGCCCCATACCCACTGAGCCACCTCGATGGCTTTTGGTGACATTAATTTCTTAGACACGGTAGATAGTGTATGCTCTTCTCAGAACTGCCTTGTATGATGGGAACCCTCAGATTTCCGCTAGGCTAACAAAAACTGGTGGTTTTTCTTATTTTATTCAACTAGGAAAATTTTCAGTAAAGTCAAGACTTAGTAAGATTATGTAGCTGAAAACACACAAGAGGCTGAAGTATATGTCAGGAGTCATATACAGGGGCCTCACCCAATCCATGTTCACTTTGACTCAGATCACCATGGCTACCACAGGTGTAGACATCTGTCAAATGGTTAAGTACATTGACATTGCAAGGTCCATAAAAACAAAAAAATCAGTAAATCTTCAACTAACTCTAGTACAGTTTTTCCATTTCTCATCTATAAAATATATTATTTATTTCATGTTATTCCTAAATATCAGAAAATTAATTGAATTGAGCAAGCATTTATTCTCTGTCAAGGTCACCGTCAGCTATTTCAGTGCCTCATGGGTACCAAGATGAGGCTTAGGGGAGTCTCTTGGGAAGCACAGAGCCTAGTATGGAAAGTTCAAATACAAAGAATCTGGTACACATGCATATGTACACCCACACATACACACCACACACACACACACACACACACACACACACACACACACACACACTTAGGGCTTAGCAAAATTACTTGAGTTACACCAGCACGTTACACACTGGAGTGTAGGGTGGCTCAGGGAAGGAGGAAGGATTGGCAGCACGTGTTAAGTGACTGCCATGCCATCTTCATAAAAGTTAACTCGACTGGCCATTTGCTGTATTCAAACGCGATGCTAGACCTTTATAAATCTTACCCACTGCGTGTTACAATAACCTCCTAGACAGATGCAATCTCTTGCTCTTAGTGATAAGTGAGCTATAACTCAATATTATCCCCATAGCTAAAGTACAGGATCAACCCGAGCATCCATCAGCAAATGCGGATGAAGAAAAAGCAACAAAAACCTCAGGGTGGTTCCATTTTCATAAAATAGAAACAAGGAAACAATAGCTTATTATTGCTTGTTTCTTAAAGACAATATTTTATTGTTCGTTTATAAAACACTTACTGACTCCTCATAGGAGGCCTTACCTTTTTTGAGGGGGGTAAGGTGTGGGGGTGGACTGGGGAGGAGGCTGGGGGAGGGTAGGAGGAGGGATGAGAGGGGGATCTGTGGTTGGTATGTAAAATGAATTAAAAAAAAAACTCGTAATTAAAAAAAGGAAGAAAAAAATTACAAAATAAGAAAAATAAAATAAAAATTTATGATTGATATATCTTATATATAGCTATGTAGACATGTTTACATGTAGAATGAGTGTTCAGAGGAGACTGAAAATTAATGCAAGCACTATGGTCTTCAGTTGAGAAGTACTTTTTGAAGTTTCTAATAGGGGAATATACCAGTGTAGCTCAGTACTGTATTTTTTTTACATTTATCAGCTGATATAAGCTATAGGTTTAAAAACTGTTTCAGAGTAGAAACTGATGCTTTTGAGTTGTTGTTAAAGGGCAGTACAGAATTACATACTTAGAATCTGAAATGAGTCCTACAGTACACTTAAAGGAAACCCCACATAAAGGGAGAGCTCCAGGCAAATGAATGAACTTGAAATACCAAGTGTTTCCATGGCTTACTATCACCAGTGGCTGCACTGGACAGTAGCTCTCCCTCCTGCGGACCTAGAAATGGCACCTTCCCAATTTATTATTTTTCAAAGTTTAACTTAACAGGAAAGCCAACTCAGCTGTGGAGTCTTGGAGGCTTATAAAAGATCAACAAGCTGGGCGGTGGTGGTGGTGCACACCTTTAATCCCAGCACTCGGGAGGCAGAGCCAGGTGGATCTTTGTGAGTTCGAGGCCAGCCTGGGCTACAGAGCGAGGCACCAAAACTACACAGAGAAACCCTGTCTTAGAAAAAAAAATCGACAGAAGAGTCATACACTAAGTGGGGATGACTTGGTGCCTGCATCGTTATCCCTTAGAAATACCGCACAGAACATGTGCCCTCATTACTGAACTTCATTTTGATACTTGTCTGTCCTTCATAGTGTCCTCTACTTTTAAAAGGTTCATATGTTGGGAAACTGCTATGGCCTTTTATGACCTGTCTGTATTGTAAGCTAAAATAGTAATATACCCGATAGCTGCTTCTAAATGATTTTTTTAATTGAAATAAATTAAGGCTATTAGGTGAAGTTAAGATCTCAGATGCCCACAGGCTGGGCAGTACCTATGTGGAACTCATCCAAATACACATGAAGTCCTGGGTTCAAAATTAAGTAGTAAAGAAATAAATGCAGGAAGAAAAAAAAAGAGTCTTTAAGTAAGGTGTGGGGCTCTGACTGAATTTTCATATACACTGTCGAATGTGCAACAAGACCTATGTCTGAGATCATGTGTGTGGACAGGACTCAGTCCGTCCTTACACACGTGACTCAGGATGGGGCGTGGCTAAGCAGCCATGCTGCACATAGAAAAGGAATGCTCTCCACTGCCCGGGTTTTGTACATGCAGTGCATATGACCTCTCACTAGTCACTCACAGGGCTTCTCTGAAACACCATTGACCTTGCCAGTCTGTCTACATAGGCCAGGCAACCAACAGTGATAAAAGTCTACTTTCAGTTTAATATTTATTTTTTAATTTGCTTTTAAAGGATTTTTAAAACATTTTAATGGCTATAATTTTTATGTAGTTTTCTTACTGTAGTAAGTTACCTTGCTGAGCTTAATGTAATTGTGAAGCATATCTAGTGGTCAATATTTGTCTTTGCATAATATAATTGTGATTTTATGTTAGAAAAGAGCATGAAATTATGGTCATATTCCTAAATTAATGTCTAAATTGTTAGCTTTTCAGGGCTATATATCTTCTCCAAATTGAACTCACTGAGTCTTTCATTAGTATCCAAGGCTCAGGATATAAATGGGCTGAGCATGTACAAGGAAAGAAGTCAAGGTTGGAATGAATTTCTTGAGGAATGATCAGGTACTCTAAATGACCCATGTCAAGACAAACAAATGTGTGAATTGTTAATGTGCTGCCTATTAATTAGTTTACCAATGGTTTATGGGGTATGAATTTGGCCTACTCCATTCTAGAAGCCTAGTATTTTATTACCGTTTGAACTGCCGGTGTTCAATAACATAAATTTCATGTTTATTGTGAGGGGGCATATGCCACAAGAATGAAGGCTCTTCCCAAAATACTAGAATATTCTGGCCCGGATTTTACTCATGGATTCCCAAGGTAAGCCAAGGAACCCTGAGGTGATCTGAAGCCCCTGGAAATCCTAATGGATTCCTTCACCCACTGAGCCTTGAACGGGAGTAAACACTGCCTGGAGCAGATTTACAGGATTTCAGAGGAAGGGTGCATTTTCTAGAAAACTTTTGAAATCTCCCTTGATGCACAGACTCTGGTTCTGCTCCCTTCCTCTCATCTCTGTTTTCTTTTGTTCTTGATTGGTTGTCCTTGTACTCAACCAGGTCCCAGCACGTCACTTGATTCTGTGTCGAGTGTAGTAGACTCTAACCCCATTGAGGAATAAAGAGTTTTTCAAAAAGTATTTCTTGGGTAACTATTTGAAAGGAAACATTTCAACAAAAATTAGTGCACTAGTTAGTTAGATTGCAAGGTCAGTTGTGGAAAAAAAAAAAAAAAGACGCCCCAATCACCTGGAAGACAAACGTGTGGATGTCGAATTGCAGAATGCCAGAAAACGTTGCAAATGTGAATGCAGTGAAAGAGCCAGCACTTCAAGGGAGGGTATCAGGAGGCCAGCTTCACAGAGCACAGCAGAGTGAATCCAAAACTGTAGGTGAAGAGCTGGAGAAATAATGCACAGCGTAAATCTGCAAAGACGAGCATTCTGGGAGAATAGTGGAACAAGATTTAAAAAATGAAAACTACAGATGTCCAATGTACATTAGTCAAAAATACAATTTTTATGTTCAGTTGAGAAAAGGAGAAAAAGAGATAGGATATTGATAATGAGCACCGAAGATCTAGAGCATTATTTCTTCTAAAACATACATCGTGCATATTTCCTCTCTGATTCAGTGATTCCTGAGGTATATTCCAGGTGCAGGCAAATGTTTCCAGGTGAGGATGTTCAATGGAGATATTTATATTAAGTGCAGAGGGCAGAGTTCTATCTCATAGTGTCTGTGCTACTAAAATACTTCAATAAATAAATCATCATAACACTGACTTGGAACTTCACATCTTCCTGGAGATTATGAGGATCCTCGTGTTATTTCTGGAACTTTCCTGAGATCAGGGTAAAGGCAGTCTGCAGTTCATCTGCTGCCCACACACGTGTTTTCTGTTCTATACTGTTATCTACTGTCCACGGCAATCAGCCTAGTGTTCTGGAAAGGTGCCGGTTCTACAATGATAAGTGATTAATGTTACGTTTCCCACTAGTTCTGCCCATCCACAGTGTTGTTTTTTTCTCTTCTTTGTCATGGAGTGGCTGCCAGCTTGCCCAAACAGAATTGATGCCATGGTACTTCTATGTGAAATAAATCCATGATCTGCATACATGCCTTCACAAACAAGGGGCTAAAATAAGAATTCAAATACAGGTTACTTATTTAACTTTAGGAATTGTAGAAAGAATTTCTTGGTTATTGCTTCATTCTGTGCGAATATATACCATTTTTTAAAATAATTGTTCACTGAACACTTACAGGTTCTTCATGGCTCTGGGGATAGAGTAGTGTTCAGGTAATGAACTTTTTCCCTGCTGGGGAGGGACATAGGACTTAAACAGGTAGATTCCTTTATTTCCTGGTGTATGTGTTGAGAGGAAAGCAAAGGAGGATGTCTTGTTGGAATGGAAATCATTTGGACTTCTCCATGACTGAGATATAAAGGAAACTAAGCCAGAGATATAAAGACATTTCCAGGGTGCAGAATTTGGAGATGTCACTGGATTGTGAGTCAAGCACAGCTGAATGAGAGGGAGCTATGGGCACGCGGCAGGGCACGCAGCGGGGCACGCTGCAGGGCACGTGGCAGCGGGCTCTCTGAGTCCCGCCACAGGCTCTTCCTGCTCTCTAGCACTGGGAAGAAGAGAAGAGGAGTTCAAGTCAAAACAGGAGCTATGCCTTGTTTTCGTTTGTTCAGAAAAACTTATCGGGGCGCTTGAAGGCCTCCGAAGGGTTCTAAAGCTCAGTGAATTGCCCACAGAACCTGAACTGCAGGGTGTAAATCCCACCCTCGCCAACATTTCCTGGGGCATCTTCCTTCCCTTCCAGTGATGGGCTTTGTGTCACATGCCAATCAGAGCTTGATTCGAGATCTAGAAAAAAGGAAAATGATGTAACAGGCTTGCCACCTCCTCCCGCTGCACACACTGGACACAAGTCTAGCTGTGGCTCACGGCTACGGTGTGGGGTCTGGCTTGAAATAGCTGGACCCTCAGGTTCATCTGCCTTTTACACTGATGTCCTGGGCAGATCAGTGTATTCAGTCTTTGTGTAGCATGAGAGATTACCTCCATGGAAGAGTTAGAACCATGGACTTCGAGGAACAGCTAAGATTCCCAGATTATTGCCTATTTCCTGAATTCGGCTTGCTTACCTAAATTTCTGTTTCCCAACTTCCCTTTTCCTATCTGGAGTGTTCTGTTTCCTAACTGCCTGTTTCCTGATCATGGATTGTTTCACTAAGAGCTTAGATGGGTTTAATCATTTCTCAAAAGCACAGCGTTTGATAATGATAGACTCTAGTCTCTGTCTGCCTTTTTGTGATTATTCCATCTTTCCAGAACCAACACAAAGCCCTGCTGTGAGGTGGCTTCCTGGCTAAGGGTAGAAAAATAAAAATGGAATGTTAGTGAGTGAGTATAATTTTAGTCAGAGGCACAAAGCTCAGTAGCCCATAGGAAGGATGTGTGGGCTCTGTATGTAAGCAGAAAAAAGAAAAGCAAAAAAAACAAAAGCAACCAACCATCCAAACAGAGTAAGCCAGGAGTAGGCAAAGGGCTTGTGAGTCCCAGTTATAGGGATTATATAATGATGAATATTTGTACTTTTCTGTGTTTTAAGCACAATATGAATAACTGTTACATAGGTCAGTCACTGCTGATGTTAGCCTGCGTTAGGGAGGCATATGAGCACACCGCTTGATCAGAATGTACAATTCCACGGGGTATATCGGTGTGTTTATGTGTTGGCCATTACTCTGACAGTAGTTTGTAGAGACAGGGCTTGTTCTTTGATGCCTTTAGAAAGTGACACTGGGAAATTGGGGAGTGACCTGGATGACTGTCACCTGGATGACAAAGATTTCTAGGACACGATAACCCTTTTGCTATTGGACAAGCTTTTGTTTTTAATCCACTAATTTATCCCATTTGTGCGTGCTTGAGCTCACATGTGCATGTGCCACCGCACATATGTGGACGTCATGGAGTCAGTTCTCTCCTTCCACGGGACGTTGGTTCTGGTGCTCACACTCAGGTCATAGGGCTTGCCTATGGCCACTCTAAACTATTTGTGAATGTCAGCAGTTTATCAGAGGGAGCATGTAGATGGATGGTTACCATCTTAGTCACCCCAACTCCTACCCAGTCCACAGCTCTAGATCAGTGGCTCCAATGCCCCAGATAAAGACCAACACATCAGAGTCAAGCTTGACATTTTTTATTTATTTAACACTTAAGACAGTAAAAAATAAATGCTTGATTTAATTAGAGAATTTAATTAATTAGAGAATGCCAAGTGACATGTTACAGAATTGACTCTTTAATTCCTTCCCAACTGGTTTCAGAACTTTTGTTGGAACATCTGAGTGGGTCTGCAGTATGAGCTGGCATAGGTCATAGCTAGGGTAAGCCACATTTTTTCTCAATTTAGCTTCACGTCTTCATTAACTAAACACTGTCCAATCTGTCTAATGTTAAGTGCTGTCTTGATTCATTTTCTCCCCTAAGGAACAGACACTCTTTCTTCACCTTTAATGGTCTCTAAGACTATGGAATCTTTGCATTGATTTTATCATCCTAAGTCCAATGTTCTCTAAACTTTCCCACACTTAATTCCAGATGTGTGGTTTGAGACTACCTTTGGTCATCTGGACATTTTGATCTTATCAGTTCTATGAACGACTCAGAAATTCCTACTGTTCTTTTAGGAATTTCCCACTGTTTATTATACCACATTATGTCATGCTACAATAATCTTGTTAGTAATTAGAATGCAATTTGATCCTCAAAAATTACCTTGCTTACTATATTTCTTTTTTGAGCCATGCATTAGAAAAACAAGGTACCTTATGTGATCCCCAAATGACCATCATGTATAGGAACTTCCTGTTTCTGGGCAAGAAGGTCCACAGACAGTATAATGACTCAAAGACACAGAATTTGTAGATAAAGGTATCCAAAAGTACTATGGCAGTTTCTACCAGGCAAAATTTGAATAGATGGATACTCATAGTCCTACACATGGCTAAATAGTTTACCACATGGATGTTCATCAGACCAAAAAAAAAAAAAAAAAGACAGATTGAGAATAGGTAGCTGCCATAATTACAACCACAGGGAAACAGATTATAGAAAAGAAACTTAGCCTGGGTATGTAGCTCAATGTAGAGCACTTTGTTAGCATGTGTAAGGTCCTGAGTTTGATCATCAACACCAGAACACTGGAAAGAAGGTGATAATACATTAGCTCCATGAAAGGCAATAAAAAAAATAAAACTAACAATTACTAACCAGAAGAAGATCATTGGTGACATACGTGTCTAATAAAGAACACTCATCTAGAATATAAAATGAAGGCTTATGAACTAACAGAAAAATAAAAGCAAATAACTCAACAAGAATGGGAAAATAAATGGAAAAAAACTAAAAAGTCACATAAACATTTCACAAGGGAAGCTGTAGACAGGAAGCAAACTCAGGACAAACTACTCAACACCTCGAGCCACCAGAGAGGCAAACCAAAACCCCTTCAGGATTCTACAGCCCACCGGGATGATGTGTGTACCGAGTATTAAAAATATTATAGGGAAATCACATGCAGACAAACCAGTGCTTCTAAGCATCGAGAGCAATAACTGAAATAAAATAATACAAATGCAGCCTAAAAGAACAGAGTTGTTTGGGAAGCTGTTTATCCATTTCTTAACATTCAAATATGCTTACATCCCAACCATCCATGCTACTCCTAAGAATTCATCTGGACAGAGAAAAGAACACATCGTGGTTCACAAGGCTGTGCATAAATGACTATGGAGGCTATATTCATAACAGCCTCAAACTAGAGTCATCGCTGGGAGGAATCCAATGAGTAGAGAAGACATGCTCAGAAGTTACATGGCATATGATTGCATCCACATTCTGTTCTGGAAAGGACCTGGGGTTGCAGAGATCGGGGGTCCTCAGTGGGTAAGGATTGCAGGAATCTTAAAAGTTCTTAATAAAATCAAACCCGAGGCGAGTTATTGGGGTCCATGCTGGTAGATCAGAGAGACAGAACAAGCCACAGCTATCTCACCTCGCTGGATCCTCAGCTGGTCTTGTCTCCTCAGACTGGAGGCCTCTGAGTCCTCATCCGGAATGGGTCTCAGCTGAATTACTGCTCAAAAGCCTGAATGCTTAACCAGCCCCATGCTGAACCAGCCAAATGCTGCTAGTTTCTGGTCCTCACGCCTTATATATCTTTTTGTTTTCTACCACCACTCCCTGGGATTAAAGGCTGGCTTTCTGGGATTAAAGGTGTGTCACCATGCTTGACTATTTCCAAAGTGGCCTTGAACTCACAGAGATCCAGAGGGATTTCTATCTCTGGAATGCTAGGATTAAAGGTGTGAGTGCCACCATTTTCTAGCCTTTGTATCTAGTGGCTGTCTGTTCTCTGACCCCAGATAAATTTATTAGAGTACACAATATTTTAGTGAACACAATACCACCACAGGTAAGGATTGCAGGGATCATGTGAGAGTACTTAAGGGTACTTTGGGAGTGATGGACTATATTCTTATGAAAATCATTTGTAAGGCTACAGGTTGTAGCACTGCACACCCCAGACCAATTTAACTTTGTGCAAATTTTAATGTGTTTAATAAAGGGTGTCCATCATGCTTCTTGGTATATTTAGGATCCAGCTAATTTTCGACAGCTCTATCCTCTGAAAACCCATGTTCAGAGTTGGGAACGGTGGGTGAAACTGCAAAGACTGGAAACTGCCTTCTGCTTCTTAATTTTTTTCTTCCAGAGACCACGTTCCTCAGCTGCTCTCCCAAGATGTTTGAATTCACAGATTTTCCACTCGCAGCTGCTGAACTCTGGGCTTTGGAAATCGTCTCAAAGCCAAGATGTGTAAATGTTATATACACAGCAACTTAGCCGAGTCAACATTTCCTCTCGGGACTTGAGGTTTTGAGTTCTTGAAATTGTCAAGGTCAAGCAACTTTTAAGCCACCCGTGTTCTTCCTTTTGGTCCAACTTTCCCAGCGAATCACTGCCTCTGCACCAAGGGTACTCTACAATTTAAATGATTAGACTGCAAAGTGCTTTGAGACCTGGGGATCCAGAGCGATTCAAGTGCTAATTATTGCTATGTGCTGTTCCACTTCCAGTTTGCAGTCACCCTGTGCTTGTCAGCTCTCAGGCTGCCCACCTTTCCCACGTTCTTGTGACTTGGTGGATCGATCCTTCCACCCCGTCACTGTGTCTTCTACCTTCTCCCTGCAGATGTCCTACAAAGACAGAAGCTTGGAACTAGCAAGTCTCTCCCATCACAGAGGCTTTTCTATAAGGAACAGTTCATTGTCCCAGTTTTCCCCACAGTCTCTGCTCTGGCTTCTTTATTCAGCTCTAGACATCAGTTGCCAACCAACTGGGTAATTTGTATGAGACTTCTCTGTCAAAACTTTCAGCTTCCTATATTTAGAGGTCACCCTCCTGCAGAAGATGGGAATAAAAATTGCCATGCATCACAGGTAGAGGCTGAACCTGAAGGGATTTGAGAGGCACATTCTTATACTTTAAAGGGTAAAATATGTATGCAAAGATTTATAATCAAGACATTATTTTATAATGCAAACATTAAGCATATTTTCACATCCATCAGTAGGGGCTTGTCTATAGGTGATTTTATATATTGCAGTTTTATGTATCTCTTTCAGGATTACATTTATTAACATAAATATACCCCTACTATTTTTTTTAATGAATAGCAAAGCAAATCATCGTGTGTGTTTTTAATGTTAACATTTTTGGCTTCATCATGAAATATTTTCAGAATATGAAATCTCTCCTCATTTGAGGGATGAGATTTAAAAGAAAGTCTTTGTCTTATTCTGCAATCGCCGCCAAGGTGTGTGTTATTTTCACGGACTCATGTCTGTAGGCACCAGCATCATAACCTACAGGTAATGACTCAAATGCCTGAGCTCCAGATTCATGTAGTTGGCAAGCCTTGGCACCTAGGATTCTCGATCAGGGCTTCTTGAAAGAGGACTGGACCTGCGAATTGAATGTCCATCCTGCAATGGTATACATTGCTGTCTCGCCCCTGAGGTTCTGAAACACCTGTGACCTGCTCCCCCCGGCTGCTCTGATCTGTCTGTGTCTGTGAGCTGCACTGACAGCAGCAGCCTGGCTATGAGTGGCCCAGGTCAAGTGCTGAGAACCACAGTTTGGAAGTCCTGCTTCCTTATGGCTCCGACTCAGTCCTTCTCCCTGGGAAATTTTAGTCCTCAGCTCCATCTCCCCTTTCACACACCAGTCAGCTTACCTACTCTTTCCAGCCGCCATGACCAACTCACAGCTGGCTGTGGGAAGATGAGACAGACCCTGGTTTTGATCTGTGGGGTTGGTAGTGACTTCCCAAAGTCCACCAGATTGTCATTTTTTTGCAGAACTTCTTTGGAGAGATTTTGAGGACTGTACCTCTAGAGAAGTGCACACTCTGCATTCCGTCACCAGGGGATGTTTAAAGTTAAACTTATGGTCCTTGGTGGGGAGGGAACCCCATGTACACAAGCAGATGATAGGAAACCTTTGAGAGATGAACTTGAGCAAAGAATGAACACTGTATTTAAAAGAGATACCAACTCTAGGGGTTGGTGATAGAGCCAGTAAAAGAAAATGAGAAAGAATCCAAGAAATAAAAAAAAAAAAATTAAAAAAAAAAAACTTTTTTGTTTTTCGTGTTGTCAGGGAGAAGGAGACCTGGTGGGATTAGGAACGAAATAAGTACTGACTCGAAAATTAGGTTTTCCTTGTTGCCAACTGATAAATCTATTATTTTCTCCTTGAGCTGCCAAGGACTTGGGATCTAATCATAAGAGGATTTGCTTCCTTATGGCCTAAACTATGATTTCCAATCATCCCTGTCCTTTGTAGCCTAAAAGATTTTATCCTTTGAGAGAGATACACAGATACCAGATGTGTGAGATGTGCGCGCGCGCGCGCGCGCGTGTGTGTGTGTGTGTGTGTGTGTGTGTGTATGCGCGCGCGTGCGTGTGTGTGTGTGTGTGTGTGTGTGTGTGTGTGTGTGTGTGTGTGTTGGAGGAGGAAGGATGCTTGTAAAGATGGAGGAAGAAATGGAGAGCCCAGCATCCCTTTGCCTCTAACCAGTTCTCAAAACCCCCTCCGGCAGATGTAGTTTGGGGACAGGACCATGCCTGTGTAATTTTTAAGTTTTCTTTGCACCCTGGGGCATACACTGTCTGTTTTGACAACTAGCTGCTGTGAAAGTAAACTCTAGGCACATGGACAAGGGGGAGGACTAGCCCTAGGACCAAGGCTAGGCATGAGTGGTGAGAAAGGATTCTTCTAGGCAATAGCTGTAGCATCAGAGCACAGTGGAGGCAGTCAGTGCTCACCTTCCTTCCAGCAGTGTGTCTAGAAGAGCAAACCAGCTCCCTGCCACCAATACCAAACACACAAATACATGAGGACTCCTCTATGAAAGGCCAACTGTGTGAAAAGAAGGCAAGTGCTATTAAAAGCATACCTGAGAAATTAGACTCTGGGATGGATGAAATACTGCTTTAAATATAGCTGTTGGGACTAAGCCTCAGGGAGAGGTGATGGTACTTGGGAAAAGATGAATGAACCACTGTGTTGATGGTTACAGAGTTATCTCCTCACCCTCTCGTGGGTAAGTTGGTTCTTAGTGATGGCTGGGAATGTCTCCTTGGACTGCAAATTTCAACTGGGCACCTTGCAGTTTTCTAACAATAACTGAAACATTAGCTTCAGAGTTTCTCCTGACTGTGGAGACCGTGTTTCCAGTGTATGCCCCCCACTCAGCCATGTCTTCCACTTATTTTTAATTGAAAAAAATAGTGCTTATTTAGTAACACAATCCTAGTATGGATTTTTAAAATCATCGACCCCTGGAGGATCCCAAAGTTGGCTCTGCTGTCCCTGACTCCAGCTGGATGAGACCCCTGTTCTGTGACTTTCTAGTTACTGTATTCTCAGCCCTCATATCCCACTGGCCTCCTGTGCAAACATCTATATTATTAGGTTATTACCAGAGGCTTTGTGTGAAGGCTGATATACATACACCCCTTATGATGATGTGTAAGCTTTGGCTTCAAAACGCAGCCAGGACTTATTCCTGGGTCCTCTGTATCTCTGTGTGTGTTGGAGTCTCAGTATGCCTCTCATTTGTGGGATGATTGACAGAAAATGAAAGGCAGCTTGACACCCAGTGCCAGCCCTGCTGACATCATTGCCTTTGACCGTTTTTACAAGACACTGGTTTTATTTGCTTCATTCTCTGAAAAATCAGAGTGATCAATTTTCTTACTTTAGCACATCTTGTTCCGAATATCTCTGACAGTGCCTGCCACATGCTGAATTAGACCTGCTGCCAGAGTGAGCCACATCATGCTCTGGGCAAAGGGATCAGCATCAAGGACCACCACAAAGCAGAGGCCATGTTGGGAGTCTCACCAGTTCCCCATTGCAAATTTAAAATCCATGCACAGACCGCCTATGAAAATACAAAAGCATAGGTTTAATCTGACAATCAACTGTAGAAATACTAAACTGTAAGTGATAATGTACTTTAATGCAATGCATCAGTTGAATTTTATATTCAAACCAATAATTTACCAAGGGACACATAGTGGATATTCAACCCAATTAACATACTATATTAATTCATGTAATTATATTATAACTAAAATGTAATTATAATTATAGTGAATAATAGAATTTTACCTGGAATTATAAAGGTAGGTTCATTGTTAAATTTTAGCAGAGATTGGGGAAAATCCATGTAAATTGCCTATACTATTAATAAGTAAATGTAGAAAGGTGAATGGTGTCCCTTCCTTAACACTGCATGAAGTTACTGGGATCTATGATTTGCTTAACTGTAGAGAAGTGAGCTACAATTCATGTTTTTCACTTAAAGGGTTTTCTAGCTTTGCAAATTCTAACAGAATGGATTAGGAGCCATTGTGTGATCAGAGATTTAGCTTCGTATCTGAACTGGCCCTGCCATGGGGCTCGCAACAGCAGGCAGGTTCTCAGGTGAGCTGCTGGTCTTCAGCTCATGCCTTGTTACTTTGGCTGTATTCTGTAAGGCTCAGAGGATATGAAAATATTAGAGGCAGTCCACACGTGCATCTTAAAAAGCACACTGCAAACTGCAGGTCACTTGGCATGTCCCTGGGTGACATGTCCTAGACACTGGGAATCAAGCAGAGTGCTTGCAAGCCCCCAGGAGCAGAGACACGTTCTTGAACTGTCTGGGGCTTACTACTGGAGTTGGTGTCACCTCACCCCTGTTTCCAGAGGTGGTGGCAGCTTGTTGGTCCACTGGGGCTGGGGAACCCTGCTAACATTTGGGGATCATGAAGCCCTGTGTTGTCTGGACGAATGTTGCTTTGGAACTGATCCAGGGAAAAACAAAGAGTCTGCCTACTGGCTGGGTTGGGGCAGAAGGTCTTGAGGGAAGAATACAGTCTACAGGGTATCTCAGCCTCAGCTTTCCCTTCATAAACTGAGGGCTTGTGTTGAGATGTCATCCTATAAAGTTTGTAGGAGAGCAAAACGATTGTTTGAACTTATTCTGTTATGTTTATATGTGATACATTTTAATGGATCAACTGTAATAGAATTGAATGCAAGAAAAGACTATAAAGTCTGGCTATTCACAAAATATTCAGGTATCAGGCTCTGAGTTGGCATTAGGGACTCAGTGGTGCATAGATAGGTACCATGAAAACCTGCCCCTGTTTGAGGGGCAGGAACCTGTTTGAGGAAACATCAAATGAGTGCCCATAGCTCATAGGTACCAGGCTTTCACTTGTACCATTTTAGTCATGGGCTTGGAAGAGGAATGCTTCATCTAAGTGGAAACCAGGTTTTCATGGTACCTGTCTACATACCTGCAGTGCATGAAAGCAGCATGTGAACAGTCTTGCACACAATAAGTGTTTAATAAAGCAGGTTGAATAGAGTCTGTTCATGATGAAAGGTTGGTTAAAAAATCCAGCTGGGCATCTAGCACCATGCAGCTCTGCCATAAGTGTTGTTGACCATTAATATGTCACTAGATGTCTCATAGTCCCTGGGACCGTTTCTCCAGGTACCTCTCAGACCCTCACTTCCCTTCCTATTGGGTGATTTTTGTTTTTCTTTTCATTAAAATGTTATTTCTGGCCCTTCTCTGAGAGGAAACATCAAATGAGGGCCCATAGCTCATAGGGACCAGGCGCTCACTTGTACCATTTTAGTCATGGGCTTGGAAGAGGAATGCTTCATCTAAGTGGAAACCAGCAAGTCTGGCAACTTTGGCAATGGTTTTGCTGCTGTTGTTGTTGGTGGTGGTGGTGGCGGTAGTGGTGGTGGTTTGGTTGTTTTCATGTACACCCCCTTTTATGTAGCCTGAAGTTTCTCTGGTCCCACCAGGCCCCCATAGTCCCATGGCCCACTTATAAAAAAAAAATCATTCAGAAGCTTATATCAATTATAACTGCATGGCCATTAGCTCAGGCTTATTACTGACTAGCTCTTACATTTAATTTAACCCATTATTCTTATTTATGTTTAGTAATGTGGCTTGGTACCTTTTTTCAGTTCTGCCTTCACATCTTGCTTCCTGTGACTCTGGCTGGCGACTCCTGACTCTGCTCTTTCTCTTCCCAGGATTCCTTAAGTCTGCTCTCCCCACCTATACTTCTTGCCTGGCTACTGGCCAATCAGCATTTTATTAAACCAGTGTACAAAAGCATTATCCCACAGCACTTTTATATGCATGAAAGTGTTCAATTTATTTGACCTGTTCAAAGCAATTTCAAAGGTATGAGCTGGGCTGTTCTTTCCTCCTAAGCAATGCAGCATCACTCACCGTCATGCTGACCCCTTCTATGAGGATCTAGAGGAGATCCTGAGTCCATCTTCATGCCACTCATCCTGCTTTCAGAGTCCTGGAAACCACAGTCCACATGAACGAATTTGCAGTCCTGAGGGCAGTGTCAAGCAGGATATTACATTTGTTAAAATGCCTGTTCTCTGTGGCTTCAGATGGTTTCTGTGTTAGGAATAACTCACAGATAATCCTAATGATCCCTGAAGGTGGTTTCATAGGCTACCACCCTCTTCCTCTTGGTAATGTGAAGAGACAGCAGAGGAAGAGGCAAACTCTGTGTCGTTGGCTAGAGTGTTGTTTAGGCAATGCAGATGAAATGTCAGGAAAGGCTTGATTTGAAATTGCAGCAGAGAGACCTTCTGCAATGTTCCCTGTCCCAGACAAAGGCAACAAGTACTTAACAACTCACACACAGTGTTCCTAACGATGGGGAGATTGGAAAGACCCAGCCTGCTTGCTGTTATCTCTGTAAAATGTCCCCTAAGAGCTACTGATCCAGACACTAGTGCTGCTCTGAGGCCTTGTGAGTTATAAGTTGCTTTCGCAGAGCTCATTAATCTCTTCTTCCCTGGACTCTGATGTGGTATCGCTAAGCATCCTTATCAGTGTCGTGTGGTAACACCACTGCTCTAGGATATCTCCTGATCGAAGGGACTAGAATTAATGCCCAGAGACATCTCCATTCCCCTTTGAAAGGCACAAATATACTGGATGGTAACTAACATAAACTCTCTGTTTTTCTTTTTCTTAATATTAGTGCTTATTACAAGTCACTACTCAATAGAACCCAAACTATCCTCCAGGCACACTCTAAACCCCACACACTGAAGGTCTACCCCATGGCCTTCTCACCATCTGAACGCCCACCCACAGTGTCTGTATTTCCTCTGGGGTTTCCTTCCACTCATCCCAATTTCTTTCCCTACAAGGATTGCTCTGGCCACATCTTCCTCCTGGTTCTCCTAGTCTATTCTTATGCTCCCAGAAATAATTCTTGTCTTTTTAAAAACTTGCATAAAGCAACCTTACATTCAGTTTCCCAAATGAAAGACTGTGGTATGGAAATGTTATCATCTTTGCTTAGGGTACTCCACCTGAAAACTAGCACTCCTGGTGAGCCCTCCAAATTATTGAATGTACAACTCTAATATACTCAACAGGGACTCTCAATTATTTAGCTGTAGACAAGGAGAGACCCCTCTGAGTATGAACCAATACCTACTCCCTACTCAACAGCATCCCACACAGCTTTAGCGCTGCAGAAGCACTCATCACTTTCTGACACACATTGTATGCATCCCATCATCATGGCTATCTCTTTCTTTTGCTTCCCCTCACTGAAAAGCTAAAGAAAGCCATGGCTGTACTTTGGTGCTTGAAAGTGCCTGGCATATCCTGCCACCTGTAAACACCATGGACATGAGAGCATGATGAAGATGATTGTGTTTCCAAGTGATGTCACACACCCTTTTTTCTGGAGTACATATTTTACCAGTTTTAGGAAAATTGCCCCAACCTCATCTATGCCTAGGTGCCCCAAATCCTAACACCTGAACCTGTTAAGTAGAAAAAAGACAAACAATTGGATGTAGCCTCAGCCAAGTCTAGGCCCCAGAAAACCTACTTACTTTATGCCTACTTGAGGAAACTATTTTAACTTATCAACTGAAATACCTTCTGTTCTTCTTCAGATGCCAATGTGTGATTCTTCAACATGAAAACAAAAGCAAAAAAACACTTTTTCACAGGAAACCTAAAGCCTCCCTTCGTCATGTTCAACAACCATTTGTTTTTGTTTCATTCTGTTTTTCACTTTTTTTTTTGCATTTGAAGACTGAAGTGTATTTCCCAGCTTCATTTGTCCCTGTGTCCTGGTTTCTGCACATGATTCCTGGGTCACACATGTCCCTATGATGTTCCCCAAACTCCAACCTGTGCTTTTGGATAGATGCCAAGCCTTAGTTTCCTTTAAACTTACAAAAAAACAAATAATCAGACAAATACAAAAAGGAGTTGACCTTGCTTTTTGTTAGCCATGTTTTATTTCAATATTTTTTCTTTTAGTTTTTTCATTATATTTTCCCTAATTTACAAAAAGTTCTGATAGACATTTTTCAACTTTGCTTTCAACATGTTTTATACTAAATAGAATACACATTTCCCTAAATATGATCAATGAGCAGTACACACACACAAACACACACACACACACACACACACACACACACACACACAGACAGAGAGAGACAGAGAGAGAGAGAGAGAGAGAGAGAGAGAGAGAGGCTTATACACACATGTACATATACACATAAATATACACATGCATATGCATATACATACATACATACACACATACACATATGCACATAAGTTCACATAAAATTTTCAGAATTTAAGAAATAGGGACAGTTAGGAATCTCTTCCTCTGTCCTTCACAGTCATGGATGAATATCACAGCCTCTTGACAAATACTATCTTATTACAATCCTCATGAGACTCTTTCATTGTAAAACCTTCAAAGTTCATCCAAAATAATAAAATGTACAACACTTTAAATCTAGTGTTTACTGGAGAATTCACAATGAGCTTTGTTATCAGACAGAACACAAGATTGACTTCACATGGAGGAAGCATCAGCAAATGACCTCATATTTGGTCAGGAATCACAATGGCCAACACTTGATTAAAGAGTAGGAATTGTCACTAAAGAGATGGTTCGGTGATTACTTCCAGAAGAACTGGGTTCAATTCTCAGCACATACATCCCAGTTCCAGGAAATTTGCTGGACTCTTCTGGCCTTTGCAGGCACTGTACATTCATCACATGGTACACATACACACATGTAGGCCTAACATTCATACACTTAAATAATGAAGATTAGGAACATTAACTGTAGACACAGTCATTATTTATTTTTCTAAACTGTGATTACTGTGCACACAATATTTTTTAAATTGTTTTATTATTTCTTAGTATCTGGAGGCTGGCAGTTAATTATGGAAGCAGTACATTTTAATTAAAGCATGAAAAGTTTAGTTCAGTTGTCAAATTAAATGAAACTTCCTTGCTCATTATATGCTGTGTGCTATGTTTGAAGAAAATATCTTGGTAATTTTTCATCATTTAAGCCCCCAAACAAGCAGACACACATAGACTTGAAGCAGGGAGATTGTGTGAGCCCATAGTTTTGAAAGTCTTATCCCATCATTGGCTATCTCCTTTCCATAGGCTTATGGCAAGGCAGAATTTCCCCACAGGACACTATGAATTAAAGTTGATGAAGCCGTTGTGGTGAGATAGATAGATAGATAGATAGATAGATAGATAGATAGATAGATAGATAGGGAGATAGGGAGATAGATAGGGAGATAGATAGGGAAATAGATAGGGAGATAGACATATGATAGGTGATAGATAGATGATAGATAGATAGATAGATAGATAGATAGATAGATAGATAGGGAGATAGAAAGAAAGAAAGAAAGAAAGAAAGAAAGAAAGAAAGAAAGAAAGAAAGAAAGAAAGAAAGAAAGAAAGAAAGAAAGATGACAAATAGAGAGAGAGAGAGGGAGATAGATAGGGAGATAGACATATGATAGGTGATAGATAGATGATAGGTAGATAGATAGGAAGATAGAGAAAGAGATGGAGAGAAATAGAGGTCGAGAGATAGAGCTAGAGGTAGAGATAGAGACAGAGATAAAGATAGAGCTCGGGATAGAGGTATAGATAGGAGGAGAAAAGGAGGGTAGAGCAGAGGGATGGAGCACTCCTTAGGTGACAGGCTTCCTTCAACCTGGAGCAGCCTTTCAACCCTCCCAGCTGCCCAATAGCACCACTGCATTTTGAATCCTCCAGGGGATGACTCCATCGCTGAAGTCACTCAGCCTCTGTACCAAGCCATTTCACAAGGGCTCCATCAGCCCCCCACCCCCCCTTGAAATCCCGCAGGTCAACAATGCCCTTGTGACTCATTCATTTTCCAAGAGCTCTGGCAAGTCTTTTCCTCTCTTTAAAATCCTCAGGCCATGCCCGGCAGCTTCAGAAAGAATGTTTTCACTTTATTGTCAGAATCACCCAGTTGGGCCAGCCTGAAAATGTGTCACACTTTTTTATCACATTCTACTTAGCCCAAAATAGCCCACTCATTGTCCTTTCTGGGAGGCTTTCTTAGTTCCTTTTATACTACAGAGCATGCCAAGGGTACAATTCCTTCTAAATCAGTGGGGCTATCTTCTCCTTCAACCTTCAAGACCTGGAATTCGTTCTTCTTCCTCGTCTATCTTAACACAGTGAGAGCAGCAGGGCCATTTCCACGGCTCTCCCTTGGACGGGAGCTGTCCAGCACTGGGGACGGGGAATTCTCAGGGCTCAGTGGATGGTGATGAAGCAAGACCCCCACCCCCAAATGCACCGTGTGCAGAGCTGTGTTGTGTCACACCTTTGTAGTGGCTGTGATACAACAAGTCTGTGTCACGACGCTGTGTTTTCTGTGACAACTGTGACAGTTGTGAATTTGAGTCTTGCCAACAGAGAGACAGACAGACAGACAGAAGTGGTTTTCAACCTGGTCTTTGTTCATAACGAACGCATCCAATCCAGGCAAATTTCTCTGCTTTCCTCACTGCCTACTTTCCCCTTATGTGGAGTCAGATAATAACTAATGTGTGAACTTTCACAAGGATGAAATGGGTTAGTGCTTATACGTTTCTGCCTTACCTGATGCCTGGCATGGTAAGTTCCTTTGTATTGTTTAATACTCAACATATTATATTGGTTCCAAAGATAAATTGGTGATGATGTCTATATTTTCCTCTTTTTCTCAAACCACTTCCTGTGCCTTATATTTCTGATGTCATCACAAATATGCCATGGCCACTCAAGACTCTGTTTTTTTTTTTTTTTAAGGTGCTTTAGAGTTAAAATTTCTTCCCTCAACTCTATAGGTTCTGAGTTTCAACCTCTCCCTGGTTGCAGAGGTGAATTAACAAGAGAAAAACACACCAATCTCATGACTATGTATATTTGTTCCTGGGAGACATTGATAGAACGAGCAGCTGTCAAGGAGGCAGTGTTGAGTTCTGGTTTATAGAGAGCATCTTTGGCACAAAGTGGTAGCTATTCAGAGAACTGACAAGATAAAGAGAGCAGGCTCTGGATCTCTCAGGGAAGAACCGTGGAAAGTAAATAAATGACAGGTGATAGCTTGTTAATAAAGCTTGTTAGTGTGAGTCCTTTGGAGTTTTTTGTAGACAGCTGAGGTCTACAGTTGTCTGTGGGGTTAAGTTCTGGGAGTATGGGGGTATGGGTACCTTTTGTCTTTATTCATCTGTGTGCAGTTCTTGGGGGAGTTAAGAGATGGCAGACAGCTTTGAGTAGCTGCTGCTTTTTTAGCTCAAATTGAGTCCTTCCAACTTAAGGTGTATTCCAGTCTCCTACAGATTAGAGAGCCCCTAGGTGCTCCAGCCATCTTCCCAGAGGACCTGCCACATCCTAAAGCAGGGACAGAATGCAGAAGAGAACAAATGGTCTCCTTTGCTCAGAGCTCCATGGTTTATATAGCTGTGAAGTAATGATTCTCTTTTGTCTTTATTAACATCTTCTATTCTCTACTGTTGAAGGGCAAGTCCTTCCTCCAGTACAAAGACAGCAGGAGGCCTTAGTTAATGCAGCTAATAAGGAAAACCGAAGACAGGCTGCTCCTGCCTTCAACAGAGGCCTCTTCCTACAGTACATTTTCCTCAGAGCGGAGATGTAAAGGTGACTGGCTGGATACTTGGGGAAGGAGCAGGAGAAAGATTCATGGTGCAAAAACATCTCAAAGAACAGGCTGTTTGGAGTTTTTAAAATAAAAAAGGTTAAATAATAACACTAACTCTGTTAGAAAACACATGAACTTTCTGCCCCACAACATCTTAGACAGTGATAAATGCTCAAAAGGCAGAATCAGTAATTGCCTCATGGCCCAGATACCACAGAAACCTCCAGCTTCTCAAACATCATGCCTCAGAGGTGGAATCATTTACGAGCATTGGAGTCCTTACGAGCCCTTCCTTCCATGAGGTGTTTTCTTGGTGATTTATTTTAAGAATAAGATTATTGGAAAATATATTTACTTAAAAAAATTCAGCTGATACCTTTTGGTGTTTTTTAATAATAGGTCACCTGAAAAACTTTAACCTTTCACACAGAGGTTATAATTTACTCATTGTAAAGTATGACCTTACATTGGGAAGCTTCAGGTCTTGAAGGGACCCAGTTTTTGCTAAACATCACCTTATTGGTACAATATGAGGCTCAGGTATCTTCCTCTGGAGACAACAGTTCTCACACTACACACACTTGACATTTACTATCACCACAAAACAAAATCCCAAATGTCACAACTCTGACAGTAGCCACTTATTGAATCATTTCATGGTTTTAGCCAACTTTCAACACACAAAACGAAATGAATAAATACTATTAGCAGATATGCAATACAGTTTCACTGCATGAGTTCTGGTAGACACCTTAGAAACAATGCTTAACTTTTTGATTATCCCATTTGTAAAGAATAAATACAATAATCATCTGGGAGCTGGGGAGAGAGAGAACATGCTTACTGTGCAAGCCTGAGAACCAGATCCGATCTTGAGCCTCAGGTAAAAGCCAGCAGAGGTGGTCGCTGTGAGTAATCCCAACAGTCAGGAGGCAGAGACAGGGGATCCTCAGGCAAGCTAGCTAGCTAAATTAGCTGGAATGTGCAAGCTCCAAATTCAGCCAGAGCCTCAATAAGTAAAGTGGAAAGCAGTTGAGGACACCCAGTATCAGTTTCAAGCTTCTGCATTAGTGCATATAACATGCACCCACACATGTGCTCATACAACATGCATTTATTTATCATTCATCGTCATGCAACATCATTCATGCCCATCACACACATACACATGCAAAAGATACATAATTCTCTTATGCGTCATGTTGTTAAGGTACGTTAATGTATATAAGCATTCAGAGTGTGTATGCTGTAGATTCCTTAATTATCACCACGCTGTTGGCACAGACCGGTGTTTGGGAAAAACAGTGACACCGTGGCATCGCCCATTTCTTCCTCCATGAATTAGTAAAGTTTCTCTTCTAGGTTTCCTTACTCTCTGTTCTTTCTACCAGATCTCTTGATGTCTCTCTGCTCTGACTTCCCATAAAGCTGAATTTGAGTGTGGCTCCAACCCTGTATGGTATAAACTAAGGTTTATGAATAGCAAACACTGGGCCACAACAGGCTCTAGTCATCCGAAACGCAGATGAGAAAACGCCCGTGCTTGGGGCTCGCTTTCGATAATTTTAATTTTGTCACTTGCTATGGAAACTACTTGAGCTGTGCTGTGTCAGTGCCTGCCAGCCGACAGTGCCACTGTCATAGCTGCAAAGAATGACGTGTTCTGGAAAATGGAGAATTATCAGCAGGTGGGTGTTGGGGCATTTCATTATGGAATTTAGGCTGGGTCATACAATATGGGGCAGGATTAAGAGTAGAGATGTGTTCTGAAGTGGATGCTTTCGAGACGCACACAAGAAAGGGGTGGGGTATCTGTGAATGAGGCTCTTCCTAAATTCTTAGTTGGTAAGGCTACCGGCTGCCACAGCAGTGGTCACTTGCCTTTCTGGACCAGAGGAGAGATATTTGATTCTCTTTGAGCTTCAGATAATGTTGGCGCTTTTGTCTGAAGTTGGACATGATTACAGAGACCACTGACTTATTGTGGCCACCATGGCCTTTTGTGGGATGAGTTCTGTGAGGTAGTATTCATCAGTGGAAGTCAGGGCTTCACTGTGAGAGCAAGGCCAGGACGCCAGAGACAACAGCCATGTACTTCTTTTACTGTCTCTTTACCTGTGAACTAGACATAATAATGTTGATGTCACAGATCCACAGGACAGGTATATATCGTATTAAAATATTTAACACAGCATCCAAAAATTACTAAGTACTTAAGAAAATGTGGCTTTACGTTGTAGTGCCTCGGGCATCTGCTGAGCGTAAAGTAATTTCTACTTGAATGTGCTCTGACTGTGATTTTTCCCTATAAAAACTAAGAAATCAAGCCTTTTGTTGTGGGTTTAATTGGAATAATCCTCATCTGTTCTCCTGTTTCCAATACCTACTGAGAAGAAGCTCTTGGGACTCAGGGAAGTTTCTGAGCTCCACTGCAGATTCTCCCTGTAAGTAGGAGTGGAAACTAGGCAGGACCATTGCCACTCAGAGGGTGTCACACCCCTCCTCCGATTGGATGCTTTGCCCTAATACAGATTGTATTACAAGAATATATAACAAGCTTAAATCTAGTTAAACCAATCACTCCTTAGAAAATTTCAAGACATATTCAACATAAAGATGCTTTCCTGATGGTGGTAAGGAGATTTTTATAAACAGTGAGTAATAAAATTTTGCTAAATTCTCCTTGTATTATTTTCATCCTCCTTCTGTAGTAGCTAATGGAAGGTCATAAAACTGCATGCAATATTGAAATTTGGGGGAAATTTTTGGAAGTAGTATAGAAACACATCATAGGAAGAAGTTATTATTCAACAACAAACTGACCAGAACTTACACAATTCCAAAAGCAACACCTTGTTCAGGAAATCCCTGTATCCAGTTTCAAAGCTCCTGCTAGAATGTTTTTTTCCACTGAAATCCTTGTTGAGGTTTCAATTACAGGAAAACTATTCTGCAGCTCCTTAATTACTAATCTGCTTCTTAAAAAATTGTTTTGTTTCCCTGGAATAATAAGACTATGCAAGCAGGGCTGTTCATGTGATCTGATAAACAGGGACTAAAATCTCCAGAACATCCCGGAGTACCTGTGTGTACATCTGCGTGATTCTGTAAGATGCTCTGGGATATGCAGTGATAATACAACTAGATGTAAATGTGTGCACTGGTGTGTGTCATGCACAGCTTGTGTGTGCATAAACAGCAGAGCAGGTTTCTACATTTGAGACTATTTGTGTTTGAAACAGAAAATCTGATAATCTGGGGTGGTGGGGAACAAGAAATATGTAATTTATAATTTCATTTAAGAACTGCTAGAATCTAATTTGTTAAAAATATAATCTGAAAGTAATCATTTATTTTTATGTTGTGATGATTTTCATGCTAATCACAGCATATTCTAACAGGAAATAAGCACTTCTTAAGTCTAGGTTTGAAGCTGAGCACAGAAGTCTTATTTTCTTCTCTTTAGTTATCTCCCTCTGTTCTCCATTTTGGGGGCAGATGTGGTTGGCCTCCCTCGGAGGTTTGTGACATTTGGATCTGTTCTGGTTTCACTTCTGCTGGGGTGATAAAATACCCTGACAGAAAGCAATTTATGGGAGAAAGGGTTTTCTCTGCTCAGGACTCCAGGTTACAGTCCATCCTTGCAAGAAGTCAAGGAAGGAGCTCACAGCAGCTAAATCACATCTCACCACAGCCCCGGGTAGAGAGAAATACAAGTATGGCTGTCAGTTCTCAACCTCCTCCGTATAATACCAGATTCCCCTGTCTGAGTGCTGACTGAAGGGAGCTTGGGTTTCCCACACCAATTAATGTAACCGAGAACATCTCCCAGAATATGTCCATAGGCCAAATCCATCTAGAACATTCCTCCCTGAGAATCTTCCCAGCTTATTCTAGACAGTGTCAAGTTGACAGTTAACCCTAACCATCACTGGGTCCATATGTAATTATAACCCAGCTAGATTCTTCTTTCAAATGTTTACCTGTTCTTGGGTCTTTTTGACAAACTGTTATAAGGAAAAGCAGAATTAACTCAAAAGATAATGAGGTCAAGACATCTGTGTCTGCATTTTATAGTTAGTGTGGAGCAGTTAGACTCTTCCTACTATGTAGTACTAATGAAAGTGCAGAATTTGAGAGACTAAAGGATTTCTAAAGAACCCAGACCTGGTGAGTGTCATAGCTCCTACTACACAGATAGCTCAACTCATATTTTATCATTGAAATGACTTTAATTCATTAGTACTTCAATCAATGATTCAACTATTATGCTTTCAAGTATAATATATCATATTGCATTATGCAATTAGTATACAAATGAATTAATATATACATGCATTAATATGCACTAGTGTGCTAAATATTAGTAATTTCTCTGTGTTGCTTATGTGTTTGAAGTATTTATGACCAACCTCAAAGATTTGAATGTTTGTTATCACACAGATGGCTAGAGGAGCTGTTTTCATGATTTGGACATTTTGTGGATGGTGTAGAATTTCCTGGGATGGCTGTTTCACTCCCAGAGAAGTAGTTCTCAACCTGTGGGTCATAACCCCTCCAGCAGGGGGGGGGTCAAATACCCTTTTTGCATGGGTAGCCTAAGATTATCAGAAAATACAGATATTTGCATTACAATTCATAACAATAGCAAAATTATGAAGTAGCAACAGAATAATTTTATGGCTGGGGGATCACCACAACCTGAGGGACTGTGTTAAAGGGTCATAGTTGGGAAGGTTGAAAACCATTGGTCTAGGGCATCACAGAATAACAACAAAAATCCTTCCCATGTTCCCACCAGGAGCCAAGTATTCTTGTGAAAATTTCCAATACAATGAGTCATGGTAGATGTGTTTTTAAATAGCACTATACCATGTATGTTATTTCTGTTTTTCCTAATCCTCGGGCTAATCTCTCTTTATGTATAAAGTAGGATTTCAAACGAGACAGTAGCACGCAGAGTGGGTGGTGTGGGACATGGCTCAGACAGGGGCATGAGTGGGAAGTGCAACCTGGGAACACACAGTCAATTTGTGTCATGTTTTATCTCCTGATTAACACAGCCATGCCACCCCCACTATTTTTTATTTGGCTCCCGATAATCTACTCAACATTGAATTCTAATTTTTCCACACTTGTTTCAATAAACCCAACAGGGTATAATTGTAGATGAACAGTCTTATTAAATAAGAAACACAGAGCCAAATGCAGAGTTAAAAGCCCAAGAGGTCACAGCAGTAGCTGAGAGCTGAGACTTAAAACTGCCTTTCTTACCCTTCCTGCTGCTGCTGTTCTTCCCCTCAGAAAGAAACCTACTTCCTGTGTATCTGTCTTTTTATTGACTTTCTGTTCTGCCTTCTCATTGGTTGTAAACCCAACCACATTACCTCCCCGTCACTGCCTGTCTATATAGACCTCCAGGACTTCTATGGTTGGTATTGAGATTAAAGGCGTGTGTCTCCATACTGGTTGTATCCTTGAACACACAGAGATCTGCCTGTCATGTGATCGGGATTAAAGGTATGTGCCAGCCGGGTGGTGGTGGTGGTGGCGGCGGCGGCGGCGGCGGCGGCGGCACATGCCTTTAATCCCAGCACTCGGGGAGGCAGAGCCAGGCTGATCTCTGTGAGTTCGAGGCCAGCCTGGGCTACCAAGTGAGCTTCAGGAAAGGTGCAAAGCTACACAGAGAAACCCTGTCTCGAAAAACCAAAAAAAAAAAAAAAAAAAAAAGGTATGTGCCACCACCATCCAGCTCTTGCTATGGCTTGCTATTAGCTCTGACCCCCAGGCAACTTTATTTATTAACATACAAATAAAATCACATTTCAGTACAAATAAAATATCACCATATATAATTGTGAAGGAAAAATCTAGATCAAGAAAGTAAGATAATTTAAGAGCCACACAACATGGCTTTATAGCAAATTGTACAAAAAAAAGAGCAAGAATTTCACCAGCCCTGTACACTTCTCCCTTGAGAGTGTATACCTTCCCTTTCTTTATGGGAAATGAAAACTAGGACATTATGTGGCAACCTTGAGATAAGGAAACAGAAAGAAACAGGATCATGTTTTAAACGTGCACCCTACTTCAGTGGCGTGGGCTGTTGTTTTCTCTCACATATCCTTCCTTTCTTTTTTATATAAAAAAAAAAAGCCCAAAGCTAGTATTTAAACCGCACAGACCTCTGCCGACACTGATAAACAAAGCCCCCACGTTCTAAGTAAATCCGGAGAAGTCTTATCTTCATCCTAGATATCTCTGCTACATTCTAGTTAAATGTGTGCAATAACCTTAGAACTACCAACAAGGAATTCCCTAGGAAGGTGCTGAAGACCACACAGCTTAGCTTAAAATTCTATTCCATATCCAAATAATGAGCTTCCCTCTGGGAAATGGCTTTGTGTTCTCTTTGCACTGATTCAAGGTTGTGTGCGTGTGTGTGTGTGTGTGTGTGTGTGTGTGTGTTGGGGTGCGTGGGTGGGAGTGGAGCTTCTATTCTTTTACAACTTCCTGGAAAAGATAACCCATTCACCTGGAAACCTTCAACCCAAGACCTTCAATTTCCTTCTTCCATCCTGTTAGAACACTCAGATATGCTAAGTTTCCCAACAAAGTTTCTAAAATGAGATACATTCTTAGTAGCTATTTAAAAAAAAAAAAAAGATACAATGACCTGAAAATTCTGTTACCTAGTATATACCCAAGAAAAGTTAAAGAAAAAAACATTGCCACTGAAAAGTTTGTGCAAATGCTTATAGAGACGTTATTTTATTATAATAAAAAAGTGGAGGTGACATGAATGTGGTGGGAGGCAATTAAAGATAATATGAAGGCATGAATGTTGTGTGGAATGAAGTTCCGATCCTAGCTACAAAATAGATGGATCTGGACAATATTCCTGAATTGAAAGAAGCCAATCAAGACACTAATATTTTTCCATCCTACTTATATAAATTCTCTGAGTAGGAAATAGAGACAGAAGTAGAGCCACAGACATCTGTACCCCAATGGTGACTGCTGGGAGACATACGCTATGCTGAGGGCTTGATCAGCATGTACTACAGTAGTCATACAGGTATGTCACACACAGAGTCAAGCTGTGAGGCAGTGAAGGGGGCTGTGGGTGAATTACGTCTCAGTAAATCTCTTTCCTGTTGCTGTGATAAAATGCTCTGGCAGAAGCAACTTGTGGGAGGGAGGGTTGACTTTGGCTCACCGTTTGGTGGTGCTGCCCATCATGGCGAGGAAGGATGGTGGCGGGAGTTTTAGACATCTGGTCATATTACTTCAGCCACCAGGAAGCAAAAAGCAACCAGTGTTATTGATCACTTCACTGTTCCCTTTTTATCCAGTCCGAGACCTCAGCCTGTGCTTATCTCCAACAGGGTTCTACATCCTATCAAGTGGGCAATCAATATTAACCATCATGTTGTGTTTATTCTTAAAAATTCTGTTTTTATTAGCTGCTGGGACATTTAAAAATAAAGCATGCCATAGATGGAATAGAGTGGAAACAGATGTAAGTAACTTGTCTTTAGTGGAAAAATTATGCATGTCTACACTTTCTTAAATGGTTGCTAATCAGTAGATTTCCTGGAATAAATCAAAGTTTTGACTTCTTTCACATTCTGATATCACAAATTAACACTAGATCCTACAAGTTCATGAACTGTAATGGGAAGGTGTTTTGTACCATAGTTTTAAGTGAGTAATGCTTGGGTGTAGCATAAGCATGCTTCAAAGACTTTGGGATTAATTTTAATGTATCGAGCAAACTACTGCTTACTATCATCAGATCAGCTAGGACTTATACAGACTTTCCTATGATAACTATGTTCATTTATCTGTCACTGTGTAAGCCTTTCTTCGCTGAGGTCCTTTTAAATTATCTTTGTTATTGTTACTATTATCTACGTTTAGTGGTGTTTTCATGTCTGTGCACTACTTGCATGCAGAACCCTCATAGACCAGTAGATGGCAACATGCCCTGGAACTGGAGTCATAAAAGGATGCGAGTAGCCATGTGGAGGTTGGGAACCAAACCTGGGTCCTCTGGGAGAGAGCTCCCTCACAGAAATATTTATCTGAATGAATTACTAAGAAAGTTAGGCAAAGCAGTTGTTCTGTACTGAGCACGGTCATCAGGGATCCTCTAAACTAAAACAACATGGTAGTACTGTTGAGAATGTTACAGCCTTATTTTGCAATCACACGATGTATCTGCCTGGTGCCACCCTTGGCCCGGGCACTTTGCAGTCCCCATTGTCAGGAGCTCATAGACTTTTCAGAATTCTAACACCTCTAAACTCTCCCTCACCTTTACTCCTTTTTACATTACCTCAAACACACAGAAACATGATCCCTGGTCTGGAGCAGGACCCCCATGAAGGCAGGACCTCCATCTGCCTCCTTCAGTGCTGTTTCTTGGAGCCTAAAGTGAGGCCCTTCATGGAGCAGATGTTTGGTAAATGTTGCAGAATTAGCTGAGGTGTTGGGCCTCGGAGCAGCTTCACTTGGGAGGATCCTGTCTGTTCCTGGGCTGGAGATGATGATTGGGCAAGGACACTTTGAACTGTGACAGATGTGATGACGGCAACTCAAGGTAATTACGGAGACAGGCTGTAGTGGAGGGAGGTGCCATCTTCAATAAAATAAGGTGAGATGATGCGTAGTACAATATTAAAAAATTAAATTGAAGTCCTATCTTGGAAGTCATCACTATCAAAAACTTTGGGCTTTATGAACAGAATGCAGACCCATAAAGGACTTTTCATGTGGATGCAATTATGCTTTTGAGGTAACAAATAGCGATTTCTACACTTATCCTGAGGAATACCGCCATTGACACGACACATCTCCTCAAAACTGGCCTGTTTTGTCTTATCTGTCTTCGGCAAAGGCTGTGGCTCCAAACGCCTGCAAGCCTGAACCAGGCAGAAAAGTAACAAATGAGCTGCCGGGGGGAATGGCATTGGAGAGGAACTGCCTTCCCTACGGGCATGACATGCAATTTTGTTTTCTGACCCTGGAGGGGAACAGAAGCCAGCTACCAGTATAACTGGGCCTGAGGGAGCTCAGTGCACCAGGGTTCTGCTAAGCAGTCACCGGCTGCCCTGGGGCAGCCGTTCCACAGGCACTGGCCACCTTCCAGAAACTGCCAACCATGGAGCATTAAATTTTTCACAAGAACAGATGTGGGCAGAATGCATTGCCGTTTTTATCGATATTTTTAAACTGGAAAAGAAAACTTCATCAAGCAACGAAAGCTGTATTAATTCAACTGTGCCTCCCAAAAGTGATTAGAAAGTTCGCTTTCAATGATAGCATACATTCAAGGGAATACACATAGGTTCAGTCATGTTTCTGCTTTTTCTTATATCTCCTGTGATAAGACATGACACCTGAATTTACTGCTGGAAATGTACAATTGGAAAGTTGTAAAAGTAATGGTACTCTGTGAAAGTTGTGAAATACAAGAACAGACCCTGCAGTTGGATATGTCAGAGGACCATGGCGGGAGGGGGAGTACAGGTCAGCTGCATCTGCCTAGCATGGGGCACTTTAGGGATGACAGGAGCCTGGAAAGCAAGCATCTCAAAGTTCTCTTCTCAAAAAACAAATTTAATACTCTGTTTTTCTAAATTGCACACTAGCAATATGAAGAATTTTCAAAGAACTTGTCGCGTTTATATTTTGCAATAACTTCTGTGAATGAGAATAGAGCTTACTTGGTAGAGCACTTGTCTAGCCTGCCCTAAGGGCTTAATTCCCAATAGCAAATAGACCTGGTATGCTAGGGCACTGGTATGTAATCCCAGCACTTGGGAGGTAGAGACTGAAGGATTACTAGTTCAGGGTCATCCTTGGCTACAAGATAAATTTAAGGTCAACCTGGGATTTATGAAACACTGTCTTACAAAAAGGAAGAGGAGAGGGAGGTGAGGGGAGAAGGGAGAGAGAGGAAGGGGGCGGATACACTCCATAGGATGGATCTGAATAAGCAGATGACCAACAGTGAACACAAAACATTCTCCACATTACCTTCAGTCAAATGTCTGCGAACAGCCAAGGCATCCTTTGGTCCTTTCCAGTTTGAAGGGTCCCCTGCTTTCTCACACAATCAACGTTTATATCTATTTATTGAAGATGCAATAAAAGGCCCCCTAGCATTTCTACTCTTTCCATTAGAGACCTTGTTAATTATTTCTACCGCATATTAGAAAGATGTATTCATATTAAAGCAAATGTCTGAAACCACATATGCACAAGGAGGAATTGATGCCAAAATGGCCTCCTCTGGTTTTCTCACTCCACCTCAAAACCACACACTTTCAACAGAAAGTAGAGCTCTGATCCCATCAGTGACCACGTGAATAATTCACACATCTGTGCTTAAAATTGTATGAGGACACAGACTGGGTGAATGCCCGTGACCACATCTGCCTGCTGTGTTGACATTCTGCAAATGGAGCTTCCTTCCCTTCAACACTCCGAGTTACTGAGTTGCTATCGACAGTGTTGCTGCTGCAACAGCATCAACCTTACCACACGTCTTTATGTATGCAAAGAAGGATTGAATGACATGGGGGATGAGTTTCCAGACAGTGCAAACATTGTCTGAACAGGGTACCCAGTAAGAGGCAGGAAGGTCACAAGGATTAAGGATGCTGTTAAAAGGGCTTTCAAAAATGCGCCCTCTCTCTCTCTCTCTCTCTCTCTCTCTCTCTCTCTCTCTCTCTCTCTCTCTCTCTCTCTCCTTCCTCCTCCACCTCTTCTCTCATGCAAAGACATTCTAATTCTCTGTTTTTGAGGGTATGCATGTTCATAGCTCCATCTTGGAAACAGAGATACCAGGTCCTAACCTGCACCAGCCTTGGGCTTGGTTTTCCCAAGTGCTAGCACTTGAGAAACAAATTCCCATTCTGTATAAATTTCCCAGTCTCTAGTGTTGTGTTACATCAATCCTTAATTAGTCTGAGATGAACATGACACCTTAAGATAAAATGTTCAAGATGTGTGTTCCTGTGAGAGCCTGTGTGCATATACGCATGTTCATGTAGGTGCCTACCAAGCACCATGGAGGCTTAGATTCCCTGGAGCTGGAGTTACAGGTGGTTGGGAGCACACAGCATGGGTACTGGGAACTGAATAACAAAACCCGAATAGTAGAGCGTTTTCCTGTTCCTTTCTGTGATTACTCTGTGGGAGACTAAATCCTCCTAGGATTTTGTAGCTGGCAAACCCAGTTGTAAATTTATGACTTGTATGATAGTTGATGCAAATAAACTACAAATCACATGTGATCTGTTGTGATGGTATAGATCATTCTAGTGCAACTTTTATATGTGACCTTTTAATGGTGCCATTAGGGTGGCATCACAAAGACAATCATCAGCCTCCAAGAGGCAGTGATTATGTCTCTCAGCAGACTGTTTGAACATAGTGAGCAGAATTACAGGAGATGATATGAGAGAAGGCAAGTCCCCAAAGTCATTTGTATCTAGGGGAAGAGAGAAAATACATGTATGTAATAGAAATACATAGTGTTTAGAAGATATATATTGGATTTAGAACAAGAAAGGGGAAGTCACTGCTATATTTCCCCCTTTGGTTCTCAAATCCATCTTCTTGTAATAACTTTAATTTCAGACTGATAAAAGTCATGTTTTGAAATAGTATATGATGGCAATGCACTCAAGGAATTATTATCATTAGTGCCCCACTACCCTGTGCATTTATGTGTTGGTATTAGATACATACTGTAGATGTGCACATACATGGATGCATGTATACATCCTGTACACATACTGTAGATGTGTACATGCATGAGTGATGAAGCCATAATAACATTATAAAGGCATTGATAGCTTACTGCTTTTCTAAATATGACCCCGCTACCCAAATGTCCTGAATGAAACCCGTGTCTTCTGCCTGGTCCTCCCAATGCTTCTGAATTTATCTGGAGGTGGCTCTTTGAGCTTCTGAACATCGGCAGCATTGCTGTTCTGAGGAAACACAGCCTTGCTGTTAAAACAGTAATCGGAACAAGAGTGAAACCCAAACTCCTGTCTAATCTCCCCGGTCCTTAATTCCTTCATTTTCCTTGCTTTCAGGGTTGAGAAATTTTAGTTTGTCCTGTGGCCCCTCTCTGAAATGATTTCTCAATTCTTCATTGTTAGCCTCTCTCTTCTTCCCGCTATTTTCTTCCCTTAAAATTACAGCGATAAATCTTGCCCTTTGGTCATTAATCATCATCCTCTCATATCTCTTTCTGCACAAAACTTGCTTACCTTCTAACATCACTGCTCAAATTCAATTGACTTTTAGAAAAACCAAGGCCATTTTAAACAAAGATCAGAAAACAGACGTCTCCAAGGGTTGCTCCTTCTACATAAGTCACTTCCATTACGTTACTGTTCTTGCCTAGGCCCTTCTAATTCATCACCAGCAGTTATTGTATTCCGGGCTTAACAATGGGAAAACATCTGTTTGAACTTCCTGTATCTGGATGCATATTGTCTGCCGGCCTTTGTCCATCTGATTAGCATTGCTCCAGCCTCTTCCTCTCCATACAAGCTTGTCCTGCCTTCCTTGTCTGTCATTCTTTTTCTTCATTTGTTTACATACATTCAGAGCCCAGATTTGTCTTATATGACATGTCTTCAATTAAATAACTGATACCATTTCTATTCCACCATCAACTTCATGGCATTGTGACAGGCCTTTCTTTCTGCAATGGAAAGCAAGGCGTGTAAGGCAGCCAATGTGTTTGTATTTCATAAAACTGCGTGTTCCTACAGAGCAGAAATTCTGACCTGGGAAAAGATAAAGTTTGCAAGTCTTCATCCCTTCATGTATATGGCAGACTTGCTCATTTGTGATAGTTTTTCTTGTATTTAATTATCAAGTTCAGTAGGGACACATTTAATTGCCATTCATTAACCATGTACCAGAGATCCTGTGGGTATGGGAAATTGTGTGGGACTAGTTCTTGACTTAGAAGCATCTGCATTTGATTAAGATTGTCTGAATAGACATAGACAATCTGTGTATAAACATATATGTGCTCTGATACCCCCAAAGCCAAGTGTTTCTGAGGGATACCAATTACCAGAAAACTATAACCAAAACACTATGGAGACAAGCAGGATCATTAATTTGATTTCTTAATAAAACAGCCTCTGTTCGAGCCATATCCTATCACTCTGGGGTCTGAAGCAGCAGGATATGTATGAGTTGAGGACAGCTTCTGTTGTATAAGTTCAAGGCCTGCCTTGGTTACAGAGGAGGACACAGTCTCAAAACAAAATGCCTTTATTTGTATGTCCTTGAACATGAATCTAAAATCATCTTGAAGGATACAATAGACAGATGTATATGTCAAAGGAGGGAGGGACTCATCCTGAGAGTGCCTGGTATGCCTGTAACCATAGTAACCACATTCTCAGAAACAAAATACAATCACAGTAGGCAAACAAAACATGATATTATACAATATTATGTACATGTGAATTATGGCCTGAACAAAATATGAAACACAAATGTTTATTTAATGTTATGTTATTTACTTTTCTCTAAAATATATGTCATAATATAAACAAAATAACACTAAGAGTAGTTAACAGTGTTGGTATAGTAAATAACCATGAAAACAACTAGCCAAATAATATGTGCAATTAGGCTATTACCACAGTCAATACTTTTTGCTATTCTTGGATGTAACAACTTAATTAAAAAAAAACTATGCTGAGGGCTGGAGAGATGGCTCAGAGGTTAAGAGCACTGACTGCTTTTCCAAAGATTCTGAGTTCAATTCCCAGCAACCACATGGTGGCTCACAACCATCTGTAATGAAATCTGGCTCCCTCTTCTGGCCGGCAGGGATATGTGCAGACAGAACACTGTATGCATAATAAATAAATAAATCTTTTAAAAAAATATGCTGAGTGTATAAATGTATAGGTTGCATATGCAATATATTCTTATGAGTCATAGGTGTAAGAATCATAGAATGGAAAAGACTTGATTTGGATTTTATCAGCACATGAAAATTAAAGAAAAATACACAGTGCTCCTTTGCCTCTGCTTCTTTTGGCAGTTTCCCATCTCGAATGTGGCCTTTAGGGTGATCCCTCTTCTTTGTGAACACTCTGAATGCATCTGAACTCAATTTTTCTTCAGCTTATGGTTCTGGGCCTCCACCCCAGGGACACTGATGATGCCAAGCTGAACAAGCTCCCAGCAAAGGTGCCGATGCATGATGTAGCTGGAACTTGGTGGGTGGCATCAGTAAAGTTCTACCTCACCAGATTGGTCTTCCTGTACTGCAGACATCTGTCCATTTGTGTCCCCTGGCTTGAGCTGATGAGCAGCTGTTTGTCAACCTGGCCCTTTGATTCTACAAATCCATCATACTACCCACACATTTCTAAAATGTTGGACAGTCTCAAGTATTCCAGAACACTGGGAAGCTTGATAATTTAAACCAGGCTTTCTCCAGAAAAAAAAAAATGTATTTAAAGCCTTGGTTTAATTTGAACTTGTAAAATCAACTTGATTCCTAAATAAGTTACATGTTTATTGTAGACGTTAAGGTTACTCTATTCATGCCTTTCCAGAAATATTCTTGGTTTTCAGCTCTGAATCTATTAAAATAAAACAAGTGTGCCCCATTGACCATGTGAGTTCTCACTAGAGCCTCTTATAACATTGAGCCACTCACATGTATCAACTACGTCTGGCCTCTTCAGTGGTCATCCATCAGCTACAGAGCAGACTCATGTAGGTGTCTTCCCCATTACTAGCATCCTCTCCATTCCATGTCTTCCTCACTACCACCACCCTCTCCATTCCATGTCTTCCTCACTACTAACACCCTCTCCATTCCATGTCTTCCTCACTACCACCACCCTCTCCATTCCATGTCTTCCTCACTACTAACACCCTCTCCATTCCATGTCTTCCTCACTACTAACACCCTCTCCATTCTGTGTCTTCCTCACTGCTAACATCCTCTCCATTCCATGTCTTTCTCACTACTAACACCCTCCCCATTTCCATGCTCAATAGAGAAGCAGATGAGTCCAGGACACTTTTCTTGTCCCACATCTGAAAGAATAAACTTTTAGCAAGGTAGTGCTTCAGCCTTCTCTCCAGGACTTCTCCATGTTCTGAAGAAGCTGAATGTTAAGTGAATTTTTTCACTATGAAAGCCTCAGCATCACAGGGAAGCAAACAGAACCCCCGCATAGGGAGCACTGTTACAGCATTTAAAACCTTGGGAAGACTTGATCATCTCAATAGACATTGTCAACATCTATATTGGCACTTTCTGCTAAAAAGATATGTAGATGATCTGAGTCTAATTGCAGTGGACACAGTGTAAATAATCAACAATTTTAAGTGTATATTTTTGTGGTTTTACAAAAGTCTACATTCCCAACTGAGGAGCTGTCGAGGATAGCCACGAGGGGAGAAAGAGTTATTTATTTTGGGGCTGTGCACTCTGCTGGGGTGTCTGTGCTCCTATGGACGGTCCTACACCAATGCATGTATGGGAAGCTGCTGTGGGATGTTCTGCATGTCCTGTGGGAGCCCTTCTTGGGTTCTTTGTGGCGTTACCCAGCAGGTCCGTATAGAGGATGATTAGGACCATGGGCCTGAGTGCAGGTGTTTGAGATGGTCTGCACTTGGCTGTGCTGGGGGATGGTCTGTATGTCAAGTTGTTCTGATTGGTTAATAAATAAAACCTGATCAGCCGTGGCTAGGCAGGAAAGATAGGCGGGACTAGCAGAGAGGAGAAATAAAAGGACAGAAAGGCAGAAGGAGACGCTGCAGCCGCCGCAATGACCAGAGACACAGCAGCCGCCGCCATGACCAGCAGCATGTGAAGATGCCGGTATGCCACCAGCCACGTGGCAAGGTATAGATTTATGGAAATGGATTAATTTAAGTTATAAGCACAGTTAGCAAGAAGCCTGCCACAGCCATACAGTTTGTAAGCAATATAAGTCTCTGTGTTTGCTTGGTTGGGTCTGAGCGGCTGTGGGACTGGCGGGTGACAAGGATTTGTCCTGACTGTGGGCAAGGCGGAAAACTCTAGCTACAGGAAGATAATGGGATTTAATGGGCTAATTTTTAAAAAGGACCTGAAGTTGGAAGGGAAACATATTGAGGTGGATTTGAAGGGAGCTGGAAGGTGAACTTGGGATTATTTATTCATATTTCATTGCATTATAATTCTCAAAAAATAAATTCTAAAATATCATTAACTTCTTAAAGCATCTCCATAAGAAATCAAGCTGATAGTCCAAACCTTCATTTTCTGAATCAAAGTGAATACCTAAGAAGGTAGGAAGGGCTTTTCTGACCATTTTGTTGGCGGTGGTGGTGTGATACATGAGTAGATACATCCTTACAAAGAAGAAGAAGAAGCCCAACTGTTCATGGAATCTCACAGAATCAGGTCACCCCAAGAATAGACAGGACAGCCATCTTCAAAATTCTCTTTTGTGTTCACCATCAACCTCCTCCAGGTTAGGAAACTTTACTTCATTTCATTGAACAATCAGGATCTTGAGAGATATATCTATTCGTATCTTGATATGAATAAACAAATTTAGCCTCTTGTTTAGAAGAGACAGGTTTTTGGCTTGATTTGGAGGCTGTTTTCTGTCTTAGACTGCATATGTGATACTCGGTCATATCCATTTTTCCATATTCCCAAACCTAAAATGTCTCCATACATGGTGCAATCTGGTCTGCGTTGACACTGACCTCTTTATTCCACTGAGTTTCATATCCTTCCATCTGCCATTGGCACGGGGATGTCACCTTTTTTAGTGCCTGGGTCGTGCTAACGAGGCACACTCATAATGGTTTTCACTGCCGGAATTCTTCATAATGTCCTTCATTAGAAATTGAATTGATACCATCTCTACATCCACAGTGGACAGCCCAGAGGCAAAGTAGAACAATCATTAGAATTCAAGATTGTGAAGTAGCTAAGTCTCTCCCATTGGAGTACAGTGACAAGATGGACCAAGCGAAGAGGTCAGCATTGAGTTGGCAAGAAAAATGGTCCCAGCAGCTAAGAAAAGGAGAGAATCCCTGAAGCCAAGATCACAATGTTCTTGCTTTATGGTTTCTCCCTGTCCATAGTCCCCAGATGAAAGCCTAACTTCCCTGCCTTTCTCTTGCTGAAGAGTTTCCAAGAAAATGACCCTGTCCTTGGCAAAATCGGGAGGATTAGCATGGTTAGTGGGGCAATTTATGCTTTGGGGTTGCATGGCTAATGGGTGGGAAATATCACAGTTTGAAACTCCATAACTGACCATTGAGCTTCTTTTGAGTTTTTGCTTTCTGCTGAAGAGTAAACGCTATGAGGAATGTGAAGTGTGGGCATTACCTGTTATTATAAATGGCTTTCGCAGAGAGAGAGGCCTGAGATTCCCAGAGCTTTGAGTGTCTGTAGCATTGAGTCGGTGAGCCATCCACAACTCTAGAGGAGAAATGGAGTGTTTTCAACAGAGCTCCATCTCAAAATGCTGTTGAGGATTTCATCTTGTCTGAGGAGTCTTAATGCCTTCTGGATGTGTCCATTGGGGGTATCACACTCACTTTGTTTATGAGGAAAATATGAGCATAAAGATCAGGATGTGTGAGTTCTAGAACAGGAGCAGCATGCCTTAAAATTGGCAATGAGGTTCTGAAATTCCTTAACTGGAAGACTGAAGGCAAATTCTTGACAGAAGTGACTAGCACACATCAACTTCAAAATGAGACTGGCTTTGTATCTTCATATGGCTCCAAGCTATTGTGGAGAGGAAGGTATTATTCCCAGGACCGAGCAGTGAGTATGGAAAACATGGCTGCTACAAGGACTGCAGAGAAGGGTGTGGTATTGTGATGAGGGAAACTGACCTGGTTGGAGAGATAAAGGAATGCTTACGAGGGAAGAACATGCAAGCTGATATCGGGAGGCAAACAGAAGAACACACCACAGCAGGTAGCAGTGTGTTCTTTCTAAGGAGCAGAGAAACGTCACACCCAGGAACTGCAGCTTTAGAGAAAGCAGGTGCAACAGTCTGCAGCAGAGATTGGGCCTCTGAATTTCAGCGTTCCCACCTGCGTCCTTGGGTTAGGCTTCTTTTTCTCTCTGTTAGTAAAAAAGTAGCAGTCTCTTCTTCACATCCAAGACATTTGTAATTGTAAACGCTCCACCAACCTGCCTGGCCCAGGGTCCATCTTCGGTTAACTGTCCAAATAGGGCACATTAGCTTGAGCCAGGACGACTTCCATTTGCTTAACAGTGACAAGAAGTACGTGGCCATTCAGTATGAATGGTTTTCGTTATGTACCACATTCTCTTCTTTTTAATCAGTGTTTCTAACCATTGGGTTCTAAATCATAGCAACTTCTCTCACTGTAGTTACTAAGTACAAGATAAATAAGCTCTAGTGTGGTGGTATAACGAGATCATTAGACCTACTTACAAGAAACCACATTTGGCTAAACATACTCGCTCCTCTAGGCCCTGGCTTCCTCTAGAGTCTTAGTTTGTTTTTAACATGTTCTTCTGCCCAGGACCCCAGAACACTTACCTTTCTATGTTTTGACTCAGGCCTCCTTCTGCTGCAATCAATATCTCAGATATGTGATGTCTGTGAAGGTAAAATAAAGGCACCAGCTTCTTTTAGGTGATGCATTCCCCATCATGTGCCTTCCTGCACTGGGACATTGCATCACATAGCACCCCACTGTGGTGGTGTACCGCCCAGGAGCCTTCTGCCTGCCCATCAAAGTCTGTGTGAAGTGGGGAGACTCAAAGTACATTTTACTAGAGATGACTTCTTTCTGGAGTTATCTTCCTGCTCTAATTTCTTCTTGAACAACTACTCGTCTGACCCATGTCTTGCCATTTTCTGCCATGTCTTACAGCACCCAGCCTCAGCTTAGGAAAACCTCTTGACCACTATGAATTTCCTTGTCCATAAAATAAAAATGACGTCTTTAGGGGCATATGAAGACTGTAACAGAAGGCTAAAGCTGTAAAGCCATAGCAGTAACTTTGAGGGCGCAATCAACAAGCTTCAAGGTTATACAGTGGTGGATGGCCCACTATTACATAAAATCCCAGTGATAAATTCTCATTCAGTTGCACTTGTTCTCAGTAACAGATTGTTCTGCTTTTCATAATTATTCTACATATTAATATCACTGTGAAGTCATTACAACAGCTGTCTCTTTTTTGGTCACAGATGTTTTACCCTCAAAGAAAATGAAATTGCATATACTTTCTTTCTGAATTTTGATTGGACCAGTTTTTAATCCAAAGAACCATGGGGCTATCTATTGTTGCCTGTTTGAGATGGCCATCCATCTGCAGAGTCCTCTCTGTTGATCTGTTTGAGTGTAGTTTATTTCTTGTTCTAAAAACACCCAATTCAAAGACAGCAATGGGCTGCTACGGAAGTAGAGAGAAGGGTTTCCCACTAGGCAATCTCTGTTTGGTCCTGAGTAGGGAAAGGAAACAGTGGAAAGCCTAGGGTCCTGGACAGAATACAGAACAAGCAGCTGGAGGTTCAGGGAGGGCCTCTTCAGGGAGGGTCTCACAGACAGAGAAACAGGAGGAGGAGGTACCTGGGAAGGCTTTGCAGAGCCGTGGTGGCAAGAGCAGACAGGTGAGCATTAGCATACACGTTTTGTGCCATCAACTTTCTGTGTCAGAAGTAAAGGTAAAGAGAGAGCTATTAAAATAAAAGGGCAAAAGCATCGGAAGCCTAGTATGCTAGTAATGTCCTCCCTGGTGTCTCTCAACATGGTGTTGACAATAATCATATAATAAAAATAATAATAATTAATAGTGGGAGTGACATTTAAAATCCGTGTCCTTACCACTCCATTACTTTGACTTGTTTTTTATTTTTACAACTTTTTCTCTTCTTTATCCTTTCTGCAGGAATCTCTTACCCCTCATCTCTTCTCATGGTTACTAAACTACTGTGGCATGCTCTAAAAGGAGAGGATATTATAGAGGGCAGGAGCAGGTGGGAATGTGGGGTTACAGGCCACTGAATATGGGGTGCACTAGAGATGGGTTTGGGTTTGGGAAGAGGCTCTTGATGGGGTTATTTTGTCTCCTCTCTCTGCTTTTTCTTTCTGCTTTGGCCACTATCCTTATGATACGAGCAGGGGCAGAAAGGGCTGCCTACACTCTCAGGCTCCTTGGGAACTAGAGTACGGTCCCTGATACTCCCTTTCCCACCCACGACGTTGTCTTCCTCTCTTCAGTGGCTGTCTGTGGTTCCTCCAAACTATAGTCAGCATTGTCCTTGGTTCCCGAGTCCCTGTCCTGTCTGTTATAAGACTTACTCTTTGCTGTGACTGACTCCAGCCTCAGGCTCCTCCATCTGAGCGCTGGGGTAACAGGTTATGTGCTCCTGTACTTTGTCTGCCTTTTCCTTGACTCCAACACCCAGAGCCAATCTCCTGGAGGGATCTTTCACAATGCCTGGCATTCCTTTGTGACTGACGAACTCATTTGTGATCTTGACAAGGGAGCTAAAGCTATCCTCAGCATTTATAAATGCTCAGAGCTATATTTTCTGGCCTGCCCAAGAATCAGTTCGGGGTAGTCAATTCGGGGTAGTTCCTTTTTGCTTTGTCCTTTTCATTTTTGAGATGAGGTCTCATGTAGCCCATGCTAACCTCAAATTCACTATGTAGTTGAGGCTAGCCTTAAACTACTGATGCCCCTGCCTCGTTTATTCAGTGCTGGGGTTATAGGCGTAGCAACAACACAGTATTCTTTTCCTTCTTGTTAGAGCAGGCATCTCCAGCTCCATCCACTGGTTTTCAGACTCCTAAGGAGTTCCCGATTGGCCTGTGTGGTGGGAGTCAGGCTGCTTGTCTGAGTTTGGAACAGAAGGCATATGGCTTTATTCTGCAAAAGCATAGAATTCCTTTTCGAAACAATGGCTTGGCTCACGGGCTCCTAGAACCCTTCTGTCTAGTGGACAATGACAGGGTCATCTTCAGAGTACTCAGGGGCTGCATCCATTCCATTGAGCATTTTCCACAGCCTTTCCAGAACATTATGTTATTTTTTGACCACTTGCTCTGATGTGTTCCTGCATAATAAAGTGGAGGGTTGTACCTCATATGAGCCATGGCTATTTATTTGTCCCTCTCAATAAATTCAGACTAGAAAGGGGTGGAATGAATCAGCACCGATTGCTCTCACGGTGCTCTACCTATAGGGTCCTACCAGGCCTTGGCAGCTCTTCCAGGTTTTACTTGTGACAGTAACACTTCCTCCAACTGCATCAGAACATACCTCAAAAACAGGTGCTTCTCACCACATTATTCCCAGGCCCAGCCTGGATACTGAGATAATAAAAATAGGAAGAGTTGGGGCATGGTGTAACAATAACAACAACAACAACTAATAGTAATAATAATATGCCATTTCTTTATAGATTCCTGGGATCTTGTTTGACCTGCTCTCCTCTACTATTGATGATTCTTCTGATGATCTTTTCCCTAAAAAATCTTCTTTACATCCTTATTCTTTAATATGTTGTGTAACTATTTAAACCCCTGCGCGCACACACACACACACACACACACACACACCAAGAAACAAAGCTTTCTTTTCTATTTACCAGCTTGTAATTACTAGGTGAGCGTGATAATTAGTCATCTAGGTCATGAAGAGAGCTTGCTGTGTCCTGTCAGTACAGCAGATGTGATGCATTGGGCAGATGGTTACCCTGGCTATAAGAAGCCTCCTCTTGATGGGCAGGTGTTAGGAACACTTAGCTTGGTGCTTAGCACTGAGCTACTACATGGTAGGGCACACTGGAGTATATATATGGAACTCACTATATTTTTTTAGGTCAAGGTGTAGAAGAAATAGAGACACATAGGACAGACTAGTTTACAAATTCATGGAAAATTATCTTGAGTTGAGGTTTATGGGATCTTAAAGTGGAGTCTTTGCCGGTCCAGGGATCTGTCAAGGTTACTCAAAGGTGTAAGTATCTTAGAACTGATTAACAGAAGTGAGCAGGCTATTCACATGTACACAGCCTCTCTATTCCTCAAAGGTGCGACAGTGTAGGGGAAATTATGTGTGTGTGAAAAACCATATGAACAAATACTCTATACAAAAAGGATGTCAGATTTTAAGCAGGTCCATCTTTTTTCTTTTAGATTTGTAAAATATTATCTGTGAATGAGATTTTCACCTATGTTTATGCACCATGTAGATGCCTGTTGCCCACAGAGTTCAGAGGAAGGAGTCAGATCTCCTGGAACTGGAGGTACAGATGACTCTAAAGCCACCTTGGTGCCTCGAGCCAAATCTAGGTCTTCTGCAAGAGCAACGGATGTCCTTAATCACTGGATCATCTCTTCAAATCAGTAGGGCCATCTTTATGTTTAGGAGCTGCTCATTTATACACTCAACGAACACAAGGTAGAAGCATCTCAGCCAGCCTTTGCTTTCCACCTGTCAGTCCCTAATGCCCGTAGGATGTCTTTGTTGAGTCCACGAGTCCATAAGAAGTGAGACTGTGCTGCCATTGAGAAAAGAGATAGGGTCCTTGTTTGAAAGGACAGGCCATCTCCCACACACTTACTTCTTGTGTGCTGGGAATTGCTAAGCATCTTCCACCAACACTAGGACGAATGTCACCTGCTTTGGGGCTGCTGGGAAATTTGAAAAGATGGACTGACGTTTACTTACTGAGCTGGCAGAGGCTGTGTCACGGGTGGCAGATAGGTGACTCATTAGGTTTTACTAATTGGCAGACACAGAGAGATAGCAAGCAGTGAGATACTACAATCCCGCTGCCAAGGGAACCTGGACACAGACAGGTAAGACCACGTGGGGTTGTCACCAAGAGGGTAAACACTGGCCAGGAAATCCACCTCAGAGCACGGAGGCCCTGGTTGCTCACTTAGGAAATGTGCTGAAACACAGTCCTTTCCAGCCTTGGGTGAGCTAACTAGCGCCGATCAAGCTGGCCAGTCCCGTGAAGGGAAAACATAAGCGGAATTTGATATCCCATCCTGTTTCTCTGGTAAAGTACTTTGATCACTGGAAATACCCTAAAGACAAATAGTCAGCAATAGTGATCTCACTGAGAACATATCTAACTACAGATAGATTATTGCGGCTTGGAATGCCCGATTCTCTGCGGACATTCACTGCTCGAAGGTCTGCGGAGTTCTAACACAGGCAATAAATACCGCCCTGCTTTCTGCTTTCCGGAAAGAAGCCGTTTCCGGAACTCGTATTGCTTAAGACTGAGCAAGTATCAGAGTATCAGAATGAAATTCACAGCATTGGCTTGCCTCTCTGTCTTTCCCTGGCACCCACAGTACCAAAGGTAGGGTCCGTCCTGCAGGACACTGGGAAGAGCTGCCAAAGGACTGGGGCACCTAGACACATAGACACCAGACATCCTTTGGATGTTAGATGTCCCCCAAAGACAGGGTGATAAAGTTTGGTACCTAAGGTGGTTTAGTTGGGAGGTGACATAAATGTTGACAATACCTAGTGAGACTTCCTCGGAAGACTGGGGACGCAGGCCTTGCTTTCCTTATTTTATGAAGTCTGTTGTTGCCCAGGGATTGAGGTGAGTGGTCTTCAGGCTACGAAGCCCTCCTGTCGTGATAAGTAGCCTCATCACAGGCCCTCACATCACGGGCCCCATCGTTCACGTTTTGAGTCCTCCACAACTGAGCTAAAGCAAGCCTTTACAAGTTCTGTGGATCTGGTATTTTTGTTCTAGTGATGAAAAGCTGGCTAGCAGACAGTCTGTTCACTGATGAAGCTGACACAGGATGGTACTGAATAACCAGTGGTGAGTGAATACATGTTCCTGGAGGTTCCTGTTCAGAGCACGTAGTCTCCGGTTAGTGAGAACCTGAAGAGATCATTCCTCGGTAGAGGAAGCAAGTCACGAGGGTGTGCCTTTGGTTATACCTGGCCCTGGCTTCTCACTCCTCGTATGCCCTGATGTGAACAGCCTTTGACAGACACCCTGGAGGCCAAGGACTGAGCTGTTGTGCCTGCCTTGCCTGTCATGGTGGGCTGACCCCTCTGACACTGAAGGACAAAATAGATCTTCCCTGCGTGCTTCTGTTGTCACAGGGATGGGGGATCACTACTGTCACTACTGTACTCACTATTGGAGTTCTGGCTGCTTTTCTAATAACCAGGATGAAAAGGGGTGGTGGTGTGGTGGGGTGAGGAGTAGGCGGTCCCTCCATAGCACCTGCTCTTTTTTTATTTCTATCATTCTCTGTAGAGTTTCAAACTGAAAGAGCAATTTAAGTTTCTATACGTGATGGGTTCCACTTGAAAGTATGTCTGTTTCCTAAAGTCATTTTCAAGAGTGAAATTTTCCCCTTTTGTTTACTACTGGACTCTGAACAAAGCAAAATTTAATTGCATGAAATTGTGAAAAAAGTAATAATAGTACCCATTTCTAAGAGTTTTTATGAAAATTTTATTATTTCATTATGTATTATATATATATTATATATATTCTTAAATTAGGATTTTCTTACTTCTAAAGGTTTTCAGCTTTGACATTCACATAACTTATTTATACTTACATGATTGCTGGGATTTTACAGTCCTTACAGTGGTTTTAATGCTGCAGTGTTAAAAGGTCACAGGTCACAGTGTAAAGTGGAAACTCGTATTCCATTCTGTAAAGATCCATATTGAATCCTAGCACTATCTAGGCATAATGCCTGGCCAGGCAAAGAGACAGCCTTAGAGGAGGTGGCCCTCAACTGCAATTCATCAAAGACCTAGAATCAGGTCTCCTACGTGTTACCAGGTGTGCCAGGCTCCCAGAGGGTGTTTGGTACAGAAGTCTGGCCCCTGCAGCTGGGTAAAACTCCCCTGGGGCTGAAGTCTTTGCTCTGAGACAAAGAACATGACGCAGCGTTTAGTGGAAAGAAGACCATCATACCGATGCACACATTTTTTTAATGGTACTAGGAATTGAACCTCGAACTTTATACATGCTAGGGACCTGCTCAGTTGTACTTAACACTTAGCTGTAGCTCAAGCTGTCCTCAGTCCTGCAACCCTTCTATCTCAGTCTCCTGAAAAGATGGAATTACGGGTCTGAACCAATAGACCTGGCCAATTATCTCATAGTTTGGCATTATTATTTATAGCGAACTTTGCAGTATGGCTTCTTTGGGACTGTTCCTTCTCATCCTTAGCTGTCAAAGCCCTCTAGTTTTTCTTGAACATGTGACCTCCAACCATTTCCCATGCTCATGTGGGAAAAATACTCCTCTGCTCTCCTAGAACAAGCATTCAAGGTCATTTTCTATGATTATGCGGGTCATGCACTGAATGTGCCGTTTTTATTAATTGCACCTCTTAGAAGCGTGGGGCATTTCTGACAGGTCCTGTGACATGCACCTGCATCCAGTGCACTTTCTTTTCCTCCTGCCCTTTATCTTCCTCAAATGTCCCCCACACTGTCCCTGGGCTGTTATTTTTTATATTGTACACATAGAAGTATATTAAGAAAATTTTCTTACTGAAGTTTGACACCCTCATTAACTACATTGGTCAGAGTTCTCCAGAGGGGCATGATCAGCAGGCAAATTGCCTCATACAGCTGTGGGGACATCAGGTCCACACTCTGAGGCTTAAGTTCAGCTAGCTGGAGACTCGGAAAAACAAGTCCGAAGGTCACATGGAGAAAGAATTCCTTCTTTGTCAAGGGAGGTTGGTCTACTCCTCACAAAGCCATCAACAGATCTGAGAGGGATTTCCATGCTGTGGTAGGTTATTCACTTTACCCAAAGTGCATGACTTGGGTTTTTAATCACAGTGCATTGTAGATTAGTATCTGATCAAATATCTTTTACCATGGCTTAACCACATGGACATATAGGACTAACCATTGCACTGAGGTAATCAGTTTCATGCAGATAGCAGAAGGCAGCACTGGGACATGTTTGGATGATGTGTCAGCATCTCTACCCTCTCCCAGGATCCTTACATTGGTTGTTATGCCATCCTTAGGTAAGAACGCCTCAAATCCATACAGTGAAGGAACCCTGGAACTCACCTCAAGACACCCTGTTCCCTGGTGGCCCTTCAGATACCACCTTCTCTGGAAGTGTTGTCAGCACTTAATCAGATGGACCAGGTCTGGTCTTTGAGCCCCCCCCCTGCCCCCAGCAAGGCCCACTCCTGTCCCCCTTGGAATCTCACTCTCCTGATCCTGGATTGAAGGCTGCACAGCACAGAGGAACCATCTCCTGTCCTTCCAGGGCAGAGCCTTTCACTCACTAGACCTTCTGGGCTGTGGTTCCATGCTGAATCACAAGGCCAGTTCAGAGTCAACTCTGTTTACTTCATAATAGCACACTGACATAAGGGCGTACACAGCCCTGTGTTTCCTTGCTTGTTACGCTAGACTTTGGAAGGACTGTTAAGAGTGAAGGATGGGCAGTTGGATCTCCTGAAATGTGCACTGGTGACCTAGAATGACTCAAAGCATTTCAATGTGTCATATTTGTCAGACACTTTTGGACTGGTCAGTTTTCAGTCTTACAAGAAAGTCTCAAGATGTTGAATCCTTAATGACATTCTCTGGGTCTCCGTGATACCCTATTCTGGGAGTTCCTCAATGATGCTAAGAAAGGCTTAGCAGTCAATTTAGTGGTAATGGGTGTGTCAGACTATGTTAATGTAAATTCACAAACCACAAAGTATTCAGCCTCAAAGTGCAGGTGGTCCCTGCAACCTCCTCAGGTTGCCAGGAGGACTAAGGCCTTCCAAGTCTTCAGCTTCTTTGGTTATGTATACTGTGGTTACAGCATCAGATGATCCAAGCTTTCTTAGTTTTATGTTTTCTTTGGAATATCTTTTATTTAGCAGACTATAGTCTGTTATTATTATATTATTTGGTTTTATATATATAATATCTGGTTAATATTACTATAGTGTTAACCAAAGGGTATAAAAAAGCTTTCATGAGTTTAAAATTAGACATTCTATGGGAACACCTATAAATACTTACTGAACTTTAGACATCAAAACTTTAGTAACCGCCTGACCTCATCCTCATGTTATCCGTACTTGTATTCTTTAAAATTTCTCTTTGGTCTTTTAGTATGAGTATATTGCAGACTCAACCCATCCACACAATGCAGTACTTTAGAATTTTACTGAGTCAACATACTGTGAGACAGATACATTAGGAAGATTTAGCTGATAAGTGATTTATTAAAATGATTCACTTAATGGTAAGTTAAGGCACCAGAGAGGCATCTAAGTGTTTTGACTGTGCCAGTGTGCCTTGGTTCAAACCTCAGCTTACCTACTCATTAGCTGTGTAGCTCTGCTCCCTCAGTCAGCCTTGCCTGACCTCTGGTCTCTCACATATAATAGCTTTACCAATAGCAAGAATAGTGCTAAAAAACGTGAGTATTTCATAATCCCACTTGCCTTTAAACTATTCATTTTCAGTATTCAGGTGATGAGAAAATCATCCCCTCCGTGGATGAGAGGTTTGTTTGTTTATTGCTTGAAACTGAATTCCTTGAAACAAAGTTTCTTCATATTCCATAATCACTCCTGAGGTTACCAAGTGACGAATCTTCCGATGGGTCTTGTACTCATGGGCAGCACTCTTAATGTGAGACCAAAGGGAGTGGAAAGCATGTGTGAGGTTTTGAAGAATGGCTTGCCTATCCTGTAGTATTTGTTGCTTCCTGAGTTCTTTAAATACAGACTACCTCAACCTCAGGGAACGTTTCATGGAATTTGGTCCAATATATCTACCACATTTCGTGAGTCCAGACATTTTTTTTTCTACCCTGGGCTGAAGCCATGGGAACACAGCCTGGAAGGCTGTTTCTTTCTGATGCCTACAGTAGGAAAAGACGTGTTAGCTTTGCTGTTTTTCAATTCCTGCTGTTTCTGGAGCAGATTCCGTGGATAATTCCACTTAATACTTGAACTTAGGATAGACAACAACTGTTTGTGGCTCCTAATTATCAAAAAGCAAACAGATACCATTCAGGAGGTAAACACTTAGAGAGTGTGTGACAATGGCCAGTGTCTCTCAAAGAGTTAGTGCTGGGAAGGCGCAGCTTGAGAAGAGGTCTCTGGTAGACAATCAAGGATGAAAATTATGTGAAACCAAAGGAGATGCTTTTGATGTTCCTATTTTACTGGGGGGTTTGTGAGTGTGGTAGTGGAAAGAGATTATGAGGCAGACTTTTTGGCTATAACACCAGACGTGTTTATCCACGAAAGCCTGGTTTAGATCCTGCGTCTGATGTCTGGAGTCTTCAGTACACTACCCAGGATGCTTCAAAAATCAGGGGCCCAAGTGGGAAGGGAGGGGATGTGGGGGAGCTGAGGTGACTTTTCCTCACTTGATTTGAGACTGGTTTAGATGAGCCTTTTAAAGCCAAGGACTGGCAGGGGAACCATGCCTTTGACACCTGTAACTCATTTGAATTAAAAAGTGGCTTTGATGTGAAGAAAGGCTAATCCCCTGCTTTGCCAGTAGTTCTGTGGGATGAGGTTCTGAAGACCCTTCTAAACTTAACTTAGATGAGAAGGATCAGAAACCGTTTTATGTTAGGACTGGGGCTGATCATGCTGTTTTTTGAAAGATTCCATATGTCTTGCAAACAGGTACTTTTAATATTTAGTGTAGCTGTATGATGAACCTACATTTCAGTGACTTGTTTTGCTAAGTTGGAGGAATCTAAACTTTTAGCAGAAACGTAAAGAGGCTGATTTTGTTTGTTTGCCCCAGATAAGCAAAAGAGCTGTGAAATAAAAATATTGTGCAATAAATACATACATAAATTAGAGTGTAATGAAAAGAAGACAGAGAACAAGAGTGGTTTCAGTACATGTTAGAAAAACAAAGTCAGTCAGAGGGTTGTATCAGCTCACACCTGTAATCCCAACTTCCAGGAATTTGAGGTGGGACAGTTGCCATGATTGGAGGCCTCCTTGGGCTACACAGTGAGTTCCAGGCCATTATGGGCTAGGAGTGAGGTCTTCTCTCAAGTACCTCCTACCCCTAAAAAGACCTCTGTGACTTCCTCTTCCGGTGACCTTAGCAAGCTCTGCTTTCCCCTTCCTGTCTTAGTTGGTGTTTTAGCATCTGTATTTTGAAATTGAAATGAGTGTTTTGGGAATGTTAAATATATGAAAACAAAGAACACTGCCTGGCACCTACTAAGTATTCACTAAACAGTGGGATAGCAACCTCTTGACCTCATATGCCCTTTTCCTGGCGTGATACATTGAGCAGTCTTGGTAAACAATTTTATTTAAAGCGTGTTTTGTATAATTTGAAATATGGGCATAGGCAATCTGCACTGTGCAGTAAAGATCATATTTATGGATCTCTACATGAAAGCATGAGTTTTGCAGATAGTGTTTGTATTCGTTCAAAATACAGTTTTCATGCGAGAAAATGCAGTTTATCTGCAGGCTCCATGAAAGAGCATGACACAGCAAAACTTGCACCAGCTGAAAGGAAACAGCAGGGTGACTAGATTCAACACTGCAGAAGGGAAAGAGGCCAGAACCCAGCAGGAATTCACCCCTGCCCAGCAGGGCTGGAGAGTGCAGGGCTGGGTGCAAGGCTCAGGAAAGGAGCAGGGACTATTCTCAGACAGGAAGGGACACTTTCCCCGCATGGAAGGCACTTGAGGAACTGGGGCCAGGTCATCATGACATCTGACCTTTGCTTTCTCAGAGGGGCTGTGAGGCCCCCAGCCCGCCAATCTTTGTGGAAGTTTGACTAGACAGAGTGATGAGCCCCAGGGACTACTGGAAAAATACTTGTAAAACTGTCCAGAGGCTAGGAAAGGGGCTTCCTCTCAAGGGGGGGCAGGAAGCTGACAGGGTGATGCAAGCTGTGATATCAGCACTAGGGAGTGTTGAGGCCGGCTTGGACCACATGCTGAGTTCAAGTCCAGTCTGGGTTATACAGACCTTGTAGAGATATTACTACAGGATAAAGAAAGAATTTACAGTGATGAGTTCACCTCAGTTAAACACTCCAAGAAAAAGAAACTGGAGCATGAAGTCAAAGGTAGCCTTTTCCTAATCCAACCTCCTGGAGGAAAGCATGGTAGTTGGTCAAACACACACCAGGAGGAGTGGTATCTTCTCAGGTAAAGCTTGTTTATCATCAATGCTGGCACAGCCCAGGACAAACCCCAAGGTCACTGTCAGGAGAAGCTGCCAAAGGTGTATTTTTATGTATTTCCAGGACAGGAATCAAGTGACATAAGCTGAGTCTTGCCCTCCAGGGATCAGAGCATGTTCTGGTTTCCCATGTAGAGGATTGGTGAGTCCAGAGCAGAAAGAACTAGAAGTATTGTCATGGGGCATCCACTTGATAAGCAAGCAGCTTCCTATGATGGGCTTCTGAGGACAGTCCTGCAGTTTAGGAGTGTTCCTGAAGCAAACTCTAATGTTGTTGATTGAGTTCCAGTCATATCTTCTTGGGTAGCACAGGGAAAAGGTGTAATTGTGAAAGGCCTTGGCGGTTGGTTACACCATGTGGTGTCGTGGGGTTTCCACTTAAAAGGTTTAGCTGAGCATTCAAGCGTGCATATGCTTCTTTTAGAAAATAGAGGGGGAAATATTAGAAAATAGTGAAATGGCTTCCATTTCACTAGCACACCTTTCTGACTTAGTTTCCCTGACAACTAAGGCCATCAGTGGCACCACATGATCATGCTAAGGCCACATTAAAATGATTTTTGTTCAAAAGGAATTACTGTCCACTTAGATGCTCCACCTACAATCTGAATTGTTTGTTGATTTATAAATTAATTGACCCCTGGGTTCCCACACATCTCTTCACTCACCAGAGGAACACTTGTACTAATTGGCTCAGCAGAGGGTCGCTGTAGTTGTCTCGGCTGCTCGAGAAGTGTGCTAGGTGATTCCCTTGAGTGCTCTGAGAGTAAGCCCGCAGTGATAACATGATGGTGCTGATTTCAGACATCCCCGGCTCCCGATGTTTCAAGCAGAGAATGAGCTAAAGGACAAGCTGGTCTGTGCTCTCTTCCCTGCTTTTAGAAAGATTCTTCTAAATGTCTTTGGTGGTTTGGTACCCACCCGATATCAAATGGGCTACTGTAGAGTTCTTAAATGATCTACTTACTGACAAAGTGTTAAAACTTATCAGATTTATGTAATAAGGCTGCTGTATTTGCAGGCAGAATGTACATGTGTGGGTATGAATTTAATTTGATTTCCTCTTAAATTTTCTGCTTAGGAAAACCAAATATGCTCAGATGGTTAAAGCTATGGTCAGACACTGATGAGAAGTTCAGAAATTCTGAACCTGTATGTTCTAATTCTTTAAACCACATGGTGTGCTGGTGTTGCATATTTTATTTTTAAATAGTGGTTTTTAATTGTTTATATAAATGCATCTATATTCCTAGATACACAAATGCAATCTGCTCAGTCTATATAATGTTGCTTGTATTTATATGACTTCAAGACTGACTACTTGATATTGGCCAGCTTATTTTATTTTGTCATCACTGTCTATGTTGTTTTGGTAAGAGAGGTCTTTGTGTCTGGGAGAGCCATAGCCCACATAAGCAACCTGCTACTTGCACAGGCTGGCCTCAAGGCTCCACCCCAAGAGTCATATTGTGAACCCTTAAATATTTCCTTTTTGAAATGTGTTACTTTTCACAGCCTCCATGTGTCCACTGAATTGATTCGTTTACCAAAAAAGCACACAGCTGTCTTCAGATCCGGAGCCCTGCTTCCCCTGAGTCTGCCCCAGGGCCCCACTTTCAATCACTCTAGGCAACTGTAGAGATCCTTTGTACTCTTCCTGCCTCTTTCCATCATCACAGCAAGTGGAGGGACATTTCATTGAGTACCAGCAGAAAGCTTGGCAACAGTGTTCCTTTGCTATCGTTCTTAATTTAACTTATTTTTTTTGTAGAAGGACTAGAGACTGGCCTCAGGTTCTCTCACCCTGCACACATCTCCAAACACTTTTCCGTAGCTCACCACTCTCGTAGCTCAGGTAGACTGAACCCAGGATCCACTTGCCTCGTCCTCCTGAGGGACTCTGATTGCAGGCCTGCGCATCAGGCCTAGCCTGTGTCCCTGCCTTAGCATTCCTATTCATCTTGGTTGAACCACTCAATCAAAGTGCTTTTCCAAGCACATGATTTCCAGCATCCATTATTTTATTTGCGTCCATTTCACTGAACAGAAAGAAAAAGTCATTCATCTGAGGCTCTTTTTTTTTTTTAAACATTTTCTAAAATAAGATTGGCGTATGACCATGGTTATTTTTATCATCATGTCCCAGCTCTTCAAGTGCATCTTTCAAACATGGCTTAAATAGAGAGTTTTGATGACCATGAGAAATCCCCGATAAACCTATTGTCAAGAACTCGGGCCCCACATCGTGGTGCACATCTGTAATCCCAGTGCTGGGGAAGCAAAGGCATGTGCTGGATATCTGTCTGGTTACATAGAAACCGTGTCTAAAATGTAAACAAAACTAAAAGGGCAGAAAAAGAACCAGACAGCACTAGGCATTTCATTGGAAATGACTACTTTATATAGGAAAACAAAAGCTCAATACAATAGTCTAGTGATGGACTTTCAAACACTGGAAGCAGCAGCTGCCTCCGACATACATCTCCCCTTTACTGCCCCCTCTCACATTCTGGGGCCCCCGGTGTCTGAAGATGCACACTGCTGCACTCGGCTTCTCTCGTGGTTCCTCTCACATTCTGGGGCCCCCGGTGTCTGAAGATGCACACTGCTGCACTCGCCTTCTCTCGCGGTTCCTGGAGCTCATGTCGCCCCTGCTTTCACGGTGTGCACTTTCCCGAGTCATGTCCCAGGCCCAGATGCACAGAGTCACCAGTGTACCGCTATAGCTCACTTGTTCTACTTCCCAGAAAGGTTTTAGAAGAAAACCAAAATATTCCGGGATGACCTATCATTAAAAAAAAAAAAAAAAAAAAAAAAAAAAGCTTGTATAATTTCAAGATGCCCCAGAGAGAGCCCTGTTTTAGGGCATGAGCTGCTTCTGTCTCCTCCTATCTGCTGTTAACAGGGAGATGTGGTTCTTCAAATAGCAGCACACACATTTTCCCCCCACGGATGCACTGATTATATTCTGCTCTTAACTTCTATAATTAATACTAAATCAGAAGTATACACATATGAAATCAACCTATAACAAATTATTAGTAATTTCCTAGTAATTATAGTCATCCTAAAGATCTGGCAAGATGGTTCAGTGGGTAAAGGCACTTGACAAGCAAGCCTGACAGTCTGAGTCCAAGCCCAGAAAACCTTAGGGTGGAAGGAGAGAATCAGATCTGCACCAGGGCACCTGCATGCTTATGCTCACCAACACACACACACACACACACACACACGCACACGCACACGCACACGCACGCACACACGCACGCACGCATGCACACACACGTGCATTCACACGCAGGTATACAGGCATACACATGTACATACATAATTATAATAACATAGATCTTGAAAATCATACATACATTATATTATCTCCAAGTTTGGTCACTTTTACTTTAAGACACAAATAAGTCCACGCAGCAGAAATGGTGGAATGCCTACCTCCACATTAACTGTTCTGCTCATGCCCTTCACCGAGATTAAGCAAACACCTGGACTCTCAAGTTTCTGAGCTTTTGAAGTTACCCTCCCCCATCACATCTTAGCCACATGGAAATGCCCTGATAGCTCAATATGTCTCTGTTAAAAATTATTTTCTCATAAATACATGTAGCTTAGTTTAAAAAAAATAATGAAAAATCTACTACTAGAAAGCCACTACCGTGTAGTTTGAAATTCCTAACTTCACCTATTTTAGGAAGGAATATAATGCAACTATTTTAAAATTCCAATTTTATGGTTATAATAAAAGTCTATAGCCACACAGTAATCACCTCACAGAACATACCAGGCTATTCACCCAAACCAGCTGTATTAGATAGTCTGGAGACCCCGTCCAGTACAATAGATAGTTTGATCAACGGAGTATATGCAGGTGTGAAAATGCCACACATTCAAAAGCTTGAGTGTTCCAAACATGCGAGGTAATTTCCTACTTGATCATAAAATATTTTGTTTCAAACTGCAAGCATCATATATACTCACTACAAAAACTTATTAAAGTAAAACATAAAATACTGAGTTACCTATTAAATTGCCAAGAATGAGTAAGTTTCCTTATGTGTAAATATAAACACAGATATGTACACATATGTTTGTGAATATTAATAAGAATTATGATTGTATAAAAATATTTTCTGATTAAAAAATATTGAATAGTAGGGCGGGAGAGATGGTTTATCAGTTAAGAGCACTGGCTTCTCTTGCAGATGAACTGGGTTTGAGTTTTCAGCATCTACATGGTGGCTCACAACTGCCAATAACTCCAGTTGTAGAGAATCTAATACCCTCTTTGGGTTCCATAGGCACTCACACACATAAAATAAAAATAAATAAACCTTTAAAAATATATGTTTTGATATGCTTCTCTATCAGTCTGTGACAGTTCATATAAGATCATGTCAACAGTTTTACTTCTACATGATATTCTATAGTGTGCATTCACACACACACACACACACACACCACATATATACACAAACACATACACTTGCATACACTACACAAGTACTGCAAATACTGTACCTGCAAGCATTTTAAAGCATATATAAATGAGCATATATTGGGGGGAGCTTGAGGAAATGAAATTTGGGGTCAGTTTCCTCTGACTTTGATGAAAACAAACAATAACTTAGCAATACAAGGATGCACCCTGACTTCCACGAATTGCACAGAGCTTCTCTGTGAACAGAGGCGTGTGACCATCTGTAGCCCAGACTCACCTTGGGTCCCCACCATCTGCACGGTGTAGATGAGAATTCAATTCTGCCCGAGACCCCGAAGCTCCCCTAGCTCTTTCGCACATAAATGTTTGAGTTTAGTTGACGTAAATCATTGAAAAGGTGAACCGTCTCTGCGTGGCCTCACTAAACTGTCACATCAATAAACATATGAAGAGAGACATTCCTCAAGAGAAGATTTACAAGCTTTCACCAGGTGCATTTAAAAAGACATACACCACTAATCACTGGAGAGATGAATCTGCAAACCACAACGATACATCATTTCAGCCCAGCTGAAATTACCACTGACAAAAACACAAGAAATAATGCATGTTTATGAGAATGTTGATGGTGGGAATGTAAATGAGTATGCCCACTATAAAGAAAACCGGAATGGGGGTTCCCCCAGAAACTAACAACAAAGTGTCAAATGATTCAACTAACCTGACGCTGCACATGTGACCAAGGAAGATGACATCAGTGGGTGTCAGAGACATCTGCCTCACATGTTCATCACAGCTCTCTCCCCCTAACTAAGATACAGGGTCTGCCTCAATGTTCATGGTGAGATGAATGCATAAAGAAGCTCTGGTATATAAATGCAATGGATTGTTCTTCCTTTGTACAATGGATGGAATCCTGTTTTAGAAGCATTTTGGATCAGGGTCAAGTACACCGTGTTAAGTGAAATCAGTAAGAGGCAGAAAGACAAATACTGCATGGTCTCATGTGTAGAATCTGAAAATGTTGGTCTTTCAGGGATGGGAGCAAATGGTAATTCCAAGAGGCTGGGAAGGGCAGTTGGGAGAGACCTTGGGGACACAACTAGGGTGGGTACAAAGGGACTTAAAAGGTTCTCTTGAACAAAGGGAGAGCAACAGCTGTTAGCAACATCAAGTTGTGTATGACAAAGGGGATAAATGGGCATATTTTGAAGATGTGTTTTTATTTTATTTTATTTTTATTTGTAAGTTTGTGTGTGCATCTGTGTAAGTGTATGCCACATGAGTGCAGGTGCCTGCTGAGGCCAGAGGGGTTGGCTCTCCTGTAACTGGAGATTCAGGCCCTCCTGAATGTGTGTACTAGGAATAGAATTCTGGGCTCTGAAAATTGAGCAAACACTCTTAACTTCTGATCCATCTCTGCACCCCCAAGAGTGGATTTTGAATACTTTCGCCAGAAAATAATGGTAAATGTTTGAGGCTGTGGGTGTGCTAGCTACACAAATTTGATCATTGTACTTTTGCGTGCACATTGGACCACCACATCATACTCCATAGATATATACAGTTATGGTGAGTCAACTATAATTTTGAAAAAAAAAGTAAGAAGTGAACAGTTTACAGATAAAAGTGTGCAAAAATATTAAAATAGGAAGAAACCAAGTTAATGAGCATTAGGCCCTCTCAGCTAAGAGTCACTAACAATCCCTGAGGAATAGGGACCACTTTCCTTTCTTCTTCGAGGTCCAGCCTGCACATCATCTATTGAACATCTTCCCTATGTCCCTAGAGAAAACCACCTCTCCTATGTGCGTAGACAAAAGGATATGTCAGGGGCTCATAAGACCACCCAAAGGCTCAATAATTCTGTAGATTAGTTCCCAAGCTGTGGGTCATGACCCCTTTGGCAAACCTTCGTCTCCAAAAATATTTACATTACAATTCATAACAGTAGCAAAATGACAGTTATGAAGTAGCAATGCAAATAATTGGGGGTTGCCACAACATGAGGAACCATGTTAACGGGTCACAGCATTAGGAAGGTTGAGAACCACTGCTATGGTGGATCTTCAGCAGTAAAAGCCACTGTGTTCATGGTTGTTGTGTAGCTCAAGCGTATAATTGGTCCAGTGGTTTGAATGAGAAAGGTGCGCATAGGCCCATACATCTCAAGGCTTGGTCCCAGTTGGTGGAACTGTTTGGACCTTTCCAGAGGAGGTGAAGCCTTGCTGGAGAAGTTGTATCACTGGGGCAGGTTTGGGGTTTCAAAAGACCCTCCTTGTTCCCAGTGTATATTTTCTGCCCCCTGCTTATGGTTTGAGATGTGAACTCTCAGCTGTTTCCCCCGACCATGCCCTCATTCAGCCGTCCTAAACTCACTCTCTGGAACTATTAGCCCAATGACACTCTTTGACAAGTTGCCTTGGTGATGTTGTTTTTATCACATCGTTAGAAAAGTAAATGATGGATTTGGCATCATCATAGAGAAGAGATGCACATGGGCTTTCCTATGCAATTCTACAAACCATGCAATGCCTTCAGCAACAAAATGAGACCAGCCCTGTGTTCTCTTCCAATCAAGAAAGCTCACCCCATCCTTAGTATGCAAGATTCCTTTTGGAGTGAATGGCTTGGACATGTGACATTGATCTCACTGACACTGGTGTCTCCAGTCCCTACTGTAACTGAAGGGATACCATGTGCCCCAGGGCTTCAAAAATCCCAAACAGGGCATTTTCTAAAAGTTCACTGCTGTGGCAAATAATCAACTCTCTACAGGCAGTGTCTTAGGCTTGGCCAATACTTTTCCGAGGAAAGCTATCCCAGCCACTTAGCAGGATGTTCCACTGTACCAGGCATGCAGCAGTGCTTGGGAAATGCCCTAAAATTCGGACAGTGTAGAGCCAAGAAACTTACTCCTGCTAAGTAGTTGTTGTGTGTGCTTTCTGATGGGTTTTCTTTTTTTTTTTTTTTTTTCTTTTTCTGTTAGAGAGAAAAAGAAAATGAAGTTGGGTGGGTAGGGGAAGGATCTTGGAGGAGTTAGGGGAGGGGAAAATATGTTAAAAATATATGGCATGAAAAATTTAAAAAAAGAAAAGCAATTTTAAAAAGACCTTTGTTGGCAATTCATGGTAACAGCGCAATGCAATGTAACCCCAATACTCAATTCATTCAAATCTATTGAATTTGGAATCCTCAGAAGGAAGAAATGAACAGAATGAGAATCAGCAGGCAGTTCCATGGATGGTTTCGCTTTGCTCCAAGTGTTAGCAACACAGGGGTCACAGACAGTGTGGCTAAGCCAGGAGACCATGTAAATGCAATGTAAGTGACTGTCTTGTTACAACAGGGGTGGACCAACTTACTGTGTTTCTTTAGTGGAGGCTCTGAGGGGATAGGAGAGGGCTGGGGACAGAGCCCAGGGTTTCAGGAGGGAAGAAAGTTGGTGTATATTTGTCTACAGAACTGAATCTCAGAGGCAATGTTCAAAACAATACATTTTGAAAACACACAGAGTGCTTTAGTGAATGCGGTACCTGAGTGAGTAAATAAGGGAAAACATCGATTCCCCAAAAGTCATCTTGATCTAATTGGGAACAAAACAGACATGAGAAAGGGTCATTGATTTCTTATTCCATCTACTTCATGAGCAGAGGGAGGCTATGTTTATGACATTTTTATATGGAACAGGGGTTTGGATATTTAATAGAGAGGTAGAGAAATATCTTACAAAGCCTTTTGATTTCATATCCTGCAGCTGGACGATGGGTTTAACATCCTTTACAGCAGTGTAGAGCAAAAGGGACATTAGTTGTAAACAAAGGCACAAATCAGCACAAATTGCTTAATGACTTCATGTTAATTACGGTTTTGAGTAATATAACAAGGCAACCTCTGTATTTTGATCTTTGGGTGGGCAGTTAAAGTGAAGATGGGATGTTCCGATTTCATAGTCTAATTTCAACAGCGGCTTTATGTCTCAAGCTAAAGCATTAACACATGACCTTGGCACAGCTTCAGCGTTACCCATATCCCCATCATGTCTATAGCTAGGTAACACTGTCACTGCTCAGAGACGTACTTACGTTTAAAGGCAGAGCTTGGTACAGCCTACAAGAATGTTTTAGAGGATAAGTATTATTAAGCATAATTCTGCCTTGAGAAGTAGGAATTGAGTGAAAAAAATCAAAATCACATTTAGGAACATCACACTAATTTTTCTGCCCTGGTCAACATGTGAATTTATATCGTGTGAAATTACATGGGTAAGGTTCAGACTGGTCTTTCAGGACGCCTTGCAAAAGAGAACACCTGTCAAGAGCTCTGGCGAGATTTGCTGGGTATAAAGCAAATCGATGCCCTCCTTACCAGGAGACTCTGCTGCAGACGTATCATTTGATGTACAGAAGCATCTTATTGGGAACAAAAGGCCCAGGAGGAAGTCAGCACCGTGGGCTGGGGACACCCACTCCTCACACAGAGCACTATCCTGGATGTCAGTCCTGGCATTGCAGGGAAGTACTACGTCTCAGTGTTTTGAGATGGGTGTTAAATTAGGAAAATAATTGGCTGTTATGTAAGGAGTTGATCACCCAAGCTGCTGAATCCCATCCACAGTCCCTCCGTGGGGACGCAGCAGGCTTGTTGGAGGCCGCACAGCTGTGCTGGCAGGGAACCCATGAGGAGGTAGCGTATCTCCAGAGATGTCTGGGTTCCTTGCTTTTTAATTCCTCATCTTGTCACCCTCCCACTTCTGCCTCCTTGGAGTTGAGATGAAAGAAGGTGAGATATAAGGGAATATTCATCTCACTTTTTTAATTAAACATTTGGTTTGGTTCCCAAAATCTAAGACTTCAGTTCACACACAGAGGAAGGATGTCAGGCACACGGCAGGAATGGCTTAGGAAGGATCTTCTTACACACAAGGGACACGGCATCAGCAGAGGAAAATCCATGCTGGCGTCTGGTGTTGCTTAGCTAGCTCTCTGTCCTATGCTCCTGGCATGTGAATATTAGACTTCTCAGGAACGATAAGTAAAGTCCCACAGGACCGGAGCAAAAATGTCAGTTTTTAATGTTATCAATCCTTTGTTGTTTTTTTTAATCATCTCTTCTCTGTATAGGCTGAAAAGGGGATCCTCTTGCCTGTTAAGAAAACAGCTCTTTTTTATGTATTTTTCATTTAAACATTTAGATGGATTGTTTCTGATTATGTCTATCTGTGTGTGTGTGTCTGTGTGCGGGTTTTGTGCACATGACTGACGCTGTGAGTGGAGGTAAGAAAGCAGCAGCAGGCCTCCTGGAGCTGGAGTCACACATGCTCATGATCCACCTGATATGGGTGCCAGGGACCGAAGTGGAGTCCTCCAGAAGAGCAGCGTGCACTCAACCAGGGACTCTTGTCTCCAGAACCATTTAAAATTCATTTTCATCTTTTACTTTAAAAGAAGTTATTTCGGTAATTTATGAACGGCTCTAGACTGTGATGTGATCGACTTCAAAAGCGTTTCAGTCTTGCAAAATGTTGGTGAGGATCTGAGCTTTATACATTTTTATACTCTTGGGTTTCCAAACTCTTTGTATATTTTACATACTTTATAAAGTTTGTTTCCTGGGAGTGTTTTCTCCCCGCTGTTGGCTTGTCCCTGCATCCTCTAACGCTGTCCTCACAGAGCAGAAATGTTCAAATTCAGGGAACTCCCACAATAACCTCCCTTTTGCTTTCCTGGATTTCCGATCTGGTATTGCATCGCAAACGCTGTCACTCAACTCCAAGACAAACACATTGCTCTAAGGTCGGTAACAGTATTGTCGTATTGTTCTATTTCCAAATGGGGAGATGGGGGCTTGCCAACCCTGAGGGCCTGTAAGGAAACTCTCTGCTTTCCTGCCCAATGTTCACTAACACCAGACCTGCTTTGTGATACTCTGTTGATGAACGGAAGCCATGATGGACCGTCCTTAAAGCATTCTAATGCTTTCCTGTGTACCTGCTGCTCCAGCACGCTTCCCCCTTTTCCTCACTTCACAGTGGCGTTAGCAAAACCTAACTTTACCCAGGATGCACCTCCTGGCACAAGACAAGCACTCACCTGACCGGGCTCATTCTTTCCTTTTCCCACCTAGGTGTGCTCCTTGTCTGATGCCACCCCAGGCTTAGCTAGGGTTCCCCTTCGATATGGAATGCTGCCTTACTAAGGCTCCCTCCACTCCACCCCTGTGCTGCTGAAAACTTCCTGTGGAGCTTCTTAGACTGCGATGCCTTATCTGGGTTTTGTTTCTTTTTTTCCCAAAAAACTGACTTTTTTTTTTTTTAAAGTAAGCTAGTGTACACCTCACTTTCCCCATATCATGTCCAAAAGGATTTTGAAAATGCAGGAGAACAGTATGGGGAGTGAGGGTGGCTCCTAGACAGCCAGAGAATATTCGTCAGCCAAACAATGTGGTTTGCACAACCTAAAAGAATTCGCACACAGGGAAATAAAAGGGAGGTGTGGGAGCTGCATCTGTGTTTACATTGGGAAGGGTGGTTTAAAGAATCCTCCCATTTGCAGTGACTGGGGTAGAAAAGCAGCTGTGAACAGAGGTTGCCAAAGACAAATAAATAAATTAAGCCACAGGATGCTGGGAAAGTGACTGTGAAGTTTCCTTAAGGAAAACAAATATTAAACCACTGGTGTAACCAACTCTTGGCTTGCTGGTTTCCTCTGTTCCTGTCTACAATTGGCCACCTATCCTTAAACAGTGAGCTGTGGAGACTTTGGAACATAACCATAGACTTCTAATTTATCTTAGATTCAAAAGGTATAGTTACCTTTTCAGGAAATGTTCACACACCATCTTAAAGCATCTAATGGTTGACACTGGATTCTGGGAATGTGCGGGAAAGCATGTCTGCCTCTTCGCAGCCCGTGGCACACTCTGGGCTCAGCATGGCACTGCCACAGTCATATGCACCCAGCCAGTTACCTCCGTTGGACCAAAGCCAGTTTTAGCTAGGATGTCTGAAGTCTCGCTCCCTCTGGCTCACAGTTGGCTTATTTGATATCTGGTCATGTTACTCTTACCAATCAGCGTCTGTTGGTATGGCCTTGGGTAAGTAACTTCACAAAAGTGAGATTTAGATACTTTACCAACACAAGGAAGGATTTAGATTAAAAAAGAGAAGAAGAAAGGGACTTGACTGTCCTTCTCATTGCTAATCCTCTGTGACTATCTTTAAGGAGTCTGATGAATGCAGAGGCTTTAATAAGTCCGACTCTGGGGACAGGAACATCTTTAAGACTGCATTTATCCAGCTTCAGTGGGAAAGCTGAGTTATGAAAGACTCCTTGTGAAGATTCTATCTGAAGCTCAGAGTTTCTCTGCTTGTCAGTCTCCTTTATACAGTGGCAGTGAGCATCTTTTCAAGCCCCTAAGCTAACCAACCAAAGTCAGGGCTGTTTACCCAACCACTCTGTGGCAATGGGGAACAGGGCTCTCTCTTCTGAGACCCTAGCTCTTTAATGAGATGCATTTCTCTCCTAGAGCTTACCAAGACTTTAAACATTATTTTTGGAAGATGTCAGCCTGTGATTAGACTTACTATGTACATCAGAGTTTTCCCATAGAATTGAAGTCTATGAAAAGTTCTCTGAACTCTGAAATCAAGCCAATAAAAAAATCAGACTTAGAAGGAGGTTAAAGAGCCAAGAAAATATTATTCACTGTCATAAAATATAAAGCTTTTCTTAAAACCCAAAATGATGAGATGGTTTTCTCTATTCAGTGTATGGCAAAATAGTATAGGACCGGACAAGGCTGTTTGGAATCCTGAACTATCCTACTACAGAGAGGACTGCATTTGGACATGGTGTGACTAATCTAAATGACTCCTGCTAATTCTTAGTCATAACTTCTTAAATTGTCACAAAGGAGATTAGTTATATTTAAAAAAAAAATCATATACATAAATGATGACTGTCATGGCCAAGTCTGGGTGACGGAGAATTTTCCAAGGTCACTGAGGAGGTCACATTTAAGCAGAAAAAATGCCTTATACCTGAGCTGTGGGTTAAGTGTAGCGTCCAGTAAGAGAAGCTCCAACACGAGTCTCCATCTCCGTCTCAGTTGTTGTTACGCAGAAGGCACCTGTACCCCTCTCCTGGCTGCCCTACTTTGCACACACAGCTGAAACCCTACTCCCACACGCAAATCTATAAACCACTGTTGATAGCAGTGTGGTTCTTAGTTTAAAACTTGGAAACAGCCAAAATATTTTTTCCTGTAGGTAAATGGATAAGTAAACTGGTCCATCCAGACAAAGGAATTATTTATTGTAAGGAGAAATGAGCCATCAAGACATGAAAAGGCACTGAGGAGCCTTTAATGTGTATTCCTAAGAGGAAGGCGAGTCCCTAAAGTCTACATGCTGTAGGGTTCTAACTGTGATAATGCTGGAAATAAAAAATTGGTAGAGACAGTAAATGCACTGGAGACTGCCAGGAGTCAGAAGGAGGAAATGCACATGTCAAACATCATACATTTTTAGTGCATAAATATGCTGGGAGAAGAAGAAAGGGCAGAGCTCATGTCTCCAGCTTTTCAGTTCAGACACCAGGGAATTAATGAGTGTTTGTTCTGAGTGTTCTAACCCCCAAAGGATCAGGACATGGTGTTATATGATAAAGCTGTATTCTCATCTAATCTCATGTGCATGCTTCAGAAGTAGGCTGGTAAATGAGGAGAGGGGCAGAACAATTTAAAGGACCCCACAATCTGTTGTCCCCTCTCTGCTGAGGAGTCCTGGTGGCTCCATTATCCCCACGGACAGACTCAGTTCAGGTGTATCTGCAGCCTGCTTACTGACGTGCTGGGAGGATCCTGCCTCCTTTGCTTTCCAGTTCGACTTCCTTCCGTGTTCAGGGTCTGCTTCAGTGAGTGTTCACCTCCCTCTGGGTTTTCAGTGCCTCCACGGGGCCATTGGCTGGAGAAGGTCCTTGTCCTTCTTGTCAGCCAAATCATTTGAAATCCAGTGTCATTTCCTGTGCTGTGACTCACAGCCCATCTGGCAAATCAGGAGTTGAAATATCATCCCCAGGACACAGAGTATTTAAAATTTAACTCATCATTTGAGATACACATGGCCAATTCAGAACCTATATTTTTCATTAGTTAAATATTTAGTATTGGCAACATAAATTTGGATTCTTTCATCTCCTTGCAAATTATCTGTTTATAACGATTAGTGGTGCTAATGAGGCTGGCAATAAACAGACTTCCTCTCCAACTCCCAGCTCCAATCATTTCTCCGTGTTAAGCCAGATCAGGCCCCCAGAGTCTGGGGGATTCACCCCAGGCATGGGATTGCTTTATACCCTCTGTTCCTCTCCTCATAGACGTGCCCACACTGACTTGGTTCCGGGGAGAGCCAGAACTTCTGCTGTCCTTGGACCGGCACTTCCTCCCCACCTTTGCCCATCCTGTATCCCAAAGCACAAAGGGATCGTCTGACTCCTCAGCCTTCAGCCTTCAGGCTGCCCTGCACCCATCTCCAGCTGTCTTCCCTGTCACCGCTGTGGTTCGCTCCACCTTCTCCCCACACCTATGCTCATCCTCATTCCCCGGGGTTCTGGGTTGGGCATCTTTTCGTTTCCTCTTTGTTCTGTCTGATGATTTTTAAATTCTACATCTCATCACATCTCCTTTCCTCTGTTGCCTGCTCTACGGTGAGCACCAACTCTGATCTTTATCTGCACAGAACATTACCTGGATGGAAGCAATGGCTGTGGTTCCCGAGGGTGTGCATGGGGGGAAGCATGCCAACAGTCTCATCGTCTAGGCACTCATTCTTATGTTTACCGTCTTATCTTTGCCCCTCTCAATCTCCATCTCCTTTAAAGAAAACCATTGTCATCCAGCTTCACATGCATACCATGGTGTCTGCAGGCATGCCATGGTGTCTGCAGGCATGCCCCTGGGGCACTGATACCCCCACCTCATGACCAATGTGGGTTCAGACTCTGGGTATCTCTATTGTGCATGTATGAATTTAGAGACTTAATTAGCCCTGCCTTGTATGATTATCAGGAGAGTACAATCCCTTACTTTATTTTGAAGACTAAGAGCAGTATGTAACATAGATTACGTGCTAGATGAATGGTGATTATTATTATTAAGTTCAGATTTGCTCCTTGTCCCACATTTCTGCCTCCAGTTTCTCTCATAAGCTCTAAGGCAAGGTGTCTCAAGCTCCAAGACTGTCACAAGAGATTCAAAGTAACGGTTTTCTTCATCTGCTTCTGCCTCAAGAAGTGTGCTGTATATTGTCTTCTAGGGTTTTTTCCAAGGCCCTGTCCACCTATGGCCGCTTTTCACTTGAAGCTCTGAAGTCACTTTCATTTGTCCCTCTTCGCGCTCCAAACACACCCTTTTCGATTTTCCCTCCTCCCTTTTCATCCATCGCACTCTTCCATCCCCAGGAATGAGGGCAGGCTGCTTCCCCCCTGTTTGGGCCACCAGGAAGTCTGTACCCAGGTCATCCTGCCCCCAGGTCATCCTGCCCCAGTCCACACACCACCCAACACAGTCTGTAGGTGATTCTGCTGCAACCATGTGAGACGCTGACGATATGGCTCTGATCTGTGGGCACACAGCACGTGAGGGCGGAGACAAGCCAGGCAGAGGCCTGTCAGATCCAGTTATGCCAGCTTTGAAAGCCTGATCCCTGCCTCAACTAGAGTTATGGACGAGGTGACCAGTCATTCAGTTTACTGTGATATTTACAGGCATTGAACCTTTTAAAGAAATTGCAGGGCTTCTTCTATGCCCAGGGGTGCATCCACTGTGTATTCCTAAATGCTTTGTCACCCAAGATTGCTACTGGCACCTAAGTAAGTGGGCGATAATTCTGTTTCTCAAGTGGTTGTGTGGACCATTTGAAGAAAATCATTAAATGGCCAAATATATACAAGAAATAGCATATCGCGTGCAACGAACCCGTGGACTGCTAATCAGATACATCTCTTTTAGGCACTGTTCCATATGTGTCTGTGCCCTTTCCACTCCTAGGGACCAGGTCAAGCCTATACTAAATACAGTACAGTGAAACTGTTCAAAGTAATCAGCATGCCAAAAAACTACTCCTCACTTCCACTGCATTTGAAGAAAATGCTTAACACCTATGTGTTTTTAAAGGATTAGAAAGAGCCGTGGATAAACACTCACATTTGCTTTACTATATTATGTAGTGGATTCTCCTTAATATATAATATAGTATATTCCCTTTAATATATTATATTATACATATATTCTCTTTCTCCCTTCCTCCACTTCTCCCTTCCATTTCCTATTTCTTTTCCCCTTTCCTTTCTTCTTCCTTCCCTCCCCTACCTTTTCCCTTCCTTCTTTCAATTCCCTCCCCCCCCACTTCCCTCCCCTCTATTCTCCCCCTTCCTTCCCCTCTCCTCCTCCTCTTACTCTTCTTCCTTTACTTTGCCTTCCTCCCTCCCTCCCATCTTCCCTCCCTCCCTCCCTCCCTCTCTTTCTCCCTTCCTTCCTTCCTTCCTTCCTTGTTTTCCTCCCTCCCTCACCCCTCCCTCTCTCTCTCCCTTCCTTCTTTCCTCCCTCCCTCACCCCTCCCTCCCTCCCTCACCCCTCCCTCTCTCCCTTTCTTCCTTCCTTCTTTCTTCCCTCCCTCTCTCCCTTCCTCCCTTCCTCCCTCCCTCCCTCCCTCACTCCTCCCTCTCTCCCTCCCTCCCTCCCTCCCTCTCTCTCTCCCTTCCTCCCTCCCTCCCTCCCTCCCTCTCTCTCTCCCTTCCTTCCTCCCTCCCTCCCTCCCTCTCTCTCTCCCTTCCTTCCTCCCTCCCTCCCTCCCTCCCTCTCTCTCTCCCTTCCTTCCTCCCTCCCTCACCCCTCCCTCTCTCTCTCCCTTCCTTCCTTCTTTCCTTCCTTCCTTGCTTTCCTCCCTCCCTCCCTCACCCCTCCCTCTCTCCCTTCCTTCCATCAGATCTGCTCCTGCCATTGTCACACAGTTGGTGGTCTTGGCACGAGTTGACAGAGACCGAGTTGACAGAGACCGTCCGAAGTCAATCCCCAGCCAAGAGCTAAGGACAGGGTCATGTGACACTCAGTGTGGGACAAAGAGGAAGGGTGAATGGAGACCTCAAGCAAGAGTAGAGCTCCTGTACAAGGACAATGGCAGGGCTAAGAACCCATCGCATGCTTAAAAGGCCAGACTCAAGCCAGAGGAGCAAGCACACGGCACAGGTTCAAGGCAACACCCCTCATATCCTTAGGAACAACCATGAGCTAAGGAGCTTGTTAAAGGGCCCACAGGCAGCAGTTTGTAAACTGCTGAGTCCATTCAAGGGCAGCTCGGGAGAGTCCACACTGTCTCGGCAATGATGGCAGATGATTAGCTCTGATGACACAGGCTGTGCCTGCTGGAGAACACCTTCATGACTGAGCTTTGATACTGGATGTCTGGCTTCAAGGGCAGGCAAGTAGATTTGACCAAATACCAGATGTGGAGCAAGATAAATCAAAATGTAGCACTGGTACTTGGTGGGACCACTCAGGTCCGTTTTTTTCCTTCTATCTCTCTGTTACCTCCCTGTGAGATGGACATGCTTCTGACAGACCTCAGAGAGAGCTGGAGCAAGGAGTAAGTGAAGCAAACGATGAATGGCACTTTGCAAATAGTTGAAGTCTGATAAAAGCTGTCTCTCACAGTGTTAGTGGTACACTTGATGAATGAATCTGGTAGAGTCTAGCCGTCAGTACTGGTGACTGTTCCACAGTGAGAAGAGCGAGGAAATTACCCCAGAGATGAGCCAGATCAGGGCTACTCTACAGGGGAAGACAAAGACAAACCCAGGCAGCCTGTCCAAACCTTAGAAAGGAATTGAAAGTTGATGCTGAGGGATCCTGAAAAGCAAACTTTTGATGTAACTTTTACATGTAACTGCAAACGTTGGTTGCCTCAACCAGCTCATGGAACCAGAGAGAAGGAGGAAAAATGTTCGTTCTGAGCATGCCCATCTAAGCAGCACCTCACTTGTTCATAAGACAAATGCTTGTTTCCCATCTACTGTGCATCAAGCATTCTGCTAAGTACTAGCATGCAGTGATGGAACAAGGTCTGCCATTATGCTTTCAGGCAGCGAAACATGATCTGTTGGCCTAATATTCACCGTGTCATTATTCAGACACTTATAGAAATGAACCGGGAAAATTTGCTTCTATGCTACTAACTTACTGTATAATTATTTAGCAGTGTATTTCTGTTCCTGCAGTGGACACTAGCTAATAAAAGAAAGTAGGGGATGGATGAGGATTCATGATAGATTCTACTTAGCCTCTGAAACAGATTTTCATCTCTCATTTATCCATGTGACTAAGACAAAAACAAAAACAAACAAACAAAAAAGCAAGAGACATGAAATATTCCTGGGGGAATAGACACTATCATTAAGACGTCATCTTTGGGGGCTGGAGATGTGGCTCAGAAAGCAAGAATGCTTGCTACTCTTTCAGAGCATCCAAGTTTGAGTCCCTGCATTTACATTAGGCAGCTCACAGCTGCCAGGGCTTCCCCTAGCCTTCGTGGGCACTGTGCTCATGTATACACACAACACATGCACACAGACAGGCACATAATTAAAAATAAAGTAAATATGAGAGAAAAGGTGACCTTTGAGAAAACAATATCATTTCCAGAAAATTGACATTAGAGAATAAGTCAATATCCACAGGACACTTCCAAGACGGGTATTTGTGGTAATTGGAATAGCTTGGTCATTAGAGAACAGAGCTACCTGAGAGGGATTAGGAGGGGTGGCCTGGTTGAAATAGGTGTGGTCTTGTTGGAGGAAGTGTGTCACTGGGGGTGGATTTGAGGTTTCGGAAGCCCAATCCATGCCCAGTAGCTACCTGTCGATCTGGCAGTAGGACTCTCAGCTACTTCTCCAGCACCATGTCTGTCTGTGTGCCTCCATGCTTCCCACCATGCTGATAGCGGACTAACTCTCTGAAACTGTAAGCAAGGCCCAATTAAATGCTTCCCTTTATGAGAGTTTTCCATGGTCATGGTGTCTCTTTGCAGAAATAGAACAGTGATTAAAACAGCCTAGGAAGGTTGGCATCATTGTACTGGTGGTAGTGAGATGGAGAAAATCATTTTAGCAGATTATGTTGAGTCTAATATATGTTGAATATAGAACATATTGAATATAACATACTGAATTCTAGGCAGCCTTGTAAAATCGTGGTGTATGATAATAAAGATGAAGATAAAATGGCAGACTTTTAAAAGCAGTAGGCAAAGAAATACATGGAGTACAATTAATAAAAAGAAATTTATCAACCTAAGGATAGGGTTATTTCATAAAGAGGGCACTTCAGACACTCCCTTGTTCCTTCTGTTCTGCTTTCTCCATTGATTATACATATATGGTGTGTGTGTGTGTGTGTGTGTGTGTGTGTGTGTGTGTGTGTGCATCCACACATGCATATTGTCTTGTAATCAGAAATTCATACAAATCCTCAAACACTCAGCAAGAACATAACATGCTAATTCAAATTTAGAATAAAAGCAGCATGGCCAGTGTTTGTAAACCACGATGATAAAGATTCGAGTTAAAAAGAAACCATAAGTGAATTAAGCACTATTGTTATACTAATATCTTGTTTTTCACTTATTTGGAAGTTGTCATAACAAAAACGAAAGAACATTATTCACAATGAAGCCTTTGATCCTAAGAGATCAAGGACAGGAGTTGGTGAGAGGAGAGAAAACGCCTTGCAGACACTGCAGGGCCGCCCACCCACCCTTTCGCCTCTGCTCATCACAGCGAGAGCTGCTGACCATGGCTGACTAGTTGAGGTGTTCTTAGACTCTGCCTTTCACTTTTTTATCCCCTTATTAACAGTTTTATAGTTTCACTTTTCTAGCACTCTCTTATAATTTGTGGGACTTAAGTATGTTCAGACCCAGGGAAATGAAGGTGAACTGTGCTTGCCCGGTTCCTGGTCCCTTGATGTTACTTATATAGTCTTTTGATGCCTGTGGAGTAGAATGTCAAACTCCAGCCTGTCAGTCATCTAGAACACCAGTGGGTGATAAGAACACTGACCTGTTGTTCCACCTAGATGGCTCTGCTGCAAAAGAATCAGAATCCTGTTGAAAATTCATTGCATGAAGTAATATTTCTAGGTGAAAATTCTCAGTAGAGGAAAGTATCAAACAAAACTCCTTTTTTTAATCATCATAAACTGAATTTTTTATTATTTTCTTACTGAGAGATTTCAGTGATTTTTCCATCAGTGAAGTATATCTTAATTTTATAATCACCTTTTAAATCTGTGAGATGTCAAAGTATTAAGTCATTTGCAAGAAAAGCTGGAAGAATATAATTACAGAAAATGAAAACTGTAAAGAATTCATTGGGGGTGGTTAATATGAATACTGAAAATGAAATGCCTCATGTCACTAATAAAATTGGAACCTGCAAATTTAAATATATTACCAGAAGAATTGCTCAAATTATGTTAAGCACATTGCATAAGTACCCTGGCAAACGAATTAAATATCATTATCTAAATTTTTCCAGGACCCTTTCTCACGAATTTCATGATGCAACCTCCTACAAACATTTATTTAAAACTTGGTTTCTGAGTACCTCCTATGAGCTATGAGTGTTTAACCACAAATATGCCAAGAATAGCTTCATTGGTCCGCTATTCTGTAGTTGCCTTATAATCATAATTTTAGCTTTACACACTGTGATGAAGCTTACCATGTTAACAAATGGTGCATATGGTAAGACAGGATAGAGCTTTTAGAAAAGTGAATATTAAATAGCACAGCTTAAGAGTTAAAAATTTTGCTACAAATTAGGACTAAAACTCTTAAATTTTAAGTAGCACCAAAGAAATATTTATGTGATGTATTTCCAAGTAAAAGAGATAGAAACTTACAAATTGTGCACGTGTGGAAACAGACACTACTTCAGAAGTAAAATTTGTTCTAACTTTTGTACACATATTAAAAACAGCTAAATAAAAAATGACACCCTCAGGATTACATTTCACCCCACTGACTCGGGACTTTTCCTAACAGAAGTGATTCGAGTTGGATGTACATCCTTTGTCCACCATTAAGCGCCAGAGTTTTATAGGCGAACGACAGTTAACCTTCATTGTCAGCCACACTGGCAGTCACCTAGGAGACCCAGTTCTGCCCGGGTCCAAGAAGACTGACTGAGGAGAGGATGCGCTCCCTGATGTGTGTGGCACCACACCATGAGCCAGGTCCAAACACAAGACAATGGAAAAAGGACAAAGACAGGTGATGTCCGCTTCCTGATTAGTGCTGTGCACCAATCCACCATGGCCACGCCCCTCCCCCCGTGGGCTGCCGTCCCCTGAACTGTCAGTCAGAAAGAACAGTCCCTTATGCCAGTTCCTGTTGTCGTGAATTTGACCACAGCCACAGAAGAAGTAACTAACACAAATCAGGATGAAGAGTTCCCTGGGACAGATAACTCACACATGCCCACGCACAAGTGTAGATATTTCATTTGTTTGTAGATTATTGATTCCTGAACTGTATTTCTGGCTATCTGTACTTATGAAAATCAAAGAGCTGTTAAGTCTCTCTCAGCACCTGTCAGGGAGAGTCGATGTTGTTTGGATCATACTGACCAAAACAGTGGATTGTCTCTCTCGCCATTTTCCCCACACTGTATGCAGGGATCATGAGTGACAATGAGTAGGTGTTTACTAAAGCGCCTAGACGGTAGTCACTGATTCCAGGAGAACCCTTTACCCCTCAGGATCCCAGATATGAGTGTGGCCAAGAAAATGAGAGCAAACCTAGGGAAAGGGACCTCCCACCTTTCCTGACAGAGGACCGTGTGTGCCACCCCGGCCACGCACACGCGTGTGTGTGATGGCTTTCTGATTGATATCTTTTGTAGTGGGTGTTTTCCTCGAAGTAAATCTCAAACCAAAGTTCACTAATTAAAATAGTTAAAACCAGAGATGATGAGGTAACTCTTAATAAAACAGAATAAATAACAATAACTTCAAATAGAAAACAATACCCAGCTGTGAGCTTCATGAGAAAAGAAGATTTCCTAACACCAGACCCACCTTCAGAACCATCCTAAAGCTGCTCAGGAAACTGCATTGTCAGCTTTCATAGGAGCTAACATGGGACGTCGCCACCTCTTGATAAATTGCAGACAGCATTGACATATCATCCCTAGGACGGATTCGCAAAGTCACCCCAAACCGGCATCTCCAAAACAGTAAGACTCATTACCAAATTCAAACACCGGCACATTTAAAACATCTAACTATTAATTTTAAAAGAAATATGTGAGTTAAGAAACACAGGAAAAAGAAAACCACAGAAAGAAAACAAAACAGTGCCGACCCCAGCCTGGCCAGGACAGAAGGTTCCAATGATGAATCTGTAATAGAAATATTAATATCAAGAGTAACAAGTGCTGGCCAGATAGAGGGCTCAGTGGATAACAGGACCTGATGCCAAGTGTGAGAACCTGAGTTAGATGTGACCCACGTGGCGGGAGGAGAGAACATGCTACAAAGTTCTCTTATGACCTCCAGAGGGACACACACACATAAAACATACACACACACACATACACACACACACATACACACACACACATACACACACACACATACACACACATACATACATACACATACACACACATACACACACATACATACACACACACATACACATAACACACACACACATATAAACACACATACATACACACACACACATACATACACACACACATACACACACATACATACACACACATACACATATACATGCACACACATACACACATACATACACACACATACATACACACATACACACACACATACACATAACACACACATACATACACACACACATACACATAACACACACACACATATAAACACACATACATACACACACACACATACATACACACACACATACACACACATACATACACACACATACACATATACATGCACACACATACACACATACATACACACACATACATACACACATACACACACACATACACATAACACACACACACATAAACACACATACATACACACACACACAAATAAACCTAATAAAATTTAAGAACAATACACAACAAACAGTGAATATTAAATCCTGCTGATAACCTTATGACGTAGAGTGCCATCCTCAATTCCACTATGTGAAAACGGAGACACGGAGATGTTGTACAAATCGTTCAAGGTCACACAGCGTTAAAGCCGGGATTTTAAGACAGATAACAGGACCACACAGGACCTGGGCCAGAAGAGTACATAGGTCACCTGGTCTGCTGTCATGAACATCACCATCCTTTTAAGCAACCACTGCTTCTGGCTGAAGTCTGTCTAATTATGACAGGCTTTCCCAGGGTTCCGCCAACAAGGTCATGTGTGCTGTTGCTGACACAGAAGTACTGACTTGAGCTCTGGGTAGCAGCAGTCTTCGTGGTCTGTCACTAGGACAGTTCGTCAATTGCCTGAAAGATGGCTTTCTAGCTAGACCTTTCAAGCTGGAGGCCCAGCCTGAGGCATGGCTCTGACTGAAATCAGTGCTCACACTGAAGAGAAAACAGCCCCTGGGGGCCATGGGGAATCCAGGTCCAGGTGCCTCTGGGCAGCGGACTGCATGTGCTGTGTTTGCTTAGTCAGGAGGCACCAGGAGATTTCCATGATGCCTCTCCTCATAGTCAGCGAAGGCTCATGTGCCCCTCGCTGCTCTCAGCTGGTACTGAGACATCCAACTGTCACCTGCCTCTGCTTCCCTGGTGTGCCCAGTCAGTCCTGCTTCTCTCAGGAAGGGCTCCACAAACCAGCCAATCCAAACCATGCATGCTTCCGGTTCCTCTGCATAAGCCATCAGAGGGGAGGGGGAGGGAGAGAGGGACAGAGGGAGGGAGAGAAGGCGCTCTGGGAGACACTGTTATCTTGCTCCCATGGAGAACCATGACCAATTCCTTGAAGCTTTCTCTCCTTGCCTCAGGCAACTATCTGCAACTTTGTTGCAACCGAGTCCTCCTCAACCTTTTCAGTTCCCAACCTTGGCACCTCTGCACGCAATGAACTGGATGCTTGAAGCTGAGAGCCCAGATGCGAGGCCATGGCCTCTATGCCGCTCTTCAACCAGCTGGTCCTTTTAGATCTTTGAGACACAATTTAACTACTTAAGTTCCAATATTTTTGCGAAAAGCATTATGCTTACTGCATAGAGAAAGTTACCTGCTTCCCTATCCAAGTAGTGATCTCAGATAAGTTATTTAATGTTCTAAAGCCTCCGTTTCTTCATTGACAAATGAAGAGCAAGATCTGCCTTATCCAAATACGTTGCGAAGATTTAATAACCAAACTAGAGTGTGGTTTAAAAATAGAGACTTGGGTACCGTGTTTTCTTTGCACCATGCCACCAATCCTTGTGACCCTAGAAATATCACTTCCATCCGGTCTAACATCCAATGGTTACCACTTAGGACTCTTACACAGTTCGAACTCTTTAATGTATGAGCTCTATATAACGTATTTGGTGAAAACCTTCCCTCTGTGTCTTTTCTGTTGCAAGTTTTCTGAAGCCCTTGATACCAATAATGAGTAGCAGGGTGGGTCTCCTTGTTTTCCACCATGGACTCTTCCCTCTTTTGACACAATTTATTTCTGTCGATGCTAATGTTTTTCCTCTGTGAGAAGTGAATCAACTCCCCCATGTACGGTCACGTCCCTACTTTATTGTCCAACAATATTCTAGACAGCAGGCATGGATGCCCCCGTTTTCCCTACAGCTACTTTAGGGATTGGTGCTCTGTTTAGGAATTTTAATTGATATTTGGCAAGAAAGCATAACAAACACCTAAAATATTTTGACTGTTTTGTAGTTCTTTTTCTTAAAATGATTTGAATACTTCAGACTAAAAAAAAAAAACATTTAAAGGCATGGCGTAATGAGCAAGACCCAACAAAGAAAGCACTTAGTCCTTATTAGTCAGTGGGTAAGCTGCACATGTTCTGGTGTTTCCAGCCATGGTAGAGAGTGAAAGAGAGACCGGGTTGATGAACTCACATTGGCAGCTAAGCATACCCAGTTTGTAAAGTAAGTGATCTGAGAGGAACCACGAACCATTATATCAACAAATATTTATCTAAAACCTTCCTTATAAAACCCGAAATTCAGTGCTTAGTTATAAGGACGTATTTCTTCAAAATACCCAAGTAAAGACTTGGGGGCCAGCAATGCATTAGCAATCTGTGTCCACTCACCCTACGGTTTCCTATGAGTGTGCAGTTCAGTGCCAAAGCTGGGGGACTCCGGGTGACCGGAGGTGCTGTCTTCCAGATCTGAAAATAACATGCTCATGTGCTGTTGGAATTATAGGTAGCAGAAAGGAGATGCCAGAGGCCATCATTTCCACGGCTTCTAGCCAGTCCCTATTCTGATTCCCTGTGCAGAAGGTTACACAGTAGTGATAACGCAGCTTCTGAGTCCAGGTTGCCATGGGTCAGTCTGGCGAGGTTCTCCATTGACGCTGCCTGACCTTAGAGCAGTCACATGCCACTCTGAATCTCAGAGGTTCTCCATTGACGCTGCTGACCTTAGAGCAGTCACATGCCACTCTGAATCTCAGAGGTTCTCCATTGACGCTGCCTGACCTTAGAGCAGTCACATGCCACTCTGAATCTCAGCTCCCCCTTACCCCCCTCACCCCACCTCCCCATCCCCCCCACCCCCGCCATCTCTAACCAGGACAGTCTCTGCCCTCACCTCGCAGGACTTCTACAGACTTCACTGGGGTACAGAGGGGTTGTGTAGGGGAAGCATCACACACACCAAACACAGCAACTCCATTTGATATGGACTCCTTCCCTGCCACACTCCTTCACCAGACAGCCCACCGGCATCTCCTAAGACATCCCCAACCAGCCCACAGGCATCTCTGAATAACTCCCCCAACCAGCCCATGGGCATCTCCAAACACACCCCCCAACCAGCCCATGGGCATCTCCAAACCCCACGCCCCAGCCAATTCCAATCATCCCTGCCCTAGAATTCTGTTTGTTATTTTATTCTATTTTAACTAGTCCATAGTCCTCTGGAGGAAGAGTTACTTGAACCATAGACCTAGTAGAATATTTCAAACTAAACACATGCTTGTGGAATTGAATTACATTGTACTTCGGAGATTAAGTTCTAGTGTTTTTTTTTTTTTAATCTTTCTTTGAATCTATAATAGAATTTAGAGGGAAGATTCGAAGATTCATATTCTGGGAACCAAGCTCCCAGCCAGCTTGTGAACAGCTTTTATTTGGCCATTCAAAGCAGGAAATCTGGTAACGGTAAAAGGAAGTTTTGGTTTTCTGGGCAAAGAAGCCAGAAACCTGAGCAAACCGGGGGAACACACTTCCTGTTCTGTGTTTCTTTGAAATTCTAAAAGCACACATGCTATAGGAGTATTCAGGGGTTTCTATCATCCTCCTACTCCCTCATCTCTATTCTTCCTCCTCTTCCAAAGTCAATTGATTTGAAAATTATTTTACAAAGATGCCATCTATGTTCCAGTTCCATGTTATTTCTTAGGAAGTCCATCTCTCAAAAGCTGAAATTCAAAGAAACTTGTACCTCAGGAAATATTTCTTTTAAAAAAATAAAGTAAATCTTTTATGACAGAACAAGGATAATTCCTGGACAAACTGAACCTGACTGCTTTTAAACTTAAAATATGACTTTGCTATATTTTAGAGCTGAAAGTATTTTATTTGCAGTCAAATAATAAAAATGGGCAGCAAATACAGTGCTGTACACCCAAGTGTTTGAAAGATGACAGGAAATACTGAAATTCTGTGAGGAAACTGGAATAAGGAAATAGAAAATGCAAAGTCAACCTCATTTGCATGTATTTACCTATTAGAATGGCCAACCTTCTTAGTTTTAAATACAGTAACATTGTCCAGTAATCCATAATACTAATATCGCCATGTGAGTTTAGTGTTTGTGTTAACGGTTTTCTCAAATGCAAATTTAGAGTTTGTGAAATAATTGAGGCGATACCTAACATGATTATTGTTCTATAATGTTTTAGCTGCTGGTGCTTTGTAATGAAAGGCAGCCCATGTTGGGTCATTGTTGCAGTCTTTACAGCAATTATTTTTGTCTTTGTACTTTTTTTTTGTTCTCTTCTGAAGAACTTAGATCTAAATTGGCATGTGACTCAGGAAAACCTGGTATCACGGAGCAAGTATTTCCAAGAAGTAAGCTGTAGCATGGTCAGAACAGGGAAGCATCAGAGGGAAGGCTCTTGAGTGAGTCTGAAGAAAGTCATTAGTGGATGTGCTTTAAGATAATGGCTGTTTGGTCCAAAGAAAGATTACTGCCATCAAGCTGGAATGACTCTTCCAGGACAGAGCCTGGTAATATCCAGGCCTTTAGCAAGGGCACAATCAATCTTTCTCTCAAAGGTGCATGTGATTTGATTTTAGAAGCTCATATTGTGTTTGTATGTGTTCTTTGTTTTTGTCTGTTCACTGAGTTCTTGGTGGAAATATGAGGAAACTACCTCAGACTTACTCCTCCATTTAAAACCACTGGAGGGGCCTGAACACTGAGACCGTGAAAATTTTCTCGCTTCCAGGGTTAGTCAGATGAAGTTTAAATAGCTGTCTGTTTTGGGTTTCTTGAATGTTGTAAAACTGATATGTCTCGTGCAGTCATTTATGCAATAGCAGGGACTATGCCGCAATGAACAAGGGAGTGCTAGGAAGAAACCTGATCCGGGTTGAGAGGGGCAGGGAGTCTCCCCTGAAGGAGCTAGCTAAAGTCTGAGGGGGTGAAGAAGAGTGGCCTGGCAGCTGAGGGAAGGGCATGAACCCTCAGGGCAGGTGTTTCTACAGGAGCATTCTTGTCACAGGTATTGCTATAAACCACAGGCCTTTCTAGAAACGAGTGCAGACCCTGTGGTTTTCAGAACCTAAGAGGGTTTAAGGGGATAAGGGTCCAACAGATGTTCCCATCCACAGATACTCAGTGTTTCCTTTTTCAAAAAACAAAAAAACAAATCAGTCAGTGGAAGTGGGAGTCAATAGGAAGTCAGACTTTCCAGTAACTTGTTCCAATGTTTGCCATTTATTTTTATATTAAATTTATACTCTCTGATATTAGAAAAAGTTTTATGATATTTTATGATACGATATGAAACTATAAGTCCTACAGTTGAGTGTTTCCAACTTAGACTGAATTACTTTATTTCAGTGAATTACTGATAAATGGGATGAGGAAACCCACGTTTTCATCCACTTTTTATTTGTGACTGTGCATAGTGCTTCAACCAACAGAGTTTCCAGCTTTGCTGCCACTGGTAAAAACGGTTCTTTTCTCAAAGATCTTTCTGTTTCTCTCGACTGTTAATGTCGATCAGCTGTACAGTTTAGTGGCGCTTGTTGTGACGTCTCCATGCATATATCAAGTGGTGATCGTGTCCACGCTCCATTCTCCTGCTTGCTCACCCCCTCCCTCCTTCCCAGTCCATAGCTCTCTTCTGCATGAGTGATGCCTACCTGGCACCTTGAACATTGTTCAAACCCACTTTCTCTCTTTATGGCACCAGCAGGGAAATGTAAAAGCACAACATGGCTTTCTCTAGCTAAAGACAGATTGGTTGGCTTAATGGAGCAGGGGACCTATGAGTATCCTCTCCTCCCCAGCTCAAAAGGAAGAAAGACCATGAAATGGTGGCATCTGTTTTATCTGTATCGATATTGTGTGTTGGGAAATGCTAAGGAACAGGCATGCACACACCACCCAGCTCTGTTTTCATTCTGTTCCTAGGATGCTGATGTGCTTGTAAATGAACATTTTCGTGGTCTGCTGATAGAGAGCTTATTGGCAATTATCAAAATTCCCTGGAGAAGTTCTGAAAATCAGGAAGCCCTTCGGAGAAGTCTCCTTGAGATCCATGGGGCTGAATCCAAAGATGGTGTGTTTATTGCTAATACATACCCCAGAGAAATCTGAAGTGCTACCATGCTCTCCAATGCAATCAGTTACATGCCCAAAATAGAGTTTTTGTTCAACAGCATGAGATACATAAATTAGTTTTACAGGGTCATGAATAAATTAAAAAGCAGTCTGTCAGTCTAATAATCCCATGCAAATGTATTCCATGAACATACACATGTTACATCAAAACTGCTGATTCTCTTTAAAGGGGGGTGGGGATATTAGAGAATTTTGGATTATTCTGGAATGCTGACAGATCTGAATGGTGCTGCACACATCATTGTGTGAGTGTGTGTGTATGTGTTCATGTGTGCATATGTACACATGTGTGTATATATGTGTATATGCAAGTGTGCAAGCATGTGCATGTGTGTGTATTTGTGTGTGAGCTTGTGTGCATGTGTGTACATGCCCGCATGTGTGCCTGTGTACGTGTGTATGTGTGCATGTGTGTGCACACGTCTTGCTTCATACTCACTGGAACAATCCAACACCAGTTCTAAGAACAGCAGATATCAAGTGCTTCACTATAACTTTTTAAGGCTTTGGAAATCATAACCCTTCACATAACATGGTTATTGTCCAGCACGACAATCATTTTGGAATAAGTAATATGGGACCCTGCCTTGACTGACCCACTAAATTTTATGTGATGTTTTGAGAAAATGTCATTCAGTCTTAACCTACCTCCATGTGTTCTGAGTGTAGATGATAATAATACACTTTTCCAAGGGCCAGATTGAATTTCTCAGTATACGGCTAGCTTGTGTAAAAATGCTCACAGAGCACACGGGCAAGCTCCATGGCATTCTTTGGATGTTTTAAATATTCTGCACATGTGGTAATGGTCCTTTAAGCATTGATGGCAGCATATTAAATCTATAGGGCCTGATCTATAAGTGGCAGACATTCTTAGAGTCAGCATAGTATAATAGGAGGGGATTGGAGGCCTGATGTAAGACACTAAAATGTAATTGACTGCATTATTCTTGTCTTCAGCAGTGCCTATATCATATGGATACTGAGATGTTTGGATAAAATACTGTGAGTAATGATACTAGCGTGATGTGGAATCCATCACATGTTAGTTATTCTTGTCTCCATGGCAAATCATGTCAGATAAAAAATAAAAAGCCGTCAGGCCTCTGGCCTGCTGAGAGTAGAGATGGCTACGAGGACCTTTGGGGGAATGTCTCATAAAATGGAGAGAAATAGTTTCCATTTCAATCCTGTGTTTTCCCTTCACGAACCCCTCTAGCTGCCTGTAGTAGAGGATTCATAGCACCCCATCGGCACGATCATGTTGTATCTTCTGTACTAAGAAACCATCATAGTCAATGGACAGAAAGGAGGAGGATAGATGAAGAGAATGGATGGAACTCCATTTCCATGAGCTGTAGATGATAAATGCTGATGCATCTACTTAGCTTTTGTTTGAAGTAACCCAGTGTTACCAGCTGGAAAGTCATAGTCTGCTCTCTTTCCCAGTGGGTACTATTTCTTTCTTCTTTATCTTCTTCTCCCTCCTGTTCTTATTATCCTCTTCTTATCTCTTCTTCTGTTCCCACATAGTGTTCTGGTTACTCCATATCCAGATCCTATATTTAGAAATAAGAATTTCAGCATACCCATCTCCCCATCCATCACCTCTAATGACCATAAGTGATAAGAGTGGTATGCATCATTACAGAAAAACGACCGTTAGCAAACAGAGGAAAGATAGAAATAGGAGCTTCCCAGTGACAAGTGCTTCAGACAATTAGCACTCATGGATGCCAAGCTGCGTAGCTCCCTGTGTGAAGAACAGGATGTCTTGATGGTCTCAAAGTGTCTTCCCATAAAGTATCTATTAATTACAGCAGAGAAAGTAACAACCTCTGGCGATGGGAAGACTGAACACTGCGTCATTGGTGTTAGATTCCCCTGACATGAGCAGCGAGGTAAGGGCAGTTCTCTGTGGTACTGATCCAAAGAGAAGGCGGCCTGAGTGTGACCATGACGAGAACTCAGACAGAATTAAGTGGCAGAACAGGCTGCAGGGAAAGGTTACAGCTCAGGAGACTTGAAGAGACCCTCCTAAGCACACAGAACAGCCTAGCTTTGCCATAAAACGTTTTGCAAGGGGATAACTTGAAGATTTATACGCGGCATATAAGAATTTCTCTAAAACTTTGGCAGATATGCAGGACTATACATGTATCTTAAATAAACTCATAGTAATAATTTACTGCTGATCCAGAGTAATTTCAAGGCTCAAAATGCAATTAAGGTTCCAAGATATATTTTTTCTGAAAAAATTTAATATGAGAATATTGTAGATTTTCCATAAAAAACAGCAGTGCTTTGGGACACTGGCAAAGCTTGAGGCAGGATTCATTTGTACAATCTCCTCCTCTCTTGTGGCTCTCTTTCTTAACCTCTGAGTAAAATACAGAAGAAAAACGTTTTCAAAGACCCAGGTTAGTTTGATCACATTGAAGTCAAGGCTTGGGATTTCCCCAACCAGGGAAAGGAGAAATTCCACACAGCACCCCCAGAGGCCACAGCCTGGACTGCAGGGCAGAGTGAGACAAGCTCAGCCCCCTGCTGCTTCTGATCCATGGCACCTCTCACTGTAGCTTTCTCTGAGAGATTTGATATCTTGGGCTTCTAATTACTGTCTCATCTTCCACAACGCTTCTCTTCTCATCTACTCTAGTAACTGTTACTAATTCTGAATTCGGTTCCCATCATTAAATCTGTGGAAAAGCATGCCTCGGTATATTCCAACTTCCCAAGGCAGAGATCCGTGTAGTCGTGTCCTGTATGGGAATAAAACTCACACTGCTCAGGGGAATATCCCTATATTAGTCTCCCTGTGGCTACTGTAACAACCCCAGATGTTGTGAATTCTCATCATGATTTTATTATCCTAGAGTTCTAGAGGTCACAAGGTCCAAATATGCTTCAGCACATTAACAGGTAGAAGTCATCAGGGTTTTGTCCATCCCAGAGGCCCCAGGGAGCTACTGGAGTCCACAGCTACCAGGTATTCCAGCTGGTGGTCCCCATAGTATCAATAACATCTCTCTGACCTCAGCTTTTGTGACCGTATCTCCTTGATGAATCCTCCTCCCTCCTGTACTTACGTTATGCCTGCCAAGGTAATTATTCCATATCAAGGTCTTATACTTAGACACCTTTCCCAAGCCCATCTGTCTTATAAGATGTATTTTAGTCCAGGCACTGAAGAAAAGAAGGGGACATTTGGTGAGTGAGTGTCTGCCGGCTGCTCTCAGCTTGCCAGTATTGTACAGTTAGGACAATGCCCAGGATTGTGCGCATGGGGGAAACAGCCTTCCCTTGATGCGTTGAGCAGATTCCATTAGAAACTCTAAGGAGACGCTGTCATCTCTGGATGAAGGCATAAGTGCAGTCAACATCTCCTTGGTGACAGCCATCGTGATCTCGTTGGACAGCTGTAGCTTCTCAGGAATGGTGTCCAGGATGTGCAAGCTTCAACACAGCTCACTTTTTCTACAGGCAAGAATCTGGCTTCATGACAAAAACCAAAGTATGTAATGTTATTGTTTTTAACTTATATAAGTAGCATAATTAGTATTCCATTAGCTTATTTCCCTTAGGACACACACAAAATGTACCTTCTATGGATTAAATTACCAAAATGTTTTTTTATGTATGTGAATGTATTTGAAAAATACATATTTGAGGAACCATCTAAAAAAATTAAATATGCACACAAGACAGCAGAATGATTGTAGTCATTTACTTTCCTACAATTGAAAATGCTTTGTGGTCCTTGCTGGTTATAAACACGTGAAAGAAATTCAAAGCACTGCCAAATATCAATGAAATTCCATTTAATATTCATCTTTTAGTTTCATTTGGGAGCGCTGAAGTTGAACTCTGTTTAACTGTAGGTCCTGATATCGACTGGGAATAGAAATCTGAAGTAAGAGCCTGAATGCCTTCCCAGAATTTAAACTCACAGTCACCTCCATTTCTCTACTTCTTCTACTTAGAAGTTTTTTCCAAGTATAATTGAATCCAGTTCTCCTGAGAAACAGATGTGCTAATGTGTAAGTAAATTGGTATCCCAGCCCTCGGTGGCAAATGGGGGTCTCATTCCTCCAGACAGATTGATAAACTAAAAAGCAACTGATTTTGCAGAAGTTAAGACTTCCACCATTAGAGAAATGCTTTCATAACTTGTTTATTCCATCTGCCAATGTGATTGATTATTTCCCGAATACTTAAAAACATATTGCTTCCCTTTTCTTAATGGAATATTGCAGAGATGTGGTTGTTATTCTGAAGCAAACAACTGAGAAGGTCTAAGCTAATAAATTAAAATCATCAAACCATTTAATCATGTTATTTGGGAGGAAATTGTTAAAGTTGAAAATGCATACCTAGCCCAAAGACGTGAACACTTCTGCCTCTGCCCAAGCAGCCTCACCTGGGTCCTCCCACGCTGGGCAGGAAGCTCCTGTGTGATGCGAACTCAGTATCTCTTGTATAAAGTCCACCCCACTGTAGTTCAGCTCCACTCCATCATTTCTAAAGATGTTTTAAAAAATTATCATATATAATTATATACTATGAATTTCACTAGGGTATTTTCATATATGTTTACAATATATTTGATCATATTACTTTGATTTCAAATTATTTTATTTTTTTGGTAATTTCATACACATAATACACTGACTTTTTACCCTCATTACCCTATTTCATCCTCCTTGAACCCTGTCAAAAGTCTTTTTCTTCCCCAAAAGAGCCTTCTACTTTGGTGCCTTTTTTATCCACTAAAAATTTAACTACAGTTAGCATTGTGAGCATGAGCGGAGGAGGCATCCTTTACTGGAATGTAGACAAACTGGTTGGTTAGTGGCTCTATCACTAAAGAGAGTGACTCCCCCTTCTCCAGAGCCCCTTCACTCTCCAGAGTTCCTTAGTGTGCTCTCCCTTGTGGGTGATGAAATAGTGACAGGTCCAGTCTTTTGCAAGTAACCAGGGCTAGGATGAGTTCATGATCACAATTGCCTGGTCATGTCTGGAAGAGACTATTCACAGCACTTCTCCCTCAACTCTGGCCTCTGTGTTCTCTTGTCTCCTCTTCTAAGGTGTTCCCTACAGCTCCATCCCACAGTGTCCCCCACACTGACAACCCCTCCTCCACACACTTTAGGACTGGTTCCACAGTGACATGAGTCCTGTAACTTATGCATAGAGCTGACCGATTTTCTGTGTAGCTACATGTGATAAGCAGACAAATACCCAATGTCCTGTTAAAGTATTCCTGGCACCTAAAAATACAACTTAAAAATACCTTCAGAATTCTAGAAAGAATTGGAAATTATGTGTCTTTGTTTCAAGTGAATTGGCGTACAATTGAAAAAGTCCCTTAAAAGGAATTGAAGAAGTCTACAAACTAAAATTAGAAAGAACTGTAAGTTCCTAAGAAGAAAATACCCGCCCCCCCCCCCCCCCAGCATGTGAGCAGTACGGCAGATCTACCCTTGTACATGGAGCTTATTGATTCTGCCTAAGAAGGCAATCCTGGTGCTTCTGGGTCCCGGCTTACTGGGATTGAATAAAACCATTCACATGCTCGGTTCAATCCATAGTACCTCTTTTCCTACTTCACTTCTCTATCCTAGAAAATAAAGGGTAAATTTTAATGCCTGTCAAACATTTTTTTGGAGAGGAGAGTTCTGAAGCGAGTTCTGAATTTCAGTGCCTGTGTAAACTGTCTTCTTCATGGTGGCATTGCACAGGCATATAGGAAATAGTATGAACTATCTTCATCACAGTGGCATTGCACACATGTGCAGGAAATAGTATGAACTATCTACTACTGCGGTCAAACCAGCTGTAAACTTGGCAATTCAAATGAACTTTTAGTACATTGCAGTTTCTATAAAAGGATTCATGTCAGAAATCACATGTTGGAAATCACAAACCTTAATCTTTTTTATAACCTAATTTTGGAAGTGGCATACTCCTGTCATTTTCATCTCATTAGAAATAAGTAAATAATTAAACCTTGTATGCCCCAAGTGGATGAGATTACACAAAGTCGTGAGTGTGGGACAGCACAAATCACTGGGGACCACTGTGGAGGCTGCCCACCACTTAGATCTCTGAAGAACAGAAACAGCTCAGGGATAGCTCAGCTGGTGAAAGGCTTCCTGTGTGAGCAGGAAAGCCTGCTTTCCAGCCCCAGCGGTGATGTCAGAAGCCAGCATAGTTTGCTAGCTAGCACTTCCGGCACTGGGAAAGCAGAGCGATGCTTATGCTTGCTGGACAGCCAGCTTATGCCAATTTATGGTTCCCAGGTCCTAGTGGAAGACTCTGTCTCAAAAAATAAGGTGGCAACTCCCTAGGAACAGCACCAGAATTGGTCTCTGGCCTCAACGTGTTTGTAAACACACGTATATAAATACATACATCCATACACAGTGGCACAACATACCTACACATATACATGTTCACATACCCACACCTAGAGGAGGAGAGGGAAAAGGGGAGGGAGAGAAAGAGGGAGGGAGGGAGGGAGGGAGGGAGGGAGGGAGGGAGGGAGGAGAGAGAGAGAGAGAGAGAGAGAGAGAGAGAGAGAGAGAGAGAGAGAGAGAGAGAGAGAGAGCTAGTACAGTAGACAGAGTACCATTATAAACTGAAATCCTTATTTTATTTCTGGACCATGGTTTGCTCAATATGATAGACCAGAGACACAGGGAGGGAACTATATTTGAAATCTAGGACAGTCTACTAGTTAGTGTCTTGGTGATATTTGAGAGAGGAAGCAGGGAAGACAAGGTGAATGGAAACATTAGAATCACTCATGGATTCCAGCTCATTCCACAGACATGAGTTAAATAGCCTATGTCCTTGAAGACTGTACAATCTGTGTCCATGTCAGGGAGACACAAATGCAGCTCGAGAACTCCTTAAGTAGTCTATCAGGTTTGAAAATGCAACACATAAGTGGAAGCGTTGGGAATGAGGCATAATAGACCCTGAAGCTGCATTTGATCTCATCTGTAAAAACTTGGGCTGAAAGACAGAAGTCACAGACATTTGGGGGGAAGACTGAATTACTTCTGGAACAGTCTTGTAGTATTGGTGAAACTATTAAGGCCACTCCACACGTAGTTAAAAGGGAGGTTTATTTTGTGGGGTAACTTACAAGTGAAGGGATAGGTAATAGGGTCTGAGAAAGGTGTGGCACAGTCCGGCGGTGTTCTCTGGAGAACTCTGCTTGGTCTAGCTCCAGCATCCAGGGTCCAGGAACCAAGAGAGGCAGTGCATCCAGATCTCGGGTCTTCAGGGTCCTCTCTCAGCCTTGTAGGCGTGACCATTACCGAAGCCTCAGTGGGGGTTGGAACTTCTAGGTCAAAGCTGGAATGGCTATCCACTACATTGTAGAGCCGATATCTGTGGCTCAAATGTCCAGAGAACATACTGAGAATTTATAGCCAGTGCTACCACATGGACATTGGTAAAGCATCTGTCCCATGAGGTTGTTGCTGTAAGATGAGAATACTCAGCATCATATATCCCAGTCCCAAGGAAGGAATTTTGCATGTATAGATTGTTGTCAAAGTGAGAGTGTTTCCAAAGAGGAAATTAATTAATGAATGCACTGTGTCAGGCCACCCGCTGTGGGAAACTGAGTGAAGGAAGAGATGTCAGGTGGGGGGAAACAGCCCATATACTCCATGCGGATTTGGGTGGGTGCTGAGCTAGGGGCACCTATGTTTGGGAGCCCAGCTCACAGAGAAGGGAGTCTATGAAAGAGCACATCTTCACAGATAGTGGTATTCATGTGAGAAGCCATCACAATAGGTTTTATGTTTTTAATTTCAAGAAGAGAGTCTTCAGCATCAAATACTAGAGCTCAGCACACTCTAGAGTATCTGTGCCCAACAAGAATGTCTCAACAACATGGTGAACACTGGAGAACCAGGACATATTGGAACACATAATTTAGACGTTTTCTTTCCATGAGTAAATTTTAAAGGGAAAGTAAAAAAAAAAAAAAATCAAAACTAGGTTATCTAATTTCTCTATTTATAGTTCAAGGAAAGACAAATGATAATGCATTGTGAGAAGTTATGCAACTTTATTATCTACGTGTTCAGAACGAGGTGACTAGTAAAGCCGCTGCAATTGTTCTAGGTGAAATGTCACAAGTATTTTTATTTATTTGTATTTTCTGCCTTGGAAAGTTTCAAGGATTTTACTTCAACATAATGAGATCAGCTATGTTGTTAGCAAGATGCCTGTGCGGGAGGCTTGCCAGCTTTCACCCACTACTGATCCTAAATCTGTTTCGGTCTAGGTGGCACAGTATGTTCTGCTGTTCCCAGGCAGCGTTATGGTTTTTCAAAAGTCAGTGCGTTTGGGCCTTATTTGTCTTCCTCTTGCTAGATTTTCTTAGTCACTTTCCTATTGCTGTGAAGGGACACCATGGCAAAGGCAACTAACAGGAGAGTTTGTTAGGGCTTATGGTTCCAGAAGGTGAATTCACGACCATCCTGTTGGGGAGCATGCCAGTAGGCAGGCAAGCATGTCTGGCACTGGAGCAATAGCTGAGAGCTTAAGTCTTGGATCTACAAGCAAGAGGCAGAGAAAGAGTTAACTGTGGCTGGCTTGGGTCTTTGAAACCTCAAAGCCCACCCCCAATGACACCTCCTCCAACAAGACCACACCTCCTAGTCCTTCCCAAGCAGTTCCACCAACTAAGGCCCAAGCATTAAAACATCTGAACCTGTGGGGGCCATTCTCATTCAAACCACCACATAGATGCTTCTATGTGTTTATAAATCCCAACCTATATGCCATCATCCTGTGATGAATGACTATATTCTGCCAATGTACTAATCATGTTCCTTGTAGAGTAGAAAGCAAGGCAATTTTCAGTTATAAAAATTGGGTACGTACTACTAAAAAAAATTTCCCTTTATGCAGTCCTTCTATAAAAGTTTGTACTAAAATTGTGTCTTTGCTTAATATCTGTGACATGTTTTAAAAAATTTTGTGAAGCTATTTACAAAATCATACAAAGTTGCTATATGTAGTAAAACTTTGTCTTAGAACTGGCCAGCTACCAGCTTCTTGACTACCAATTTTCTGTTGGCTTTTAGATGAAACACCAGAATTTATCATTTGGATTTTTATTTGGTGTGGCTAAAGTTATGAAACACTTGCTTCTGGGACATCATTATGTAGAGCTTAAATCTTTTAATTCATTTACTAATTAATTTCTTACATTTTACAGTGCTAAAGATGGAACCTGACCAAGGCTTGGTACTTGCTAGGCAAGTGCTCTATCAATGTTCTATGTTCCAAGACATAGAAAACGTGTTGCCATGATGTGAATATTTATGATTTCCACTCATGACATCTGATTTAAAAGTAAATAAGTAAAAATCTTTATGTACATAAAACTAAGATTTCACCAATAATTTGTGGCTAAAACTTAGAATGAAATTTTAAGGAAATTATTCGGTTGTTGAAAGCAAACAGGGTATACAGGCTCTTCCCTGGTCTTCTGGGTTGCCTGTGCTCACTGGTGACATCCTGTTTCCATGTGCTACATCCCTGAAGCTGCATACTGCCCCTAGTGGCTGGCTCACCGTGTAGTCAAATGTGTGTCCCAGCAGGAGTCTGGTGGAGGATGTCCAGCATATCCAAGCTCCAGTTCCCAAAGTCCTGGACACATTCAAATAAAGCACTGCACATGGCAGTTTATTCTATAAATGCAATGAAATGGAATAAAAAATATGTGAATAGCAATTTTAAAATAACTGTTTGCAATTGGTAGCTGCTGGGAGAGGGAAAATTGATTTTTCCCCACTGGGTAGAGCAGCCATAGCTCAGGCTCCATGCTTGGAAACAGTTGGCAAACACAAAATGGACTCCATATTTTGCTTTCCCTATCTCTTTCTTTTTGTTTATTTTTAAATTTTTGTGTGCCTTTTTTGTTTTAGTATTTTCTTTTAAGAGAGAGAGAAAGATTGCAAAACAGGATAGGGAGGGAGGAACCTGAAAGGAACTGGGGGAGCAGAAAGATTATGATCAAAATATTTTACATGAGAAATTTAAAAATTGAAAGTGATAAGAAGCAACAATTAGAGACAATTCTAATTCACTGGGAGTGATATTGAAATAGTGTGATGTCATCCCAGGAAAACTCAGAGTAATGGAATGGAGATCTGACTGGAAAAGACTAAGAGAATACTGACTGTGTAATTCACATATAAATAAATAAACATCCTACTCACATATGGATATCAGTCATTTCACATAATGGGAGGAAAATGGCAGGCAAGTTTAATTTTATAATGATAGCAATTTCCCATAATATATACAGGCATGTATTTGACAAATGTCCAATGTTTACAAAAAAATGAGGACAAATGAGAGAGGCTAGAATAAATAAAAAAGCACCATGTTCTTGATATGAAGCATGAAAGTACAGAAATGTTATAAATGTTATAAATCCATATACATGCAACTGAAATCCCAGTCTGGTTCTTGCTCTTGTTGTGAGTGCCAGAGAACCACCTATGAATCTTACTGGGAAAACAATGCAGGAGATGGACAGGACAACCTCAGGGAAAGAGAATGAAATGTTGGTAGGCAAAACTGGTCCATCTGGCAGTTACTGTGGAAATACAATAAAGACAATCTCTATCTCTACAATGTATGAGAAACAGAGAACATTTCTGGCAGAGAACGTGGACTGACATAGGGTATCACACCCCAGCAGGGAATCTGGCTGTAGGAAGAAATCTCATCCTGTGGGTAGCAAAATATTGCTCTTGCATATGTTTGTTTGTTTGTGCGTGTGTGCATGTGTGTGTGCATGTGTGTGTGCATGCGTGCGTGCGTGCGTGCGTGTGTGTATGTGGAGGCCGGAGGTCAACTTCATGTTTTGTTCTTCACATCACACACAGTATTTACTTGAGACAGGGTATTTCAATTTTTACCTGAAACTCCCTGATTTGGCCAAGCTGTCTGTTTGTCTGTCTGGCAAATCCCAGTGTTTGGCCCAACTCTGCATCCCGGGCATGGGGATGACAATCGGGGGCCACCACACTTGGCTTTTTTGTGTGACTTCTGGGGGTCAAACTCAGTTCTCCCTGTTCACACAGCAAGCATTTTGCCAACTGAGCCGTCCCTCCAGCTGTGACTCTCTCTGCGGAGTAAACCACAGCTGCTTTTCACGTGAGAGAGCCTGGCTGCCCTTGTTACACAGTGCGTCTTTCCTTCAGCTGGCTGGTTGGAATCGTTACGTGTATTCGACAATCATTCTTGTCTGGAGCAGAAGCAAGCCTCTCAGCTCTTCACAAGAACAGGTCATTTTGCAAGCAACAGTCCAAGCGTCCATGAAACGTAGACATATGCTCCCATTCAGACACGGGAATCTGAGTGCTGTTTCCTCCACATTCATATTTCAAAGAAACAGCTCCCAAGGCCTTGGGCAAGATATTCCTGGTTATAAACCTGACAGAAATTGAGTTGGGAAAAGCTTATCTATCCTTTAAGGAGACTTACATTTCAAAGAGAAGAGAGCTCTGCCCGTTAGCTGGGGTAGAGCCTTTGAGAAAAGCAATCACCTTATTCACCTTCAATGGCGAAGATTGGGCCTCTTTTTAAAAATGTGTATTTGTCTTTACACACTGAATTGTATAATACAGTTTCAGCTACAAAATTACTAAAATCTGCATCCTTCTTCTTGTTGTCTGGTTAACAGTGATCTCTCTTGATGGATGGTTACTGTACACAAAGATTTTGTCAGACAATTTTCAATTCATTATCCTAGCAATTTTTAAGGGATATTTAAGTTTTGAAATTCAAGGGTTATAGTATAGCCTCTTAATAAATAGGATCAATATGAACATGTGCAGATAATTTTATTGTATCCTAATTATTAAAACCTTTTACATCACCTAATCAATAGGAGGACAATAACATAGTCTGCTACTATAATAAAAGATTTCATTGATACTTGGAATTATTCAGGTGCTGAAATATATATGTGTTTGAGATAGTTTTCACTGAGAAGTTTTTAATGAATGTAATAATAAGATTACTTTAGCAATTTAGAGTACACAATATTTTACAAATAGAATATTAAACATTTCTATATAACAAAACTCCCATTAAGGAGTTGAAAGTTGAATAAAAAGTTGAAGAACAGACATGCATGATAGTCTTTATGCTACTGTTATTTTATGTGTATGTACATGCCCGAGCATTTACCAGGTTGCACCACATGAGGGCAGGTGCCCACAGGGTCCAGAAGAGGGTATCAGATAGATCCCTTGGAACTAGAGTTACAAATGGTTGTGAGCCACCTGATCTGGGTGCTGGGAAACAAGTGCCTGTGTTTATGTTCTTAATATTTCTCAATATATGGCCAAAGTGGAAGAAAAATAGCCTTGGATAGAAACAGTATGTGAAGTGTCTCATAAAAATGCGTGACATTTTATATTATTACCTACTAAACAATCTTACACACAGTAACCAGAATTCACAGCTCTATTATATCACTTTTGTTTTTAACATATTTGATGTAAAATGTTGCAATGATTATTTAAGAGGATTGATAATTTACTTGAACCATTTTGCTGTTTATTTATTACTTGTTGTAATACACACACAGGTCTTAGGCAGGGAGGAAGCTTAAATGCAGAAATGTCTCACACACTCAAGGATAAGCTTAATAATATTGGTACGTACGCTTTTAATTATTATGCAAGACATGGAATTATAATTAAGTGCTTAATCACTATCAGTTTCAAAGTTTATTCATTCAGAAAACTTGGGTAAATATATTCATACCTAAAGATAATAATAAATGTATTTCATTCAGAAGTTAAAGGCTGCTTTTTAATTTGGCAGAAGATAAAAACTGGATTATTCTTTCATTACATTGTGTTCCCTATGCCTGCCTATGGCAAGAAGACTAATATTAACACATTTGCCAAGTCCAGGTTAAGCTTTTAAAACTGTAATGTAGTTTTTATCAAGAAGATTCCATGTGAGATTCTTATCATATCTTCCTGATGTGAAAAGCAACATTTTTTTTTTCACTCTGAGAGCTGAGGAGATGATAGCATATTTTATCTCAGCATATTTTTTTTTTTATCACGAGAAAAGAAGTTTCTGCTGGTTAACAAAAAACATAAGCGCCATGGTCTCCCTTTGAGATGAGTTTCTCGTGCCAGGGTTCTCTGCTGATGGTACTGAAAGGGTCCCCACAAAAGCACATGGTTTGTTCTCTTCAGTGGGAGAAATCTGTATTTTCTTGATCTTACAGTGTTATAAATATCCCTTTTCAAGGTGGAGTTTGAAAGCAGGACGTCAGTGCAGGAAAGGTGTTTAGAAGGAGATAAAGAGGATAAAGTTGTGTATACATATACAAGTGTGTGTGTGTGTGTGTGTGTGTGTGTGTGTGTGTTTAGTTAGGCATAGAGGTTGTTTAAGTAGCCTCATGGCAATCGAAAGGTAGCCTCAGTAAGCCCAAAATACCATAAGAGGCAAAGCACACTTAGAGTCTGGTTTGCACCCAGTGAAATTAAGAGGGAAGAAGGAAAAGAGGCACACTTTCGGAGTCAGGACTCCGGAAGGCACGCAGACTCAGGGTCTCACCGCACTCCGTCGTCTCTGCCTGTAAATACCCTTGAAGCAACAACTGAGTGAACAGTTTTCTTCTGGGGTAAAACAGCCTCCTCTCTGGGTGACAGGGACATGCATGTCACAGCGACTGCTGTCAGGAACCAGCCCAGCAATTGTAACTTGCTGTGGTGACGGAACAAAACAATTTACAAATACAATCCCATGTGAAGGAAAGTATGAGGAAGAGAAACTATCCACAGCCCGAGAGTCTGGTGGTGACAGCCCACAGCAGCAAAAACAAATCGATACAGAAATGGGCGATGAGCGTCTGCCTGGTCTGCAGGCAGGCATCCTGGAGACAAAGCAGGATGACTATTCCTTTTTTTCTTCAATAGATCAATTTTTTTAAAGTACCCCCAACAACACATTTCCCCATTAGATGAAAGTGCTAGTACTAACGGAGTCTCAGGAGTTGAGATCTGGCAGTACAGTGAGACAGTTGTTGTGACATGTTCAGCCTGGTGCTTGGTGTAAACAGATGCTCACTGAATTTTAGCTATCATTGCCCTTGTTCCTGAGAAAACTGAGGTTCAGCTGAAAAGCCTGCTTAAGTGTCAAAAGTGCAGACCTCTGTCCCAGTAACCTGGGGCCATGCTTGTCCAGCTGCAAGATTGTGAACTGAACTCACGAATCATCTGACCAGTGCTGGGTTTTTTAAAAATCATAATCAAGCCACATCACAGGCTGCCTGTTCTTCTCAGTTGACAAGGAGAGGCTTGGGGATCCATTTCGGCCACTCTTGGTTTGTGACCCCCCACGACCTTCACCACGGCTGCTCCCTGCGGGCGTTCTCCATGTTTGTAGAATTTCCTGCATTGGCTAAAAGTTTTTAATTAGGTGTAGGTGCGTGCATCTGATTGTGGGTGTGTTTGCAGGTGAGTAGAGGTGCCCGGAAAGGCTAGAGAATTCCCAGAGGGTAGGGTTACAGATGCTTATGAGGCCCCTAAGGCTGGCACTAGTGCTAAGGAATGAACTTGGGTTCCCTGGAAGATCAAGTGCTTTTTGCTGCTGAGCTGTCTCTCCAGCCCCCATTGGCATTCTTTGCCCTTCTCTGAGCTGTTCTGTATGCCCGGGATGGCTGTATTCCAGCGAACTTCCACTTACTTGATGCCATGCTGCTTTCATCCTTGTGGAATTAGGTTCTTAAGGACACATCATTGTAAAAGTATAGTGCTAGAGGCAGGTGTGTGTGTGTGTGTGTGTGTGTGTGTGTGTGTGTGTATGGGTATTGTGTGAATGCATGTGCATGTGTGTGCACGCGCGTGAGCATGTGTGAGGGAGCGTGTACAAGTGGTACAGCAAGTTTGTCGATATAATGTTTCTTCCTTTCGAGCATCCTGTTCGTCATGGCGACATGCTAATTGCAAGCTGCCATGTGAGAAGACCTGCGTCTCTCACTTAGCTGCAGGATAGAGGAGAGCCAGCCGTGGGGGCCCTCCATTACATCATCACCGTGCCCAGCCGAGCATTTGCAGTGAGCGGTGACCCCAAATGTCTGACTCAGCCCTTGATTCCGTGTCAGTTTAATATTGCACATCCCACCTGCACCCTGTCCTC